>NC_082739.1:25147756-25474338 GCF_030144855.1 Hypanus sabinus
ATAAGTGAAAAACACTAGAAATATGCTGAATTAAAAGAGGAAATGGTCAGGGTATACACTGTTCTGATAATAATATCTACAACTGGTATCATCCCAACAGAATTAAATGATAAGCACAGCAGTATTTATGTAAAGCTTCAGGAAGCCACAACATTAAACACCTCTAGAATATTCTGAAAATTCCTAGTAATTGAGAAATGAGTATGCTTGCTGCATCTGTACCGCAGGCTTTACCAGCTTAAGCTGAGACAACAATAAAAATAAGCAATAGATATCAAGATCATGAGATGAAGACTCCTTGAAAATGAGTCCATGGCTTGTGATGGGGCAAATGAAGCTGATTGTAGTTATCCCCTTTAGTTTAAGAGCTTGGTGGTTGAGGGGTAATAACTGTTCCTGAACCTTGTGGTGTGGGTCCTGAGGCTCCTGTACCTTCTTCCTGATGGCAGCAGCAAGAACACACCCCCCCCCCCCATAAAATCATGATGTGCATAGATAGAGTGAATGCACTCAGCCTTTTTCCTTGTGTTGGGGGAATTAAGAATTAGAGGGCATAGGTTTAAGATGAGAGGGTACAGATTTAATAGGGATCTGAGGAGCAACTAATTTTTATACATACAGAGGGTTGTCCATTTATGGAATGAGAGGCCAGATGAAGTGGTTGAGGCAGGTCCAGTATATCAATAACTTATAAAAGACAGTTGGACACATACACATACACAGGTGGGAAAAGTCTAGAGCAGAGGTTCCCAACCTGGAGCTAAGGACCCCTTGCTTAATGGCATAAAAAAGGTTGGGAAACCCCTGAGTGAGAGGGATGAGCCAAATGGCACAGTGGTTCGCGCAATCCTTTATAGTAGCAATGATCAGCGATTGGGGTTGGATGTTTCGATGTGTATGTGACAAATAAAGCTAATATTTAAATGAGACCATAAGACCATAAGTACATAAGATATAGAAACAGAATTAGGCCACTCAGCCCATTGAGTCTGCTCCATCATTCCATCACAGCTGATTTATTATCCCTCTCAAACTCATTCTCCTGCCTTCTCCATGTAACCCTGACTAATCAGGAACCTATCAACCTCCACTTTGAATATGCCCGATGACTTGGCTTCCACAGCCACCTTTTGCAATGAATTACACAGATTTATCACAGGCTGGTTAAGAAATTCCTCCTCATTTCTGTTCTAAATGGACATCCCTCTATTCTGAGGCCGTGTCCTCTGGTCCTGGACTGCCCCACTATAGATCCTCTTCACATCCACCCTATCCAGACCTTTCAAAATTTGATAGGTGTCATTGAGATTGCCCCTAGCCTAAATTTGATTGGCATGGAAGAGTTGCAGAAGGACCTGTTTCAGTGCTATATGACTATGGCTATATGACATAACAATGTACAGCACAGCCTGATCAATATTTCGGCACCAGGACTTGGTAGAGATCAGGAGGAGGAGGGATGAGAATGTGGGGAGGGATGGTCAGCTCACTGGGCACTTGCAAGGAGTGAGGTATGTCAGGGACTGGTCTAATGGGATCTTGCGCTGCCAAGTCCACGTTGGCCAGGAAGTCACCAATTCTGGGCATGTGGTGCAAGGCCAAATTCCAATAAAATGGGTTGTAGAGGAATTGGCATCATTCCATGTGCCTCAATGCAGAAATTTTATCAGACAAGCAAGAATGATTATACCCGTAAATGGCTTGCCAATCTCCAGAATGCAAAACAACCCAAAATTGTTGTTATCTTGCTTCATTCAGGAAAACAAATCAGTTTTCAAATTACAAATTAAAACTGCAGATTGCTGTTGAATTTAACAAGGGAGTCTAATTAGTCAGCAGGAAATCAAGTCAAATTAGAGCCAAGCTCCTGTAATGTTGGTACAACAATTGAATGCTTCTAATGTGTTGGTCTCTATTGCTTTGCTTTCCCCAAGAGGGCTGAAGTATTTTTACTAGACTTGTGTTCAATGTTCACAGGCTGTTTTTCCAGGCCTTATTTAGAATTGCATTCTTCACTGCATGGAAAAAAATAAATCTAAAAATACCCAAAACACCTCTTGCCATTAGCTTAGGCTTTAAATCCAATGTTGCTATGTTACGTTAGTTAACCTCTGATCATAACCGTGAAGAAATCTCTGCAGGGAAGTGTCCTCAGAATGTTCATATCTTCAAAAGCAGCAGATGACTTACACTAGTAATGTTTGTAACTAGGGAATCAAAGCCTAAAATAATAAATTAATTAGGGCATCATTTTATAAGTGTAAAGGGTTTTTTTTCTTTTTTTTCTTTGTTACTGTTGTAAAGGGGGTTTCTTCTTTTTGTTAACTAGCAGGAATGCTAATTTACTGATAACGAGAATGGTATTCCTTTGTAAACCAAATGGGGATTAATGTTCTTTCTGCTGAGTCTGTAAGCTTTTGTTGATGGGCTTTTGGGCAGATCGGCGCGAGGGGGTCGAGAGAGAGAGGACGCAATGCTGTAAGCTGGGCGAGGAATGGACCCCAAGCGGGGGTCCGAGGCCAGGAGGTACTCCGAGGAGGGGGGATGAAGCTAGATGTGCTTTGTTGACCACTCGGAGGGTCCTGAGCTGCGAGTCAAGGAGTTTGGAGGGGATCGAATGGTGGCCAGAAGACTTCAGTAATTGAGCTCCAACTGTTGTGCACGAAGTGGTTTGGACTTTGATAAGCTTGGTGCCTTTTCTTTATTTTTTCTCTTCATATATACTGTATCGTTATTAATCACTTAGTTATAGTAACCTTTATAAATTGTACTCATTTAATCGCTTATGGTGTACTGTCTGTTTTTGGGCAAGGTGGGGACATCACACAGCATTCACACTGGGGCCGAAGGCTGCTCCCCCTAGACGAGAACGAGCCTGAGGCGACCCAGGGGATTACATTGTGGGGGCACGTCCGGGATTGATTTCTGTGGAAGCTGTGTGATCACCCTCTTTAAATTGTGTCCGCGGCGAAGAGCTTTTGTGCCTTTGTGGGTGTGCGATTGCTGGTTATCGCTGCGTGTGTGTTGGGTGGGGTGGCTGCTGTTGGTAGCCTGGCGGTCGTTGTTCGAGTTCCGACTAGTGCTGACTAGTGGTGACTGGTGGTGGGACCATGGGTTGTCTGTACTGTTTGGAGAGTGAGGAGTGACAGGTTGGGATGTTTCAGCAGTGGTGAGCTCCGCCCGGTTGTTGGAATAATGTCCAACCCTAAAGGGGCGGAGGCGTGGGCCACTCAGTTGTTGGGTGAGTGGCAGTGCTTGGCTGAGGAAAAGCGACAGGGATGGGTTGAAAGTCTGAGTAGGTGGGCTGGTGACTTTGTTAGAACTGTCGGGCGCAATTACCTCGAAGTGACAGCTGCCAGTTCTGGGAAAGTGTGGGAAAATGCGTGTGGTTTGACCGGAAGTCAAATGCCGCAGCTGGGGGGCTTATCATATCCGTGGCAGGAGATTGGTGGAAAGTTTTTCGTGTATCCTGTTTGCCTAGGGAGGCAGATAAATGGCTTGTGGTGCCAAGGGGATCTGTCAAGGGGATCAGTTATTCCGTTGATTCGAGAGGTGTCGGGAAACTTAGAGGAGGCCCAGTGGGGGAACGGCTTGGAGTCTCTGGGGGAGCACGTTCCCAGCAATGTACCAAGGAACCCCCCGAAAGGAGCAGACTCTATTCCTGAAGGCTTAGAGGGGCCACGCGCACAGGTGTTGTTAAGGATGGATGGAAGTCAAGTTAAAGCCATCCTCGGCACCGGGGCATCAGTTAAGTTGCTGTACAGTTTGTTTTATAACCGTTATTGGAAGCTTTTACCCTTGACGACATTGAGGACACTGGAGATTCAGGGTACCAATTGCGGTGCTTATCCAGACGACGGTTGTTGGTCAGTGAAAATGGAGTTCTTAGAGGCAAATGTGGAGGAGACTGAGGTTCGTGAATCGTTAATGCTGATGTGTCCGGACACTGATGAGATGGGCAGCGTTTCTGTTCTAGAGAGAACCAATATCCTGCTGGTGCGCTTGGGGGCCTGCCCAGAGGAGGCGGGTGAGAGCTGTTTTGAAGCATTGTCGATGCACCCAGAGTTTCGAGCTGCTTGTGCGGATGTGTGTAGCAACATTGGGCCGATACCGAATTCAAACAAGAGCCAGTGGTGGTACGGCCTGGGGGAAGTATCTGAGGGTGAGACCCTCTTAGTGGACGCTGCGAAATACCACGAGGGGGGGGAGTTGACCGCTGAAGACACCTCGGAGAGACAGAGGTTGCTGCGACTGGCCCCTACAGGCGTGGAAGACGTAGGCAGCGTGTGTGTGGATTGTATTGCGTTGAAGAGGCGCACTGTCAGTGACCAGAATATGGCCCTGAGGGCCGGAGAGGCGATGGCCTATCTGAGTCGTGCAATGTGGTTTAAGGTGCTGGATCTGAGGAGTGGATGTTGCCAGATCCCGATGAGTGAGGCCGACAAAGAGAAGACAGATGTTATAAATTCCCTAGGAGTCTTCGGGTCCAAAAAGATGCCACAGGGCAAATCTGGAGCCCTTGCAACCTTCCTGCGGGGCAGGTGGAAGACCATAGGGGATGTGGAGGTGTTTGGAGTTTTGGTGTATGTGGATGATCTCTTGGTATTTGGATTTGCCTCAGGAGAATATGAAATGAGGTTGTTGCAGGAGCAGCTGAGAACTACCGAGTTAAAGTGTTTTCTGGACATGTGCCAGGGCTGGCGAAGGTCGCAGCTCGTGAGTGACTGTCTCTACGGCATCAAGTTTGAAATGAAGACTAAGAGACTGGAGAAAGTGATCTGGAACCATTCGGAAGACATACAAGTTGGAGAGAATGAAGAAAGTTGTCTGACTGAGGGCAATAGCAAACTGAGAACCTGGAGAGGGGAGTTTGCAGAGATGAAGAAATTACAGACAAATCCCAGAAGAGAGAAGCGGAAGCTTGAAGGGAACCTGAAGATGACCATCGACAGTTCAAATGAAGTGCAAAACCTGAAAGTTGATCTGGAAGAAGTCATGAGGAAGAAAAAGCTGGAGAGAAGTGCAGTGAATACTGAACAGGAGGCTGAAGAGACTGCGGGAGCAGTGCAGGCCACGTGTTTCCGTTTGGAGAAGATCAAACAGCAGCTACCGATCAAGAAATGTGGAAGAATACAGATTCGATGGATGATGTGCTGGATGTGTGGTATATGCTGCCTTTTGCTGACTTTCCCTCGATTGAGGAAGAGACCTTTGGCCCTTCTCCCATTGAGTCAGGTGTAGCGGGGAGGGTTAGCTGTGTGCAGTGTGGGGCATGAGTGAAAGGTTGAGAGAGGAGTTGCTAGTCGGCCCAAGGTATCCCCAGTTGTGTCCGAGCCTGAAGGGTTTAGGTGAGGGGGTACGGAGGTCTCAGAAGGGTTAGGGAACTCCCAGATAGTAGCGCCTGAGGAACAGGGCGTGAGGTTTACTGTGTGGGGAGGAGATGTCACTGTTTGTGCTTGGGTTACGGTGTGTTGGAAGGAAAGGTGGCGAGTTATTTAATAGTCATGAGGACATGACTTTTATTTGTGGAGGGAGAGTGTAAAGGGGTTTTTTTCTTTTTTTCTTTGTTACTGTTGTAAAGGGGGTTTCTTCTTTTTGTTAACTAGCAGGAATGCTAATTTACTGATAACGAGAATGGTATTCCTTTGTAAACCAAATGGAGATTAATGTTCTTTCTTCTGAGTCTGTAAGCTTTTGTTAACGGGCTTTTGGGCAGATCGGCGCGAGGGGGTCGAGAGAGAGAGGACGCAATGCTGTAAGCTGGGCGAGGAACGGACCCCAAGCGGGGGTCCGAGGCCAGGAGGTAATCCGAGGAGGGGGTTGGGTGAAGCTAGATGTGCTTGGTTGACCACTTGGAGGGTCCTGAGCTGCGAGTCGAGGAGTTCGGAGGGGATCGAATGGTGGCCAGAAGACTTCAGTAATTGAGCTCCAACGTTTCTGCACGAAGTGGTTTGGACTTTGATAAGTTTGGCGCCTTTTCTTTATTTTTCTCTTCATATATACTGTATCATTATTAATCACTTAGTTATAGTAACCTTTATAAATTGTACTCATTTAATCGCATATGGTGTACTGTCTGTTTTTTGGTGAGGCGGGGACATCACACAGCATCCACACCAGCTGATTACCCAGTTTGGCGGGGCCGAAGGCTGCTCCCCCTAGACAAGAACGAGCTGAGCGAGCCAGAGGCGACCCAGGGAGTTACATAATCATTAATTTTATATGAATTACAAAAGTTGATTTTTAAACATCTTGTAATTATTCAGATGCAATAATACTCTATATGTTGGAAATTTAAAATAGCCCCGGAGTTGCCTGGAGGTCAGCGGCTCGATGACTCTGCATGGGATGGAAGCAGCCTGTCCTGGGCTTGGAGGCCTGTCTGGACGTGTCAGTGAATGAGTGGGTGGGAGGGTGGGAAAGGGGCTTGTCTTGTTGTTGCCTTGTTTTGTTTTGTTGTTGCTGCTGCTGTTTGTGTTCTGCTGAACGTTGTGGACATGCTATGTTGGCGGCAGAATGTGTGACACATTTGCGGGCCTCCCCCAGCACACCCCTGGGTGTATTGGGTGTTAAGGCAAATGGCACATTTTGCTGCACCTGTAATAAAATAATCTTGAATCTTCAATCTTGTCTGATTCCATTGATATTTTCAGAGTATCCTGTTATGTCATCCCTTATAATAGCTCTAAAGTGGAGCACCTTCACTCTGTATGTCACAAATGGCAGGATCTCCTAGCAGCTACGTATTTCAATTCAACTTCCCATTCCCATTCCATCATATCAGTCTATGGCTTCCTCTGCAATCACAATGAGGCCACATCTAGGTCGGAGGAGCAACCCCTCATATTACAGGGCCCTGGTAGAGGATTCTGTCAAATGGTGCAAGCTGAATCATCTGCAGCTCAACATCAGTAAGACAAGGGAGATGATGATGGACTTTAGGAAGACTAAGCCTGCATTACTTCCTGTTACTATTGATGGTGAGGATGTGGATGTGGTGAGGACCTACAAGTACCCGGGGGTGCACCTGGATGACAGACCTGAGTGGAGCACCAACACAGAGGTTGTGTAGAAGGGCTAAAGTTGTCTCTGCTTCCTGAGGAGGCTGAGGTCCTTTGGTGTATGCAGGCCTTCCTTTACATGTTCTCCCAGTCTGTTGTTGCCAGCACAATCTTCTATGTGGTGGTGTTGGTGAGGCAATGGCATCAGCACGGGTGATGCCAACAGGCTCAATAAACTGATTGGAAAGGCTGGCTCTGTTGTAGGAGTCAAACTGGACACACTGGAGGCTGTGGTAGAACAAAGAACCCTACGGAAAATCCTGGCAATTCTGGACAATGTTTCTCACCCTGTGCATGTCACCTTGACTGAATAGAGGAGCACTTTTAGTAATAGACTAAGACAACTGTGCTGTTGCAAAGAGCGCTATGAGATCATTCTTACCCTCGGCCATTAGAATGAGTTAACCTATAGCCAGGGAAGTGATGACCTCCTCCTGTTAGGCTGTTTGAGGTCATTTATGTTTTTATTCTTTCTTACTTTCCTTCTAATATTTTGATATTTGAATATCTGTGCACTTGTAATGCTATTGTGACACTGTCATTTCCTTTGGGATCAATAAAATATCCATCTATCTATCTATCTATTCCGTCCAGTTTGCCTCCATCCTGAAGACATGAACATCGATTCCTCTAACTTCTGGTAATTTCCACCTCACCCTTTCTCTTTATCCATTCCCCATTCTGGCTCCTCTTTTATTACTTCTCTTCTCCTCACCTGCCCACCACCTCCCTCTGGTGCCTTTCCTCCTTCCTTTTCCCCACAATCCAATCTCCTGTCCTATCAGATTCCTTCTTCTTCATTCCTGTACCCATTCCCACCAATCACCTCCCAGCTTCTTACTTCAACCCCTTTCCCCCAACCTCCCATCTTCCCCCTCACATGGTCTGACCTGTCATCTGCCAGCATGTACTCCATCCCCTTCCGACATTCTTATTCTGGCCTCTTCCCCTTGAAGGGGCTTGGTCTGAAATGTTGACTGTTTATCCTCTCCATAGATACTGTCTGATCTGCTAAGTTCCTCCATTCATCCAGCACTTAGTGTGTGTTCCTAACAAATTTAAGTGTTTCCCTAATACTGATAGCAAGTTAATCAGTCTATAGATTTCTTATTTTAATGAGAATGAACTATTGTTTACTATCCTACTGCAGTTTTTGAATGGATTACATGATTGAGGAGCCCTAATTCTGAGTGGTCCTTCAAAGTAAAATTTATCATCAGAGTACATACATATCACCACATACAACCCTGGGATGCTTTTTCAACAAATCTATAGAATGGTATCTGTAAACAAGATCAATGAAAGAGCAGAAGTATAAAAGACAACAAACTGTGCAATGCAACCATAAATAAATAGCAATATATAACAGGAGCAGGAAAAGGGCAAAAGAAAAAAAGTCTTCATAATTTGATACAGCAAATTCAAACTTTGACTTAATCAATGTTGCTTGTCAGAATTTGCCTCTCCTTAGACTATGAGTTCCCAGCCTGGGGTTCACGGACCCCACGGGTAATAGTAGGGTTCCATAGCATAAGAAAAGGTTAGGAATCCCTGCTTTAGATAAACAGCAGAACCAGGAGCCACCATAGAGAGTTTTAACCTATGGCTTAGTTAGCAAGTCACTAATGAATACTCATGAAAGTATTTGTCTCTCGATTCAAGATGCCTGAGCGGCCATGCTGGATTATTATCATATCTATGTTCAAATGTTCAAAGTTCAAAGTAAATTTAGTATCAAGTCTAAATATGTCAAAATATACAACCTTCAGATTCATTTTCTTATGGGCATAATAAATCTATAGAATATGAACCAGAACAGAATCAATGAAAGGTTGCCCAACTTGGGCATTCAACCAGAGTTCAGAAGACAAAAATCTGTACAAAGCCAAAAAGAAAGAAATAATAATACTGAGAACATGAGATGAAGGGTCCTAGAAAGTGAGTCCATAGTTTGTGCAAGTAGTTCAATGATGCGGCAAATGAAGTTGAGTGAAGTTATCCCATTTGGATCAAGAGCCTGATGGTTGAGGGGTAATAACTATTCCTGAATCCTGAACCTGGAGTTGTGAATCCTGAGGATCCTATACCTCCTTCTAGATGAAAGCAGTGAGAAAAAAGCATGCCCTGGAGACTGGGGGGACTTGGGAGTCCTCATGCAGGATTCCCTAATGGTTAGTTTGCAGGTTGAGTTTGTGGTGAGGAAGGCAAATGCAATGTTATCATTCATTTCAAGAGGATTAGAATATAAAAGCAAGGATATAATGTTGAGGCTTTATAAAACAATGGAGAGGCCTTATTTGGAGTATTGTGAGCAGTTTTGGGTCCTTTATCTAAAGAAGAGTATGCTGACATTGGAGAGGATTCAAGCGAGGTTCACGAAAGTAATTCTGGAATTGAAAGACTTGTCATACAAAGAACATTTGATGGCTCTGGGCCTCTACTCACTGAAGTTCAGAAGAATGAGGTGTGTCATTGAAACCCATTGATTGTTGAAAGGCCTTGATAGAGTAGATGTGAAGAGGATGTTTCCTATGGTGGGGGAGTCTAAGACCACAGGACACAGCTTCAGAATAGAGGGTGTCCTTTTAGAACAGAGATGAGGAGGAATTTCTTTAGCCAGAGGGTGATGAATCTGTGGAATTCATTGCCACAGGTGGCTGTGGAGGCCAAGTCATTGGGTATATTTGAGGCAGAGATTGATTGATTCTTGATGGGTCAAATGGCCTAATTCTGTTCCTATATCTTATGTTCTTATGATGAGGTGGAATACAGGAATGAGGTTGCAAACCTTGCCTCATAGTTTCAATCTAGTCCTGAATGAAGGAGTAGATCATCAACATAGGAAAGCAGGGGAATGAAGACAGTCTGGTCCTCATCAACAAAGCTACTGGAGAGATGGCTGACTGCTTCAAGTTCTTTGGCATCCACATCATCACAACCTCACCTTGTCCCTCTACACTGATGCAGTGATGGAGGAAGCATTTCAGTATGTTCACTTTCTGAAGCATCTGAGAAGATTCAGTTTGGTGAAGGAGATTCTCTTGAGCTTCTACAGATGGCCTATAGAAGTGTACAGACCTTCCAGTACAGTAACTGGTCTGTTCAGGACTGACAGAACCTGCAGAGTGGTAAACACTGCCCAGTCCATCACAGGCTTTGTCACTTCCTTCCATTCAGTTCATCTACACAGTGCATTGCATCAGGAAGGTTAACAGTGTTGGAATCAGACACAGGTTTAGTATTACTGACATATGTCATGAAATTTATTATTTTGCAGCAGCAGTACAATGCAATGCATAAAATAAACTATAAATTACAGTAATAAAAATATCTAATATGTATTTAAGTAACTGGCCAGTGGTAGAGTGGCGTCTGCGCTGGACTTGGATCTGGCTGGCTCTTTGCACACTTTCCAACCATGATGGGTTGAGCATTGAGCTAGTAACTCGGCCTCGTGAAAAAACAGACAAGTGCTAAATGTTGTTACCCGATGTGCCACAGGAGCAGAAAGGAACAACAGTGTATTTAAATATTAAATAAGTAGTGCAAAAAGAGAACAAAAATAGTGAGTTAGTGTTCATGGATTCATTGACCATTCAGAAACCTGAAGGTGAATGTCTCTTGCCCTGTCCTTTCCTTTTCCCTCTTCTGGGAAAAGGTACAGGAGCCTGAAAACCCACATGATCAAACTCAAGAGCAACTTCTTCTGTGCTGCTATCAAACATCTGGGCCAGTCACCCCTTCACATTCCCATCCTGTGGTGCGGCTCTTAATTCTACCTCATCCACTTCTGTCACTTTAGGATTTTCTTTGCACCACATCAGTTTACACTGCTAGACTTTCCACCACTCTGTTGTTTTGTGCTTATCACTGTGTGGTTGCTTTACCAATCACCACTATGTATAGCTATTTATTTTGTAAGCTCCATGGGAACGAGTAATTTAATTGCACCCTGGTGTCTATGACAATAACTAATCTAAATCTGGATTAGCTGGCACAATCAATACAATATTGTCATTAACTGTACTGAAATTTGGCTTGGACTAATTTCCTCTTTACAGTTGGTCAATTTGTGCGCTGGGCACCAAATCCATTTTCTTATCACAGCAGGAAAATAATTGCTTTAAAGTTCAAAGTTCAAAGTAAATTTATTGTAATAGCACATGTATGTCACCATATACAACTCTGAGATTCATTTTCTTGTGGGCATACTGAAAAACTCCAATAAACATAATGGAATCAATGAAAAACCACACCAATAGGGCAGACAACCAGTGTGTAAAAGACAACATACTGTCCAAATACAAAAGAAATAATAATTATTATAATATCTACAACTGGTATCATCCCAAAGTCACTACTCACTATAAGACCATAAGACCCAGGAGCAGAAATAGGCCATTTGGCCCATCGAGTCTGCTCCGCCATTCAAGCATGGGATGATCCAATTCTTCCAGTCATCCCCACAACCCTGCCTTCACCCCGTACCCCTTGATGCCCTGGCTAATCAAGAACCTATCTATCTCTGCCTTAAATACACCCAATGACTTGGCCTCCACAGCTGCTCATGGCAACAAATTCCATAGCATAATAACCCTCTGAGAAAAGTAATTTCTCCACATCCCAGTTCTAAAAGGACGTCCTTCAATCCTTCAGTCGTGCCCTCTTGTCCTAGAATCCCCTACCATGGGAAATAACTTTGCCATATCCAATCTGTTCAGGTCTTTTAACATTTGGAATGTTTCTATGAGATCCCCCCCTCATTCTCCTGAACTCCAGGGAATACAGCCCAAGAGCTGCCAGACGTTTCCCATATGATAACCCTTTCATTCTTAGAATCATCCTTGTGAATCTTCTCTGAACCCTCTTCAATGTCAGCACATCCTTTCTAAAATAAGGAGCCCAAAACTGCACACAATACTCCAAGTGTGGTCTCACAAGTGCCTTATAGAGCCTCAACAACACATCCCTGTTCTTATATTCTATACCTCTAGAAATGAATGCCAACATTGCATTCGCCTTCTTCACAACTGACTCAACCTGGAGGTTAACCTTTAGGGTATCTTGCTCAAGGACTCCCAAGTCCCTTTGCATCTCTGCATTTTGAATTCTCTCCCCATCTAAATAATAGTCTGTCCATTTATTTCTTCACCAAAATGCATGACCATACACGTTCTAACATTGTATTTCATTTGTTTTCTTTGCCCATTCCCCTAAACTATCTAAGTCTCTCTGCAGGCTCTCTGTTTCCTCAACACTACCTGCTCCTCCACCTATCTTTGTATCATGGGCAAATTTAGCCACAAATCCATTAATACTGTAGTCCAAATCATTAACATACATCTTAAAAAGCAGCAGTCCCAACAGCGACCCCTGTGGAACTCCACTGGTAACCAGCAGCCAGCCAGAATAGGATCCCTTTATTCCCACTCTGTTTTCTGCTGACCAGCCAATGCTCCACCCATGCTAATAACTCCCCTGTAATTCCACGGGCTCTTATCTTGCTAAGCAGCCTCATGTGCGGCACCTTGTCAAAGGCCTTCTGAAAATCCAAGTATCTCCTTTGTCCACCCTGCTTGCAATTTCCTCAAAGAATTACAGTAGGTTTGTCAGATAGGATTTTCCTTTCAGGAAACCATGTTGGCTTTTGCCTATCTTGCCATGTGCCTACAGGTACTAGCATTTAAAATAGGGGATACAGAGCAATATCTATGTAAATCTTCAGAAAGCCACAATAAATACTAAACACAGCTAGAATACTCTAAAAGTTCCTAGCAATTGAGAAATGAGTATGCTTAGCTATGCCTGTACCTCAGGTTTTGCCCGCTTGAGCTGAGAAAAAATAAAAATGTATTAATAATAATAAATATTAAAAATAAATCATAAATATCAAGAACATGAGATATAGCATCCTTGAAATTGAGCCCATGGTTGTGGAAACAGTTCAGTGATGGGGCAAGTGAAACTGAATGAACTTATTCTCTCTAGTTCAAGAGCCTGATGGTTGAAAGATATGAGTACTTTTGCACCTAGTCTCAAGATGTTTCTTAATATTGACAAAAACGCATAGATTTTAAATTTGAAGAAGCTCAGCAGGTCAGCAGCATTGATGCAAAAGAGTGAACAGTCGATGTTTCGGGCTGAGACCCTCTTGTGTCCTGAAGAAGGGTCTTGGCCCAAAATGTCAACTGTTCACTCTTTTCCACAGATGCTGCCTGACCTGCTGAGTTCCTCCAGCATTTTGTGTGTGTAGCTTTGGAGTTCCAGTATCTGCAGATTTTCTCATGTTTGTAGATTTTAAATTTCCTCATTCTGGTTTGCCAAGGTTATTAATACTGTGAAAGGAACACCTATTGCATCCATATTGCTAATGCAAATTTTAAATCTTTTTGGGTACTGCGTCCAGTTATTAGGTAATCCATTAAATTTCAGCTGTAGAAATATTGATAAATGTGGTATTATTATGCAATTAAACACAGCTGTCAAAACCAACACTGGTATGAACTATCTGATATTAATCTTGCCCATTGATCCATCTCTTGTGTATTCACTGATCTTCTTTGGTTCCCGGTTGGGGAATGCATTGATCTTAATTTTTTTCATCTTTCATTTCAAAACCCTTTGTCTCCACAGCTCTCTCTGTGACCGCCAGCCTTACATCCCTACAAGATATCTGATCTTTGAAACATCTGGCCTCTTGATCAATTGCTTCACCATCAGTTGTCCTGCTGTCAGCAGTTCTGAGCTCTCGAGTTCCCACCCAAAGTCTTTCTGCCTCTTTCACCTTGTTGCTGAGATTTCTTAAGAATTTCCTGACTGAGCTTTTGGTCATCTCTCTTGAAATCCCACATCATGTGTGTGAGTTTCAGTGGCCTCATTATTAGATACAGGACTATATGTAACAAAATGGCCACAGGAGTGGAACCCTGTGTGATCTTTTACTGCTGTACCCCATCCACTTCAAGGTTTGATGTGTTGTGCATTCAGAGATGCTCTTTTGCACGTTAGTGTTGTAACACGTGGCTATTTGAGTTACTGACACCTTCCTGCCAGCTTAAACCAGTCTGGCCATTCTCCCCTAGTGTTTTCACCCTCAGAACTGCTGCTTGCTGGAAGTTTTATTTTTTGTTTTTTTGAACCATTCTCTGTAAATTCTAGTGAATGTTATGCATGAAAATCCTTGGAGATTTGCAGTTTCTAATATACTCAAACCTGGCACCAACAATCACTTGGTCAAAGTCACTAAGATCACATTTTTCCCTCATTCTGATGTGTGATCTGAACAACAATTGAACCTCTTGATCATAAGACTGAAAGATACAGGAAGCATAATTAGGCCATTCAGCCCATTGAGTCTGCTCTGCCATTTCATCATGGCTAATCCCAGATCCCACTCAACTCCATACACATGCTTTCTCGCCATATCCTTTGATGCCCTGACTGATCAGGAAATGATCAACTTCTGCCTTAAATACACACACGGACTTGGCCTCCAAAGCAGTCTGTGGCAAAGCATTTGACAGATTTACTAGTCTTTGGCTAAAAAGATCCCTCCTTACCTCTGTTCTGGATACCCTCACCATAAGAAGACTCCTCTCCACATCCACCGTTTCTAGTCCTTTCAACATTTGGTAGGTTTCAATGAGATCCCCATGTATTCTTCTAAATTCCAGTGAATACAGGCTCAAAGCTGCCAAGTGCTTCTGATATGTTAAACCCTTCATTCCTGGAATCATCCTCATGAACCTCCTCTGGACTCCTCCAATGACAACGCATCCTTTCTGAAATATGGAGCCCAAAACTGCTGACAATACTTTAAGTGCAACATGGCTAGTGTCTTATAAAGGCTCAGCGTTATCTCCTTGCTTTTATATTCTATTCCCCTTGAAATAAATCGACTCAACCTGTAAATTAACCTTCTGGGAGTCTTGCATGAGGACCCCTAAGTCCATCTGCACTTCTGATGTTTGAACCTTCTCCCCATTTAGATAATAGTCTGCACTATTGTTCCTTTTACCAATCTACATTCCCCAACACTGTATTCCATCTGCCACTTTTTTGCCCATTCTTCCAATTTGTCTAAATCCTGCTGCAATCGCATTGCTTCCTCAGCACTGCCTACCCCTCCACCTATCTTCGTATCATCCACAAACTTTGCCACAAAGCTATCAATTCCATTATCTAAGTCATTGACAAACAATGTGAAAAGTAGCAGTCCCAGTACTGACCTCTGAGGAACACCACTGGTCACCAGCAGCCAACCAGAAAAAGTCATGTCTGCATGTTTCTCTGCATTGAGTTGCTGCCACATGATTGACTGATTAGGTATCAGCATTAATGAAGGGGTACATGTATGTATGTCATGTTGTGCACTCACTTGAGTTTCAAGGTGTTGTCTACAGGTGGCTGTAGAGGTTGATCCAGGATCCACGTATTCTGGTACAGTGTGGACATGAGTAAGTGTTGGCTGTGGTTAATGGCTGGGTATTTTGTTTGTCCAGTCTATCCTTTCACAGATGCCACTTGTTCTCTGTAGCACAGCAGAGGTCGTTCTCATGTAGTGCAGCTCCCTCTTGAACAGATTTCCAACAAATGTATCTATTGAGTGGAATGTCTTCCCAGTTTTTAAATGTCATGTTGAATTTTCTCAAGCTGTTTTGTTGATGTTATCTTTGAAGTGTTTCCATTACCCACCAAGGGCTCGCTGACCTTCCTTGAACTGGGAGTGAAGGATCTGTTTGAAAAGACTTGAGTTAGACATCCAAATGACATGGCCTATCCATTGGAGTTGGTGTTGCTTTATCATGGTGGAGTACATGTGCACCTAATAAAGTGGCCACTGAACATACGTAACATTACATGGGATAGATTGCAAAGCAAACAATGCAGTTTCCAATTATTTTCCCAGATGGAAGGGACATGGGTCATTTGAATTCAGGCATAAGTGCTTCATCTGACTCTCTTTATAATGTATTTCATAGAGTTTCTTACTTCATCACAAACAAGCTCTTTGTGTAATGTTCATTTCTGCCGCTCAGTCTATTCACATAAGATATTAGAGCATAAGAAATGGGATCACACTCAAAATACTGGAGGAACTCAGCAGGTCAGGCAGCATCTATGGAGGGAAATAAACAGTTAATGTTTTGGGCGGAGACCCTTACTGTTCAGGCTCTCAGTTCCCACCCCACCATATCTGCACTGCCATCCTCATATGTTAAGATCATCAGCACCATTTTCCTGTACAATTTTTCCCAATTCTCACATGTACAACTTGATCTCTGCCATGAGATATCAAAGTTCGAAGTTCAAAGTATATTTATTATCTAAGAATGTACACATTTGTACAATCTTGAGATTCGTCTCCTTACAGGCAGTCACAAAACACGAGACCCAAAAGAGCACATTTAAAAAAAGACTGACAAACACCCAATGCTCATGTAATGAGCCTTTAGAGCTTTCTTTGTTGGAAAATTATAAAGATTCCGTAACTTCCAAGTGAAGAAATTCCTTCCCTTCATTCCTGTGAATTTCCAATCTCTTATTTTCAGTCTGTGACATTCCCCCTCAGCTCTGGACACTCCTGCATTTACCCTCTCAAGCCCCACACGAACTTTATATCTTTCCATGAGTTCACTCTTGTGAAATAACCGACACTGTCAATCTGTGACAAAGGGTCTCAACCTGAAGCTTTGACTGTTTATTTCCCTCCACTGATGCTGCCTGACTTGCTGTGTTCCTGAAGCATTTTGTGTGTGTTGTTGAATAATTCCAGCATTTGTAGAATCCTTTGTGTTTATTAACAAATGAAGTTTATTGTCATGTGCACATGGTGAGATACAGGCACAATGAAAATCTTGCTTTCAGCAGTATCTCAGGCACGTAGATTCAGACAACACAGAGAACATCAACGATGTATAAAATATACCACACAGTGTGGAGAATGCTTGCAAAACAAAATATTAGTATAGAACACACAATTAGAAACGTATTAGGCAACATGGGGTGGGAGGGCTGGTACCTCTGGTGAAGGGGCTTGTCATGTCCATCCCAGGACAGCTTGCTCACCTTTGGTCCCGACCAGACACTCAGCTCTCACCTGTGCCTCCAAGTAGCTGTTTGCATGTGACAGCGGCCACACCCCGGTACACCACTTCAATGGGTGGGCTAAACCAGGTGAGGGTAGCTGACAACCTCATACCCTGGTGAGAGACGGATACACCTGTCCTATCATGTAAAGTCAGCTCTGGCAGACTGGGTGGATGAGATCTACAGAGAGAGGAGGTCCATAGTGTACCATTGCTGAGTTAGGGTTAGGCTCCTGCAGGTAGGTTGTAGGAAAGTAGCTGTTCTTCAAAATGGTAGTGCAGGGCTTCAAGCTTCTGTACCTCCTCCTCAATGGCAAAAGTGAGAGGTGGGGATTCTTAATGATAGATGCTTCCTTCTTGAGGCAGCGCCTCCTGTTGATGCCGTCAGTGGTGGGAAAGATGTGACCATGATGGACCAGGCTGTGACCACCTCTCCCTTCAGACTTATCTTCTTGTGCATTAGTTGTGAGCTTGGAGTGGCCACTGAACACTGAGCAGAGGCGTTTTGTGAAAGGGTCCATGAGTCTGTAATTGGTCTCGATCAAAAGAGATTCAAGTAAGAAACGTTTTGGGACAGCATGTTAGCACAAGACTTTACAATGCTTTACCCAGGCTCAATTCCCGCAGCAGCCTGTAAGGAGTATGCATATTCTCCCTGTGACCACGTGAGATTCCTCGCACAGTCCCAAGATGTACTGGTTGGTAGGTCATTGTAAATTGTCCTGTGATTCGGCTAGGATTGAATTGGGGGTTACTGGGCGGCATGGCTTGAGGGGCCGGAAGGACTTACTCCACACAGTATGTCAATAAGTAAATAAATAAATTGCCATGCACACCCAGTCTGTTTAAACTGTCCTGATATGACATCTCTCCTGTCCCAGCAATCAATACACTTCATTGCATTCTCTCTATTGCAAGAGAGATCAGATCTGTGCACAGTATTCCAGGATTTTATTTATTGACATATTGACATTCTCCTGCCTTTTCCCAGTAACCTTTGACGGCCTGATTAATCAAGAACCTATCAACTTCCACTTTAAATATACCTAATGTCTTAGCCTCCACAGATTCACTACCCTCTTTCTAAAGAAATCCGCTCTCATCTCTGCTCTAAGTAGACATCCCTCCACTCTGAGGTTGTGCCCTCTGGTCCTAGACTCACTCACTAGAGGAAACATCCTCTCCACATTCACTCTGTCTGGGCCTTACATGGTTTCTGTCTCAATAATACCACACAGTTCAAGAAATTCACTGTTTCCTCCACAATATGCTGTAGATCTACATAATAATGTGAAGTGAAAATGGAAACCTGAGTCTCCAAAAATTTCAATCTATGTTTTCTGAATCTAACCAGCAAACAATATATATAATTACTTTGTTCATCCAGAACATCAGTTATATTGAATACAGGGCCCACATGTGCAGTCGCAAGAGTGAAATGGACCAATACTGAGGAGATTAACATCATATTTGCTGCATGTGGTAATCTTGTTGTCATATTGGCTGAACTTCCTGCTTTTTGATAGTCATCAGGGGAAACATCTGCACATTAAAATCAACAACTGGAACCCCTGCTCCCAATACGGGTGTGTCCGATTATGAATTAGTATGGACAAGGCACGATTAAACAGCATATACAATGATAAAACCACTGCTCCACATTAACTGATTGCATGTGCAGTTGCTCAAGGTTAGACTACTACCCGGACTATAATTGAGCGGTTTCAAATGTTAAACATCCAAAATAACTAATCTAAAAGTCCAATTTTTTTATATTGACCAAACACTTTATTGCAACCTTTTGGCTGTCAAAGTCCAGAATATTTACCAACATGCTGGCTAGTGATGCTCCACAGAGAAAATCCTGCAATAATAAAGGTCCCAACAGCAATGGACATTGATGGACTTCTTCACATTATATCAGTTAAACAGGTTGAGTGAATATTGCAATTCCAATGCGCAGGAACACCAGAGTCTGGAGAGAGTAGAGACCACAGGGTCACATCCCTCTCCACCAGTGAGATCATCGACAGGAGGCATTGCCTCAAGAATCCCTACCATCTGGATTATTCGCTCCTGTCACTGTTAGCATCAGATAGGAGGGAGAGAAAACTGAAGACCCACACCACTAGTTCAAGAGCACTACGTTCCTAGGAGCATCAAGTTAAAGAAAAAGCTGGACCCCAGGTGCACTGGTGATGGAGGGAGTGAACGTTTGGGGTGGTGGCTGGGATGATGGCTGGCTACATGGCCCTGAATGGTGTAAACCTCTTTATCATTGCAGATTGGAAATAACATCTCCTCCTTGCTGACAATCATCACTGTCACATCTCAGAGCTGCATGCTAAGCCCACTGCTCTACCTTAGCTGCACCCATAGCTGTGTGGCTAGCTCAAATGCCATCTATAAATTTGCTAACAACATGATTATTGTTGCCAGAATTTCAGACGGTGATGAGGAGGCGTACAGGGGTGTAATAGATCAGCTGGTCAAGTGGTGTCAAAACAGCAACCTTACACACAGTGAGACTAAGGCCAAGGAATTGATTGTGGAACAGGAAGGAGTCCTCATCAATGGATCAAAAAGGCAGCATCCATCATTAAGGACCACCTTTATCCAGGACATGCCCTCTTCTCATTGCTACCATCAAGGAGGAGGAACAGCAGTCTGATACACACATAATGTTCTAGGAACAGCTTCTTCCCCTCTGCCATCAGATTTCTCTAAGGGCGATGAAGCCATGTACACAAACTCACTAGGCTTTTTTTTCCTTTTTTTACTTTCTTTTTGCACTGCTACTTTAACTTAATTTAAGTATATATAAGTGATAGATATATCTTAGTCCATCAAAGGAAAAGCCCTTGAGAACATCAACAAAATGTGCTGTCACAGGAAAGCAGCATCCATCAAGAGGGACACCACCATCCAGGTCATGCTCTCCCCTCACTGCTGCCATTGGGAAAAGGGTCCAGGAGCCTCAGGTCCCACATCACCAGCTTTAGAAACAGTTATTACCTTACGCCCATCAGACACCTGAACCAGAGTGGATAACTTCACTCTCCACAACACTGAACTGATTCCACACCATACGGACTCACTTTCAAGGACTCTACAACTCATGGTCTCAGTATTATTTACTTATCTAACTATTCATCTATCTATTCTTTTCTTTCTTTCTAAATCTTTTTATTAATATTAGTAATATGGACAGAATACAGATGATATATTGATAAAGAAATTACCAACATACACATTCCATTACATATGAAAAAAAAACATACATAATAGTTACAATATAAATGAGTTTACCAAGACATAAGCCATAAGATATATGTATGGACATAGTAAATCTAAATATTTCATAATGTATAATATAAAAAAAACAGAAAAAAGAAAGAAAAAAAACAAAAAAAAATGTATATAATGCAAAACTAACTAATCTAATCTAATAACTATAACTAATAAGTAATATAAAAGAAAGAAAAACAAACAAAAGAGAAGGAGAGAAAAAAAAAGTGGGCTGTTTATAATATCTCACAAAAATAAGTATTCATCAATGCCGTCACTTCCGGTCCTCTCAAAATACATAAGCTAAAAGCTAGGAAATCAAATGTACTTGGCACAGGGTCAAGTTTATAAGACTAAACAGGATTGGGAAAGAGAGCTTAGTTTTAGTATTTCTAGTGAGAATTGGGATAGAATTCTTCAATTAGTTAATACATCATCATTATGTGCCAAACATTCACTAATACAATTTAAGGTTGTACATAGGGCCCATATGTCCAAGGATAAATTAACTCATTTTTACTCTCATATAAGTCCTATTTGTGATAGATGTCATTCTGAAATTGCGTCTTTAACTCACATGTTTTGGTCGTGTTCATTTTTGGAGAAATATTGGAAAGATATTTTTGATATTATTTCTGCGGTTTTGAATATTGATTTACAACCTCATCCTATTACCGCAATTTTTGGTTTACCAATGTTAGATTCACAGCACTTATCTTCTTCAGCCCGTCGAATGATTGCATTTCTAACTCTGATGGCTAGAAGATCTATATTGTTGAATTGGAAAGAAATTGATCCTCCCACTGTATTTAATTGGTTCTCTCAAACTATGTTATGTTTAAATTTAGAAAAAATTAGAAGTGGTACTTTTGAGACTTCTATTAAATTTGAAAAGTTATGGAGACCATTTATTCAACATTTTCATCTATCTATTTATCTATCCATATATGTATTTATTTATTTATAACCATATAACAATTACAGCATGGAAACAGGCCATCTTGGCCCTTCTAGTCCATGCCGAACACTTACTCTCACCTAGTCCCACTGACCTGCACTCAGCCCATAACCCTCCATTCCTTTCCTGTCCATATACCTACCTATCCAATCTTACCTTCAATGACAATATTGAATCTGCCTCGACCACTTCTACTGGAAGCTCGTTCCACACAGCTACCACCCTCTGAGCAAAGAAGTTCCCCCTCGCGTTACCCCTAAACTTTTGCCCCCTAACTCTCAACTTATGTTTGAATCTCCCCTACTCTCAATGGAAAAAGCCTATCCACGTCAACTCTATCTATCCCCCTCATAATTTTAAATACCTCTATCAAGTCCCCCCTCAACCTTCTACACTCCAAAGAATAAAGACCTAACTTGTTCAACATTTCTCTGTAAGTTAGGTGCTGAAACCCAGGTAACATTCTAGTAAATCTTCTCTGTACTCTCTCTATTTTGTTGACATCTTTCCTATAATTTGGTGACCAGAACTGTACACAATAATCCAAATTTGGCCTTACCAATGCCTTGTACAATTTTAACATTACATCCTAACTCCTATACTCAATGCTCTGATTTATAAAGGCCAGCATACCAAAAGCTTTCTTCACCACCCTATCCACATGAGGTTCCACCTTCAGGGAACTACGCGCCATTATTCCTAGGTCACTCTGTTCTACTGCATTCTTCAGTGCCCTACCATTTACCATGGTAGATATCCTATTTTGATTATTCCTACCAAAATGTTGCACCTCACACTTATCAGCATTATATATTATTTATTGTTTGCATTTTTGTTCTTGTACAGTTCATCTTTTGTACACTATTTGTCAATCTTTGAGTGTAGGTTTCATTCATTTTATTTTATTTCATTGTTCTACTGTGAATGCTTGCAAGAAAATGAATCTCAGGGTGGTATACGGTGACATATACATATTTTGATAATAAACTTTTTTTGAACTTTGAACTTTGATTTCTCTTGCTGCCCTTAAAGCAACAGGGCTAGATTCCTTCCTTTGCTCCTTATTTAATTCTGTGGTTTAGTACATGGGGAGCAATTTGCTTGTTGCCAGTTTGGAGAAGGCATTTCAGAGTAAAAATCCCCATTGGGTTGTTAGGCGTCAGAAGATGTATCCAATTTCATTGAGGGTTGTGCAATTCTGCAAATGCTTTTGGGGGAACAAGGTAAATGTAAGTGTTTTTGCCAGCGCTATTATTTTTCCATTTGGTATCCCAGTTGGGCCTGCCTCTCAGCCCTGCAATATAATTTAGTTTTCAATTACTTCAATGAAAGGTAAGGAACTCTACTGTACAATGGACTCAGTGGTGGAACCTCCAGCTTGCTGAAGGCCAGGTGAGGTATTTGTGCCAGCTGGCCTGTGTGATCATGATGGAGATGGAGATCAGTCTCGGATATGATCTTCCAAAGTTCTGCCAAGTTTAGGAATTCTAAAACAAAGAGGAGACCAAATTAAAAGCCAAAGAAAGATTGAAGAGTCATTGCTTACAATGCAATGTTAATTGTATACATATGTGGTATTCTCGTTAAGTTCAACTCAAGTGTTCAAATTAAATTTTTTAATTCATAAGCATTCTCAGAATTATATGTCAGAACATAGAATATATTGCAGCAAAGTACATGCCCTTTGGCCCATGACACTGTTCCAAACTTTTAACCTACTCTAAGATCAATATACATAATCCTTCTGTCCCATATAGTACTCCCTCTTCTATCATCCACTTGTCTATCTTAGAGTCTCTTCAATGTCAGCAGCCATTAAGAAAAGGCTCCCTTTATTCCCACTTTGCCTCCTGCTAATCAGCCGATGTTCTATCCATGTTAGTCTCTTTCCTGTAATACCACGGGCTCTTACCTTTTTAGGCAGCCTTGTCAAAAACACCTTGTCAAAAGCCTTCTGAAAATCCAAGTACACAACATCCACAGATTTTCCTTTGTCTATCCTGCTTGTTATTTTTTCAAAGAATTCCAACTGATTAGTAGGCAAGATTCAGCTACTTCTTTTAGAATCCTGGGGCATACTCCATCTGATCCAGGTGACTTATCTACCTTCAGACCTGTCAGTTTCCCAAGCATCTTCTCCATAGTAATGGCAACTTCACACACTTCTGCTCCCGATACTCTCAAACTCCTGGTATACTGCTAATGTCTTCCACAGTGAAGACTGATTTCCTTGTCCCCTATTACTACCTCTCCAGCATCATTTTCCAGCAGTCTAATATTTACTCTTTTACTCTTGATATATCTTAAAAAAAAACTTTTGGCATCCTCGTTGATGTATTTGGTTTGCTTACCTTCATATTTTATCTTCTCTAATTATAAAAAAACTACATACAAATACTGACAACCAATGTGCAAATAGTAATAATAAATAAATAAACAAATAATACTGAGAACATGAGTTGTAGAGTCTTTGAAAGTGAGTCCGTAGGTTATGACATCAGTTCAATGTTGAGGTTAGTGAAGCTATCCACAGTGGTTCAAGAGTCTGATGGTTGAGGGGTAATAACCGTTTCTGAGCCTGGTGGTGTGGGATCTAAGGCTCCTGTACCTCTTGCCTGATGACAGCAATGGGAAGAGAGCAGTAACTAATATTGAGAAGGTGAGTTGTAGAGCCTTTGAAAGTGAGTCCATAGGTTGTGGAATCAGTTCAGAGTTGAGGTGGGTGAAGTTACCCATGCTGGTTCAGGAGTCTGATGGTTGAAGGGCCTTAGCCATGGACAGGGTTCTGAAACAACCTCAAGAAAAGTTAAGAATGGTGGGAAGTTCTATTCTTGTTGTCAATGTCTTGAAGTTGATGGGGGTAACACCAGTGGTTCTTAAATAAAGCACCAGACATTTTAACTGCTCAATTATGAGTGTTTCTTTTATTCTGTATCTGATACATTGAGTCTGAGATAGGTTGCTTGATGTCATTTACATCAAGGACATTTTTCATGATCAAATGGTCACCATTTGAGCCATTCAACTGAATATAGAACAGTACAGCACATTACAGGCCCTTCAGCCCATAATATTGTGCCTACTTTTTACTGACTGGAAATGCTGTCAGTCTAATACTTATATAGTGGAATAAGCTATATGAGTGACAGCTTTTGAATTATTGCCTTAGAACATAGACCGTAAAACAGTACAGAATAGAACAGGCCCTTTGGCCTACAATGTTGACCTTCAACCTATTCTTGGGTCAATCTAACATAGCCTATAGCCCTCCATTTTTCTATCATCTATGTCCTATCTAAAAGTTCCTTAGCAACACACATAAAATGCTGGAGAAACTCAGCAGGCCAGGCAGCATCTATTGAAGAGAGTAACCAGTTTCTGTTTTGGGCTGAGACCTTTCATCAGGTCTGGAAATAAAGAGAAGTCTTGTTGGGTTAGATTCACCTTGGAGTAGATTAAAGATCAACATTGTGGGCCAAAGGGCCTATTCTGTTCTGTGTTGTTCTACGGTCTATGCTCTAAGGCAATAATTCAAGAGGTCTCCTCTTTTTTTCCCAGTCCTGAAGAAGGGTCTCGGTCCAAAATGTCAACTTTTCCATAGTTACTGCCTGAGCTAGTGAGACTGTCCAGTATTTTGTGTGTGTTGTTTTGGATTTCCAGCATTTGCAGATTTCCTCATGTTTGTAAGAGTTTCTTAAATCTCCCTAATGCCTTTGCCTCTACCACTATCCATGCACACACTACTCTCCATGTAAAACACCTGCTTCTGACATCCCCCCCTATACTTTCCTCCAATCACCTTACAAGTGTGGCCATAAATGGTTTAAATTTAAGACATTTAAATGACTTTGCTATTAACTTCCAAAGCTTTGACAAACAAATCTTTTTGATCTCTCTAGGTCTTGCCTAGCTCTCTTGTCTATCGTCTGATAGATTGCAGAGCTACCCAGAGGAAACATCACTGTAATTACACACAGTTTGTCAGTTTTAGCGTTGTTGTTTGCCCTTTGTGTTTAATGATTCTGGTTTCTATGAGAGAAAGGGGATGATCTGGACAATCTGTGCTTTGAACTCTCTGCCACCACTTTAATTTGCAGTATTAATAGCAGATGCCCCGAAGATGTTTGTGATCTTATTCAACTTCAGCAAATGCCGCCCTCACATCAAGCAAGGCAGCAGCCTTGCCAAGGTTCCATCAGATGGAGCCATTACGGAGTGCGGCCACTCCCACTCTGTCCCCAAACTTTTGGTCAATGTAAAAGTTGGAATCCTTGAAATGATCACTTTGCCTTCTCAGTGAGTGCTCTACCTCAGCGATTCTCAACATGGGCCAAATTTCGTAGGGGCCACAAGTAAAAAAAAACAAGAAAGTGGGAGCCACATGAGTTTCTGAATTGTCCATGATAAGTTTACTGTTTTAATGAAACATTACTAAAAATTATAATCTAAAAAGAAATGAATATATGTAATGTAATTGGTACCCTGAATTAAATGAATGAGAAAATATGTGAGATGATGCAAAAGAGGCAGCAAAACTGCTTATCCTGTGTGTGGGGGAGGGGGTGCGCGCATTAATCGTTATCTGTGCTCCTACTTGTCTATGCATAAATCACCATTCACACCCTGCAGGGTGGCTCACTGAGCCTCATTCCAAATCCAACCCTAAATCACAAACTGCAGATTAGTCTGCAGCAGGGCCAATCAGTGAGTATGCAGCAGGAGGCCGGTTCTGTTTGCTTTCCACTGACCCGTGTGTGTTATAATAAGAGCTATGAAATAGTTTTATTTTTCATATGCACCTGGCTACTGTGCTTCGTGTCTGTGAGCTTTGCGGCAATTTGCCCCGCTAATATGATGAACTCAGAGTGAAGCTTTGGGCCCACTCTGGGCTGCTCTGGGGTTCAAGTCTAAGGACTCAATTTGTTTTGGAATGCTGTTGCTCGCTTCTATTGTTTACATGATTTCTGTGTTTTTTTGTCGATCTCTGTGCATTGGGTGTTGATCTTTTTTTCAATTTGGTTCTTTTGGGTTTCTTGCTTTGCGGTGGCCTGTAAGCAGACAAATCTTAAGGTTGTATACCTTATACATTCTTTGAATCTTTGAACATTATATTTAACATATAATACTTTTAACATGTTAAAATATAAATATTGACTGTATACTTGAATAATTTGTACACTTGACCAAAAGAAACTTTAGCAGCAAATGGACACTATGGAGGGTGGGGACCACAGAAGTACTGTAAGTGAAAGTCACAAGTGGGCCATGAACAGAAAAAGAGATTGACAACCAATGATCTACCCTACTTAGCTCGCAATAGAAGAACTTTAGCAATTGCTTCATTCACCCACCTCATCTGGGATGTCATCACCAGCAAGGGATATTGGAAACTGGGAAGTTAAGTGTTGAAATCTCACATGAAAGACAGGAAAATGAAGCTGTGAAAACTGCGGTTTTGGCCTGTGGGGAAGATTGGTGTCTGGAAATTCAAACACAGGCAAGCCAACGTTTCTGACTCAGAGCTAAAGGAGGGCAAACAGCTGTTGCCACGACAGGATGAATTGAATTAATAAATAATCCCATGGAACTACTTTGAAGAATAGTTTTGAGGCCTGATCACTGTTCATCACCCTACACCCCTGGTTAATGGCCCATCATTAATTGCACTTTAAGGAAGTGGCGGTGAACTGCTCCAGATTGTCTAAGAAAGCAGACGGGAACTTGATTTAATGTCATATCTGAGTGCTCTACAGTTTTATGGTGTGTTTTCAGGCTGATTGAGTGAACTGCCATTTTGCTGTCTCTGACAAGGTTCTGGGAGGCGAACAGACTCGAGGCTAGGAAGCATAGAGATGGGGCCCAAGCCCATGATCAACTCCCTTTCTCACTGATGTCACTGATTAAAGCTTTGAGGAAGATTGAAACATTGAAGGAAGTTCAGAGGGGGGCTGCATGTCATGGCCTCCCTCTCCCTCTTGCTCTTGAAGGAAAGTCCCTGTGTCCAAATGGTCTCTCTCACTCCCTCAATGCTGTCGGAGGTTGGTGTCGGATTTCCGGATCTGTGGGTCATGGATTGGACTGTAGTTTGATTGGGCTCTTTTGATTTGGTGTTTTTATATTCTGTGTTTTTGCTCGTTCTTTCTTGACAGCATTTGTGTGATTTGTTTGTTTTTCTTTGCACATGGGAAGATTGATATTTTTGTTTATGTTTGTGCAAATTCTTTTTGCTGAGGTGGGGTGTTGTTCTCATTGTTTTTTGTGCAATTTGTTTTTTTTGTATGTGGCGGGATTGATTTTTCTCTTTGAATGGCTTCTAGTGTTTTCTTTGTTTCATTGCTGTTTGGAGAAGATGGATTTCAGAGTTGTATGCTACATGCATACTCTTTGAACTTTGAACTTTCAGTGCAATGCAGATGGACAGTAAGTTGCAAGATCATAATGAAGTAGATTGTGAGTCAAGACTCCATCTCATCATATGAGGGCACCATTCAATAGTCATATAACAGGGGCTGCCCTTGAACTTAGTGGGATGTGCTTTTATCAGTTTGTATCTTCAGCCTAATAGAAGATGGGAACATAGAATATAGAACATAGGACAGGCCCTTTGGCCCACAATGTTGTGTTGACCCGTTACTCTACTGCAATAAACCCTTCCCTCCCACATAGCCCTCCAATTTTCTATCATCAAATTGCCTCTTAAACCAGTGTGCAAAAGACAACAAATTGTACAAATACAAAAAAGAAAGAAATAATAATAAATAAATAAGCAAAAATATCAAGAACATGAGATGAGAAGACCTTGAAAGTGAGTCGATAGGTTGTGGGAATATTTCAATAAAGGGGCAAGTGGATTTGAGTGAAGTTATCTCATTTGCTTCAAGGGCCTGATAGTTTGAGGGGTAATAACTGTTCTTGAGCCTGGTGGTGTGAGTCCTGAGGCTCCTGTACCTTCTTCCTGAAGGCAGCAACATGAAGAGAGCATGACCTGGGTGGTGGGGGTCCCTGATGATAGATGCTGCTTTCCTGTGACTCCGTGTAGGTATGCTCAGTGGTGGGGAGGGCTTTACCCATGATGGACTGAACTGTATCCACTACTTTTTGTAGGATTTTCCATTCAAGGGCATTGGTGTTTCCATATCAGGCTGTGATACAGTCAGTCAACATACTCTCCGCCACACATCTATAGAAGTTTGTCAAAGTTTTAGATGTCATGCCAAACCTCCACAAACTGCTAATACAGAAGTAGAGGTGCTACTGTGTTTTTTTGTAACTGAACTGACATTTCATTATATATTTCAGTGTTTCAATATAAATCTGACAAATAATCTATCCTTACTAAAGAAAATCTGTATGTCCCTATGGGATTATTAACTGATGGGTTGGCTACTGTCAACTGAAAATGTCTGCTGCACTCCCTATGTACAGAATATCACTGGCTGGCATTCTCTGTTATCCCATTGGTTGATTGCTGCGCACTCTATTTTGGGATCAGTGACATTTTAAAATATTCTACACCTTTAGATATCTTTGAATGTGTCCAGCATTTTCTGACTTTCTGTCTTTGAAAGGCTGCATTTTGGCTGCTGGTCTTTAGAATAACCAAAGCCTTTCATTTGCTGTATTTTCATCCACACCAATATATCCAGTTGCCACAAACCTTGGTATTTCTCCAGCCCTTGAAGTGAAATCCATTTAGTTCTCCAAAGTGGATACATTACATTTTTAAACAAACTTTGATAGCTTTATGAAAGAGAGTTTTTCACCTATATGTATTTATTTATTTGAAGATGCAGCATGGCACACCGGGCAAAGCCACCCACCGATTTAACCTTAGTCAATGACCAAATAACCCAATAACCAGTACGTCTTTGGACTGTGGGAGGAACCAGTGCACCTAGAGGAAACCCACACATTCACGGGAAGAATGTACAAATTTTCTTATACAGGACGCTGGAATTGAACTCCATACTCCAATGCTCCGAGCTGCAGTGGAATGCTACTAGATAAGAAAGTATAGTCTGAAATGCTTTATCTGTGTTTTGTGTCCAATGTATAAGTGCAATTCAATAATAAACACAAGTCATTCTGAGTCATTAAATGAATAGTTTCCTTAAGTTTCATTGGCCCGAAGCCTATTCTTTTGGAATTGAACATATGCCCCTAACTTTCAACTTTATTTCCATTCCACCCAAGTCATTAATAATGTGCTAAATAACCTTTCTCCTCAATGCATCAAATCAGAATTCATCTTAGAGTCACAGAGTACAACAGATGCCTCAGCCCACCCAATGCATACTGACATGACCTTCTGCCTAGTTCCATCTATATACACCAGGACTATAACCCTTCTCATCCATAAACTCCTTTTAAGTTTGTCTATTTAGCAATACAGCACAGAGTTGGGCCTTCCAGTCCTTTGAGCCACGCTGCCCCAGCAACCCCCCAATTAACAAACACAAGACGATCTGCAAATGCTGGAAATCCAAAGTGACACACACAAAATGCTGGAGGAACTCAACAGGCCACGCAGCGTCGATGGAAAAGAGCACAGTCAACGTTTCAGCCGGAGACCCTTCATCAGGACTGGAGGACAAAAAGCTGAGGAGTAGATTAAAATGGTGGGGGAGAGGAGAGAGTAACACCAGGTGATAGGTGATGAAATAAAGAGCTGGTGAAGGGGGGAGTCTGACAGGAGAGGACAGAAAACCATGGAAGAAAGAGAAAGGGGAGGAGAACCAGAGGGAGGTGATGTGCAGGTAACGAGATAAGGTGAGCCAGGAAAATAGGAATGGTGAAGTTCGAGAAATTGATGTCTATGCCATCAGGTTGGATGCTACCCAAATGGAATATAAAGTGTTGTTCCTCTAACCTGAGTGTAGCTCCATCACGAAAGATGGACATATCGGAATGGGAATGGAGAGTGGAATTAAAATGGCTGGCCACTGGGAGATCCGCTTCTTCTGGCGAATGGAGCATAGGTGCTCGGTGATGCGGATTCTCAATCAATGTCGGGTCTCACTGATATACAGGAGGCCACACTGGGAGTTCCTCCAGCATTTTGTGTGTATGGCTCAGATTTCCAGAATCTGCAGATTTTCTCTTGTTTGCGAAAAGTAGGCTGCAAGGTTATAGAGAAATAAGGAGAGTGGGGATGGAATGGTTCAACATTAGAATCAGAATCAGGTTTAATATCACTGGCATATGCCATGAAATTTGTTTTTTTTATGGCAGTAGGACACTGCAGTAATAATAATGAAAATTGTAAATTACTGTAAGCAGTATCTATAAAAATTAAATTAAATAGCAGTGCAAAAACAGACTAAAAATAGTGTTCATGGTTTATTGTCCATTCAGAAATCAGATAACAGAGGAGAAGAAGCTGTTCCTGAAACATTGAGTGTATATCTTCAGGCTCCTGTACCTCCTCTTTGATGGTAGCAATGAGAACAGGGCATGTCCTGGGTGATGGGGGTCCTTTTTGAGGCATCGCCTTTTGAAGATGTCCTTGATGCTAGGGAAGCTGGTGTCCAAGATTGAGCTGGCTGACGTTACAACTTTCTGCAGCTGGAGAGGCTGGTGCTTGTGATGGAGCTGGCAACCAGCAGGGACCCAGAAGGCTGATAAGCCTCCTTCTGTGCCCATACAAGTTAAACTAAGAGTATAGTTTTCCACAGGGGTTAGAAACCCATTTCATACGAGGCTCCTTTCCTGATTTAGTCCATCTCTATTGCTCCTCCTGCCTTGGTTACTTGTGATCCATTGCTGAACTGATGCTTTGTAAAATTAAGCTTTATTTTATTTTATTTTATTTGGAGATACTGCAAAGTAACAGGCCCTTCCAGCCCAACAAATCCTCACTGCCCAATACCACCCATGTGACCAATTATTCTACATACCCATATGTCTTCGGAACGTGGGAGAAAACAAGGGCACCTAGAGAAGCTCACTCGATCACACAGAGAACATAAAAGGACTCCTCACAGACAATGGCAGAACTGAACTCGGGTCACTGCTCTAAGTAGCGTTGCTCCTACCGCCTGTCATGTTGTAACTGCACTTGATCTTGATCTCGGGATGATGCTCAGAACAATTGAGTTGTATTTTAAAACGAAGGCTAAAGGCTGGAGTATCTAGGATCAAGGATCAGTGTTATTTGCCAAATCCATTTACATTTATTTAGAATTTGCTGTGGCGTGCTGGTCAGAGTGCAACATGTAAAAAAAAAATCAACATTCAATCATTACAGAATAAAGAACTACATAAAATATAAAGATCGAGGTTAAAGGACACAGAAGGAATAAAATGAGATTAAATACATAAATCCAGCATGTATTTACAATGTAAGCAACATTATAAAAATCTTGATACTTACACTTGCAAGTGGAACAAGTGCCACACTTGCTCCTACACCTCCTCCCTCACGACCATTCAGGGCCTCATACAGTCCTCACAGGTGAGGCGACACTTTCTCTGTGACTCTTTGGGTTATTACAGTATCTGGTGCTGCTGGTGTAGCCTCCTGTATATTGGTGAGACCCGACGTAGTTAGGGTGACAGCTTCGTTGAGCACCTTTGCTTTGTCCACCAGAGAAAGCAGGATCTCCCAGTGGCCACCCATTTTAATTTTACTTCTATTCCCATTCTGATAGGCCAGTCCATGGTCCCCTCTACTGCAACGATGAGGGCGCACTCAAGTTGGAGGAGCAACACCTTATATTCCATCTTGGCCTCCAACCTGATGTTGTGAACATCAATTTCTCAAACCTCCGGTAATTGTCCACACTTCACTATTCCCCATTCTTGTTTCCCTCTCGCACTTTCTATTCTTACTTGCCTATCATCTCCCTCTGGTGTTGTACCCCCTTCCCCTTCTGTCCTCTCCTATCAGATTCCCCCTTCTCCAGCTCTTGATCTCCTTCACCAATCAACTTCCCAGTTCTTTTACCTTTCCCTCACTCCCGGTTTCACCTATCACCTGCCACCTTGTACTTCTTCCACCCCGCCTTCCCCACCTTCTTATTCTGACTTGCTCCCCCTTCCTTTCCAGTTCTGAAGAAGGGTCTCAGCCCAAAACATCAACTGTTTATTCCCATCCACAGATGCTGCCTGACCTACTAAGCTCCTCCAGTACATTGTGTGTATTGCTCTAGATTTCCAGCATCTGCAGTACCTGTTGTATTTGTTACAAAAGGTGATTTGTATATGAATCATCGGGTCAAAGTAATTTTACCTGAGTGGCTAGTCTTAAGAAATTGATTCTCAGTCACTCATAGGAACTGTGTGATAAAGTAGAGGATATACTGTACATTATCGTCCAATTCAGAAAATTAGTTTTATTGAAGTCAACTAAGCTATATTTAAATGGTAAAGTAAAATTAAATAGATAGTGCAAAAGAGAGCAAAAACAGTGAGGTAATATTGATGGGTTCATTATCCCTTCAGAAATTTGATGACAGAGGTAAGACTCTGTTCCTAAAACGATGACTGTATCTTCAGGATCCTGTGGTAATCAGAAGAGGACATGTTCTGGGTGGTAGAAGTCCTTAATGATGGATGCTGCCTTACTGAGGCATCATCTTTTGAAGGTGTCTTCAGTGGTAGGGAAGTTCACACCCATGATGTTTAAAACTGTCTGCAGCTTTTTGGGATTCCGTGCAGTGGCTGCTCCATACCAAAAAGTGATGTGCCTTCCTCCCTTCTTAAAGATTGGAGTGAAATTGCAATCTTACAGTCCTCCGGGACCACGTTAGAATCAAGAGATTCTTGAAAGATCATGACCAGTGCATCCGTTATCTCTTCAGCAACCTATCTCAAGACTCTGAGATACTGTTCATCTGGTCCAGGTGACTTATCCACATTAAGACCTTTCAGGTTGCCTTGCACAATTTCCTCTATAATAGCAATGGCACTCACTCCTGCTCCCTGACACTCAGGGAACTCTGGCACACAGCTTGTGTCTTCCACAGTGAAAACTGATGCGAAGTACTCATTAAGTTCAACTGACATTTCATTGTCCCCCATTGCTACCTCACCAGCATCATTTTCCAGTGGTCCAATATTAATTCTCACCTTTCTTTTACTCTTTATATAACTGAAAAAGTTTGAGTATCTTGCTTTATATTATTGGCTAGTCTGCCCTCATATTTCATCTTTTCCCTTCTTATAGCTCTTTTAGTTGCCTTTTGTTGGGTTTTAAAAGCTTCCCAATCATCTAACTTCCCACTCTCTTTTGTTACCTTATATGCCCTTTCCTTGGCTTTTGTACAGTCCTTATCTTCCCTTGTCAGCCACGGTTGCCTACCCCTGCCATTTGAGAACTTGTTCTTCTGTGGGACATGTTCATCCTGTGCCTTGTGAACTATTCCCAGAAACTTCAGCCATCTCTACTCTGCCGTCATCCCCACTGGTATCCTCCAATCCACCTGGGCAAGGTCCTCTCTCATGCCTCTGTAATTCCCTTTTTTCCATTGTGATACTGATACCTGTGACTTATGCTTCTCCCTCTCAAATTACAGCGATTTCAATCATATTGTGATCACTGTCTCCTAAGGGTTCCTTTACGTTAAACTACCTAATAAGATTTGGGTTATGACACAACACCCAATCTAAGATAGCCTTTCCCTGAGAAGGCTCAAGCACAAGCTGCTCTAAAAGCCATCTGTAGACATTGAATAAATTTCCTCTCTTGCAATCTGACACCAACCTGATTTTTCCGGTCCCCTTGCATATTGAAGTCCCCCATTACATTGTGACATTCCCCTTATTACGTGCCTTTTCCAACTCCCTTTGCAATCTTAACCCCACATTTTAGCTACTGTTTGGAGGCCTATATATGATTTCCATAATGGTTTTGTTCATCCTTGCAGTTTTTTTAACTTCACCCACAAAGATTCAACTTTTTCTGACCCCATGTCACCTCCTTATGAAGGTGTAACTCCATCTCTTACCAACAGAGCCACACCACCGCCTACGTCTTCCTGCCTGTTATTTCAATACAATGTATATCCTTTGATATTAAGCTCCCGACTATGGCTTTCCTTCAGCCATGACTCATAATGCCCGGTCTCTAACTGCACCATGAGTTTGTCCACCTTATTCCGAGTACTACATGCATTTAAATACAGCACCTTCAGTCCTGCATTCTTTACCCTTTTGAATTTAGCCTCTGTGATACAATTTAAGTCCTTGCTCTGTCTGCAGTTGTACCCAATCATTGGCTTGTCCTTCCTTACATTCATGTTATGTCCATCATCTACTTGTAAACCTGCTGGTTTATCCTCAGCTCTATCATACTGGTTCCCATCTCCCTGCCATATTAGTTTAAACCACTCCTAACTGCCTGCAAGAATATTGGTCCCCATTGCCTGTTTTGTACAGGTCCTACCTAGCCCAGAGGAGGTCCCAATTATCCAAAAAACTGAATCCCTGCTCCCACTCCAATTCTTCAGCCACATATTTATGTGCCAGTGCATTGTATTCCTATCCTCGCTGTTGCGTGGCACATGTGCGATTACTAGGTTTGAGGTCCTGCTTCTCAGCTTCCTTCCTAACCCCCTGTATTCTTTTTTCAGGGCCTCCTCCCTTTTTCTACCTATGTCATTGGTACCAACACGTACCACAATTTCTGGTTGTCATTCTTCCTTTTCAGGATGTTGTGAATGCGCTCAGAAACATTACAAACCCTGGCACCTGGGAGGCAAACTACCATCTGTGCTTGTTTTTTTCACCCACAGAATCATCTATCTGTCGCCCTGACTATAGAGTCCCCTATCACTGCTGCCATCCTTTTAAGTTCCCTACCCTTCTGTGCCTCAAGGCCAGACTGTTACTTCCCCCAGGTAGGTCGCCCCCCCCCCCAACAGTACTCAAAATGGAGTACTTACTGTTCATGTGGTCAGCTACAGGGGTGTCCTCCACTATCTGACATTTTCTCTTCCCTCTGTTGACAGTCACCCACTTATCTGTCTCCTGTGACCCAGGAGTGACATGCATTTTGCTTGTGATGGCAACAATTCTGTCCTATAGCCATTCCCAAAACCAACAAAAGAAAATTACAACACTGCGTATAAACACATTAATCCAGAAACATCTGAATCACATCTGGCTGAGGAAAGTCACCTCCGCAGCTGTTTGTTTCATTGGGGACTGTTTGTGTTTTGGTTACAGAGCTGTAACAGTGTAAGTACTTAAGTGTAACTGATGAAGCAAAGGATTTCTAATGTTTTACATTTTAACGGTAAAATGCTCTTTGTTGTCACCAGGGCATTCCCCACGTCCCCCAAATAAATTGTTTATTTTTGTCCCACTCCACCTAAGGGGCCTATCATTTTCACGGGTTTGTGCTTTCTGACTAACCATGTAACGTATTTCCTAGAGAAGGCATGTTACGTGTGAATTGCTTTACCATACATCTCAATGATTGACTTGGTTGAGAACATGTATTTACCTACTCTAACCATTAGCTAAAATCAACACCAGCACGCAACTAAGCCCTTGTGGAAGTGCACCTGAAGATGGAGAGAGATTGCAATGCTCCTTTGACACTATAACAGTGATCCACTCAGCATTTAACCGAAGGCTGACAAATTTAACCTGCAGTCTAAACCCCCCTGGCGGCTAGTCAGTGAGTCAGTCAGATGACTGATTTCCCTCCTGTCACAGCTGGTTTGCTTGTACTTCCAACGTTTTCAAAAATAATTTTCAAACTCCTTCGCAGAGGAATTGGAAACGTTACAATGATGTCAGTTCACCTGCAAGGCATGAGCTTGACTCTGACGCCAGGCGAATGGAAGGGAAGACTTTGCAGTATGTAAATGAAATGAGCCTGAACAGCTTCAATGGGCACCAGTCCACAGTGTAAACCGAAATATTACTCAGCAATAACTGGATAAACTCACACAGGAGGCTGTGGGGGCTGCTGGTGTGGAAATAAAAAATAAGTTCCCTTTTGAAGCTAAGATAAAAACTGTTTATTTTGTTTTATTTTTCTTCTTAGAGATACAGCATGGAAACAGGCCCTTGCTGCCCCAATGAGTCCATGTTGCACCCATGTGACCGAATAACCTCCTAACCCATACGCCTTTGGAATGTGGGAGGAAATCTTGGCACCTGGAGGGAACCAACGTGTTCACGGGGAGAATGCACAAACTCTTTAAAGACAGTGGAGCGAATTGAACCTGAGATAACTTACTACTATATCAGAGGTTCCTAACCTGGGGTCCGCGGGCTCTCTGCTTCATGGTATTGGTCTATGGCATAAAAGAAGGTTGGGAACCCCTGTACTATGTGAAGCTTAACACTCCATCAAACCTACTGTTTATCTCTCCTGGCCTAAACTGCTAAACAGTTCTGATCCCGGGATTTACATTGTATAAAATAGCTCTCTACTCTTTTAAGCTGGACTAACAATTAATTTTTGCCTTTTTCTATTTAGATTGTGATGTTTGCTGATGACCTGGTCTTTCCTAAAATGGGGAGGTGATTGCAGATTGTGTGATCCCAATGACTCCATTATCTCACTTTAATTCTTCATCCAGTTTCATCGCTGATCTGTCTTCAGCTTCCTACACCGTTCTAGAAAAGAACCACACAAACTTCGTGAATTGCACCCTATCTTCTAATTAGACACTTTACAGACATCCAGACATTGTATTCAACGACTTTGGTCTGTCAGTGTCCCTTCTTACTTTGCAATAACATTTATGTGTAACCCTTCTGCATGTTCATCACTCTAGGTTTCGATACTTTAAACTAGCTCCTCTTTTATCATTGACTCTATCTCCTCTCCACCCTGTGCAAATCTTCCTTTTCTATACCTTCTTTCATCTCCTCTCCCTGCCCATAGCTCCACACTTTCAGGGAAGAGAGGTGTTTCATTTGAAACATTAACTCCCTTTCTCTCCTTACAGATACTGTCTGATCACTGAATATTTCCAGCAGTTTCTGTTTTTCCCTTAGATTTTCAGCATCTGCTGTATTTTACTTCTGCATTGTCACCATATAATACAAGAGGCAAGCATTTGCCTTGAAAATAAAGAAACATGCAATTATTACAACACAGTTGAAGGAGTGACTAACTTTCTATCTGGACCATACATATTTTCATCCAGATTATTTATGTACAGTACTGTTCAGAAGTCTAGGCCACATATATATGTATATATATATAGTTAGGGTGCCTAAGACTTTTGCATTGTATTGCAATAATTTTGAGTATAGCATTGTACTGCTGCCACAAAAAAAATCAAATTCATGACGTAAGTGAGTGATGGTATACCTGATTCTGATATGGATCTCTGTTGTGGTCTGAGAGTAGGAAAGGGGGCAGGGAGAGGGGAATCACAGTTGAGAAAAGGGGAAGGGAGAGGGGAGGAAGTGGGAAGCACCAGAGGGACATCCTGTAATGACCAATAAACCAATTGATTGGAATCACGTGTCCTTACCTGGTGTCTCAGGGCTGGGTGTGTCACTACCACCAGCCCCTGGCGCTCTTTCTTACATCCCTCCCACAGCAATCCACCCTCACTATTCCCAACACCCTTGGCTCCCAACTGATTTACACACTCACTCTCCACTTCACATTGACAAATACACTACTGTGCAAATGTCTTAGGCACCCTGGATATGCATTTGTGCCTAAGGCATTAATGTAGAGCTAATTTTGTAATAAATGGTAAACATACTTTGATAATAACAGTATAATCAAATTATTATCACGCTTCACCTGTGAATCTGTCGGGGTCTTATGCTGTGCGATCTCCTCCACATTTGTGAGATGTGACATAGGAAGGGAGATCACTTTTTCAAGCGCCTCTGCCAAAAGTGGAATGCTCGAATTATCAACCGTTTTAATTCCTACCTTCATTCCCATTCCAACAAGTTGGTTCATGGCTTCCTCTTTTGCCATGATGAGACCACTCGCATTGTGGAAGAGTAATACTTCAATTCCATCTGAGTATCCTCCTACCCGATAACATGAACACTAATTTTTCCTTCTGGTAATATTTTTCCTTCCCCATTCTCTCTTATTCTCTTCTCCTCACCTGCCTATCACCTCCCCGGTGCCCCTCCAAGGGCTGACAGATACAGGTTTCAATTGGGAGACGTGGAATGTTGGATGGACGTGCATAGATTTGGGTTGTTCAGTCGGACCGCCGAGGGATTGGTAATACTCTCAATCTCAAATGGTCCCAGGAAACGGGGGGAGGGGGGTGAGTTTCTTGGGCTCATTCTTGAGGGGAATGTCTTTAGAAGAGAGCCAAACCTTCTGCCCAGGCCGATAATCAGGTGCAGGAATCTGATGGCGATCGGCAATCCTCCGATTGCCTGGGTCAGGTTGAGTCCATTGGGCCTCTTTGACTATGGCCTTGATCTCCCAGGTGAGGGCAGCAACTACACAGGGTGGTGGAAGGATGGTCTCGGGGTTGGGAAGGCCCTCCTCGAAAATGTATTGACGGGAGAGGGCATCGGGTTTCCTGTTCTTGGATCTCAGACAATAGGTGAGTGTAAATCTGAACTGACCAAAAAGTAATAACTAATGGGCTTGTCTGGAATTCAGGCGTTTGACGGTTTACATATATGCAAGATTCATGTGATTGGTCCAGACGATAAACGGATGTTCTGCTTCCTCCAGCCAGTGCCTCCACTCCTCCAAAGCAAGTTTGATCACCAGTAACTCCCAATTCCCTACATTGTAATTTGGTTCGGCGGGGGACAGCCAGCTAGAAAAGAAGGCACAGGGATGAAGTTTTTGGTCAGGGCCTAAACGTTGGGAGAGGACTGCTCCCACCACAGAGTCAGAGGCGTTGACCTCCACAATGAATTGACAAGAGGAATCTGGTTGGACCAGGATGGGGGCAGAGCCTCTTCAGCTCTGAGAAAGCAGCGTCCGCTTTGGGGTCCCAGTAGAAAGGGGCCTTAGGAGAAGTAGCCTCCAACCCGATGGCATGAACATTGACTTCTCTAACTTCCGTTAATGCTTATCCCATCCCTGACATATTTAGTTGTTCTTTTTTTCTCTCTCTGCCCATCTCCCTCTGGTGCTCCCCCTCCCCCTTTCTTTCTCCCAAGGCCTCCCGTCCCATGATCCTTTCCCTTCTCCAGCCCTGTATCACTTTCGCCAATCACCTTTCCAGCTCTTAGCTTCACCCCACCCCCTCCGGTCTTCTATTATTTCGCATTTCCCCCTCCCCCCACTACTTTCAAATCTCTTACTATCTTTCCTTTCAGTTAGTCCTGACGAAGGGTCTCAGCCCGAAACGTCGACAGTACTTCTCCCTATAGATGTTGCCTGCCCTGCTGTGTTCCACCAGCATTTTGTGTGTGTTGTTTGAATTTCCAGCATCTGCAGATTTCCTTGTGTTTGCTTAGGAGAGGTGAGTTGAGTAAGGGGTGCTGCCACCTGGCTGTAATCCCTGACGAAACGATGATAGAAGTTTGTGAACCCTAGAAATTGCTGGAGTTTGCTTGCGTGCCGTGGGTTTTGGCCACTCTGCCACCGCCCGGATCTTTTCGGGATCCGCCCTCACTTGCCGGCTCTCGATGATGTATCCTAAGAAACTGACTGAAGGAACGTGAAACTCACACTTCTCGGCTTTTACGAATAATTTGTTCTCCCAAAGTCTCTGCAGAACCTGACGGACATGGTGGGTGTGTTCCTGAAGATTGCTGGAGAAGATCAAGATGTCATCCAAATAAACAAACATGAAGCAGTTGATAAAATCTCTAAGGACATGGTTTATCAGGGCTTGGAAAACAGCGGGGGCATTGGTGAGGCCGAATGGCATGACCAGGTATTCAAAGTGACCAAGAGGGGTGTTGAACGTGGTTTTTCACTCATCTCCCTCCCTTATCCTGACCAGATGATAGGCACTTTGTAGGCCAACTTGGAGAAGATGATGGCTCCATGAAGTGGTTTGAAAGCTGAGTTGAGAAGGGGCAGAGGATATTTGTTCTTTATGGTTATGCTATTTAAGCCTCGGTAATCAATGCAGGGATGCATTGAGCCGTCCTTCTTCCCCACAAAGAAGAAACCTGCGCCAACAGGGGAGGATGAGGGCCGGATAATGCCCGCCATGACAGATTAATTTAAGTACGCCTCCATTGCCTCCCTCTCTGGTGGGGACAAGTTATACAGCCGACCGGTGGGTAGAGGGACTCCGGGGAGAAGGTCAATAGCGCAATCGTAAGGGCGGTGTGGAGGCAGGGAAGGAGCCCGTTGTTACTTCTCCCAGATCGTGGTACTCTGCTGGAACCTTGGATAGGTGGGGGGGGGGGTCTCACCGGCAGACGAGTTTGCGGTGACCTTCACAGGGAAAAGGGCAATTGAAGACAAGTGGAGTGACAGAACAGGCTCCAGCTGGCTATATTCCCAGTGTACCAGTCGATGTGAGGATTATGGCGGACCAATCAGGGATACCCAAGAACTATAGGAGCTTGAGGAGAGGAAATTATGTTAAATTGTACCTGCTTCCGATGGCTCCCGGAGCTCCCGGAGGGATGGTGTGCAGTGTGTGACCCGGGCCAGAAGTCTGCCACCTAGTGCCTGGGTTTCCAGAGGGGTACTCAACGGCTCCTGAGGAATTCCGGCCCGGGAAGCTATGCCTTCAACCAGAAGGTTTCCCTCAGCACCAGAGTCCAGTAGAGCTGACAGAGGCAGGGATTGTTTGTTGTCAGGATCTGCATCTGGGTTCCGGGAACAGAAGGGAAAGGAACCTCCTTTCTACTGGTGAGCCTTCCTTCTTTAGCCAAAGGGGACAGGTAGCTTGAAAGTGGCCAGACTGGCTGCAATAGACACTCACCCGCTCTCAATCTGCGGAGTTGCTCAGCGGGAGAGAGGCGGTTCCGTCCCAGCTGCAGGAGTTCCTCTCCAGGGCAGTGGAACTGGCCGGGCTGGGAGCTATTCTTGGAGCAGGAGGAGGAGAGAGACTTGTTCTGGCAGGAGGTGGAGATGAGGGCCGTGGAGTGCCCAACGGTGGTGGACGACCAGATCTTTCCCTATGGCGTTCTCGGAGACGATTGTCCAACCTGGTGGCAAGGGATATTAAGGAATTCAGGCTGTTGGTGTCATCTCTTGCTGCCAACTCGTCTTTCACCCTGTTGCTGAGACCATCCTGAAATACCTCTTGGAGTGCCTCGTCATTCTACCCCGAGTCAGCCGCTAACGTCCGGAACTCCACAGAATACTCAGTGACACTGCAGGAGCCCTGACAGACTCTTAGCGGCATCTTTACCATGGATGGGGTGTTCAAAGATCTTTCTCATCTCTGTGATAAAGGTGGGGAATGAAGAGCAGATATCCGGCTGATTATCCCAAACAGCCATAGCCCACACTAAGGCACTTCCCTGCAACAACCCCATGATATAAGCTACCTTTGACTTGTCCGTGGAGTACGTGGATGACTGCTGATCGAACACCAAGGAGCATTGCAGAAGGAAGGCCCAGCACTTCCCCAAACCCCAGCGTAGTGTTCCAGTTCAGGTATGTGCGGCTCTCTTGGCGGGGGTGTTGCTGACATGTAGGGGGTTGCCACTTCAGACTGTCTGGACCAGTTTGACTGAGATCCAGCAGAGGATGGGGTAAGATTAGTGGATACACGTTCCACCTGGTCACCAATCTTCGTTATGTTAGCAGACAGGGAACGGAGGTTGTCCATGACATCCTGGAGAAGTTGATCGTGCAGACCCAGCAGGGAGCCTTGGCTGGCGAGGACTTGTTGCAGGGCCTTCATGTCCACGGGGTCCGTAGTGGCCAGTTTGTTCTGTTGCAATGAGTGACTGAAGTGAACCCAAGTGCAGGACACAGACATGGAGATTGAGTTTGGAAGTTTCCACGGGCGTAAACACCGAACAGCAATCAGGTGGGATCTTGACATGGAGCCCTGATATGGAACCTTGACACAGAGCCTTGACTCAGAGAAACAGAGTCTCATCATAGGTAAGCCTTGAAACTGGATCTAAACTCAGAACAAATGGTTCTAAGCGATCAGGAAACATAATTTACTCACAGGAAAAAATACCAATGAACTGGTGACTAGTGGTTGTGATGTCAAGGTTTTTATACTGAGTTCTTGATGGAAACCAGGTGTGCCATCATCAAAGAGAATAGGAAGCAATTGGGAAATTAACGATCAGGACCATGGCATAATCAAAGAAAATTAGGAACAAGATAGGGAATGAATGATCCGGACCATGACAGTATGAGTGGAGATCTTATAGAAACATATAAAATTATGAAAGGGATAGATAAGATAGAGGCCGGAAAGTTGTTTCCACTGTTACTTCCATAGAGGGAGTACAGAGAAGGTTCACCAGATTGATTCCTGGGATGGCAGGACTTTCATATGAAGAAAGAGTGGATCGACTATCGTTATACTCACCGGAATTTAGAAGATTCAGGGGGGATCTTATTGAAACGTATAAAATTCTAAAGGGATTGGACAGGCTAGATGCAGGAAGATTGTTCCCGATGTTGGGGAAGTCCAGAATGAGGGGTCACAGTTTAAGGATAAAGGGGAAGCCTTTTAGGACTGAGATGAGGAAAAACTTCTTCACACAGAGAGTGGTGAATCTGTGGAATTCTCTGCCACAGGAAACAGTTGAGGTCAGTTCATTGGCTATATTTAAGAGGGAGTTAGATATGGCCCTTGTGGCTAAAGGGATCAGGGGGTATGGAGAGAAAGCAGTTACGGGGTTCTGAGTTGGATGATCAGCCATGATCATACTGAATGGTGGTGCAGGCTCGAAGGGCCGAATGGCCTACTCCTGCACCTATTTTCTGTTTCTGTGTTAGGTGAGACTAGAACCTAGGGACATAGCCTCAAGATTTGGGGGAGAATATTTAGGGTGGAGACGAGGAGGAGCTGCTTTTACCAGAGAGTGGTGAATGTGTGGAATTCTCTGCCCAATGAAGCAGTGAGGCTACCTCAATAAATATATTTAAGACAAGGTTGGACAGATTTTTGCATAGTAGGGGAATTAAGGGTTATGGGGAAAAGGCAGGTAGGCGAAGATCAACCATGATCTTATTGAACGGCGGAGCAGGCTCGACGGGACAGATGGTCGACTCCTGCTCCTGTTTCTTATGTTCTTATGAGATTTCATCATGCAGAGGATGGTAAATCACTGAATCAGAATCAGGTTTATTATCACTAATATATGTCATGAAATTTGTTGGCACCAGAAGCTTGATGATAATTATGGGCTGCCCCCAGCACATCCTCTGACCGTGTTAGTTGTTGTTGTATGTCTTGATGTTTATATATATGTGTTTTGATACATGTGATAAATAAAGCTGATAAATAAAAGTAAAGCAATTCCAACAAGTGACAAGTAACTGAGCTTCCACCAAAGAGGAAACACGTACAGCAAACAAACTTTGGGTTCTTTAATCAGGGTATTCAAAATGCTTGGATGGCGGGGTAGAAATATGTCTCTACCAAAGGAGGTGTAAGGCACTCCTTCCCTCCACTAGCCTGCAGATCATTCTTGGGCGAGATGTAGCACTTGCTTAGCTCCCCCCCACCATCCTCCCCCAGATCAGGGCTACGTGAAGTCATGGGAGCAGCTGGTGCATATCTCAAGTTCAGGTTATGCGACCACCGACACCAGGCAGAAAATTTCTGAGGAGTATTGAGAATGGCTGGTGTCGCCCGTCTTGTAAAGATGCTGCCCAGAAGAAGGCAATGGCAAACCACTTCTCATTGAAATGTACCAAATATTGAATGGCCTAGATAGAGTGGATATGGAGAGGACAACAGAGGATTGGAACATCTCTCTGGCTATCCATCCCATAGGATGATGATGGTTCCTTTTAGGAACAGCGTGTGCGGGAATGGATTTTAGGTGAGTCGGATGTTGCACTGATCCAGACCCACCCTCTCAACATTCCTTCCTAGATCCAGTGGCATGGTGGGGTGCAAGTCGTCTGGGGGAAGTTCTGTTGCAGTGAATGGCCAGACCAAGCTTCGATGCAAGGGATGCCCTTTCTGCGCTTCACGGTACGTGTTTGCTAGATGGCTGTTGACCCTACGAGAGAGTTCATCCGCCCTTTGACAGGTCTTGTTTTTCGACCTGCAGGGTGTCTAGCCACCCTCCTCACCAGGTAAGCCTGCTGGGGGAGCCAGTTTAGTCACCGACCACCTGACCATGCGACAGGTAGTACCAGGTTACGTGGTACCAGCAGCGCTCAGACGAGTGACCTGACTGTCCCTTCAGAACAGAGATGAGGAGGAATTTCTTTAGCCAGACAGTAGTGAATCTGTAGTATTCATTGCAAGTCACTGGGTATATTTAAAGTAGGGGTTAAGAGGCTCTTGATTAGTAGGGTGTCAAAGCTTACAAGGAAAAGGCAGGAGAATAGGGTTGAGAAGTTAGCCATGATAGAATGGCGGAGCAGACTCAATGGGTTGAATAGCCTAATTCTGTTCCTACGTCTTATGGTCTTATGGTCTAAATACTGTAAATGTGTAAAGATGTTCAAAATTCCCTTGGCGATACAGATGGTTTCATATCAAAAGCACTAAATTTCGGGGAGTTTGGAATTAACTAAATTTAGAAGTTGAGGAACTCAAGACAAAGTTCCACCCATCCTTCTGGAGCCTTATTCTGTCAAATCCCATCCTAATTTGAAAGATTAGATCATTAGATCAGTCTTCTAGTTCCAGGAGAAAACCACCTCAGCCTGCTCTGTTTTGGAGTTTTATTTAGTGCTATTTTGATTAAAGTTAAGGCCAGGTTTATCAAACTGCATAAGCACACACAATGAAACACTTACTTACAGCAGCATCATAGGTGCATTCCATCAGGTATACAGGAAAATCAAAATTTTATATAAATTATCGAAGAAGGAATATAATTAGGATCAAAATCAAATTCCATTGTACTGCAAAGTAATCCGTTCATCACAGAGTGTTTTTTTGTTTTGGAGATACAGCATGGTAACAGGGCCTTCCAGCTCATCGAGCCCACGTCACCCAAATGCACCCATGCGACCTATTAACCTACTAACCCGTACATCGTTGGAATGTGGGAAGACACTGGAGTATAAGACCATAAAACCATACCCTAAAGGAGCAGGATTGGGCTATTTGGCCCATCAAGTCTGCTCCGCCATTTCATCATGGCTGATCTACTTTTCCTTTCAACCCCAATCTCCTGCCTTCTCCCTGTATTTCTTCAAGCCCTGACTAATCAAGAATCTATCAACCTCTGCCTTAAATATACATAACGACTTGGCCTCCACAGCCACCGGTGGCAAAAAATTCCATGGATTCATCACTCTTTAGCTAAAGAAATTCCTCCTTATATCTGTTCTAAAAAGATGCCCCTCTATTCTCAGGCTGTGTCCTCTGGTCATAGACTCCCCCAACATAGGATACATCCTCTCCACATCCACTCTATTGATGCCTTTCACCATTTGATAGGTTTCAATGAATTCCAGTCAGTAGAGGCCCAGAGCCATCAAACACTCCTCATGTGACGAGCCTTTCAATCACATATTCATTTTCATGAACCTACTTTGAACTCTCTCCAATGTCAGCACCTCCTTTCTTAGATAAGGGGCCCAAAACTGCTCACAATACTCCAACTGAGGCCTCACCAGTGCTTTATAAAGTCTCAACATCACATCCTTGCTTTTATGTTCCACTCCTCTTAAAATTAATGTTAATATTGCATTTGCCTTCCTCACCACAGATTCAACCTGGAAATTAACTTTTAGGGAATCCTGCACAAGGACTCCCAAGTCCCTTTGCACCTCAGATTTTTGTATTTTCCCTCCATTTGGAAAATAGTCTGTACATTTATATTTTTTACAAAGTGCATGGCCAGACACTTCCTGACACTGTATTCCATCTGCCACTTCTTTGCCCATTCTCCTAATCTCTGTAAGTCCTTCTGTAGCCTCTCTACCTCCTCAAAACTGCCTCAGAGTACTCAGAAGAATCCCATGTGGTCAAGGGGAGAACATAGAAACTGCTTGCAGACACTGATGGAAATGAAGCCGGGTTTTTGGCACTATAATAACTTTAAGCTAACCATAATGCTATTGTACCACCCATAGTATTACTCTACGAAGATAATGATTGATGAAATGGAACACTTTAATTACCAACAAAATAACTTAATTTGTTACTAAATGACATTTGATGAGAAATTTGAATAATTACACATCTTTTCATCAGAGCCTGTGACAATCAAATGGAATATGTCACCATCAGAATTTTTTTATATCAATATAAACTTTATTCATGATAAAATACTATGTATTATTTACAAGAATAAACTTCACAATGCATTTTCATTTCTTACATTCATGCATTAATGCATTAAGTAGTGTTTCTTTACATTCCTTAAAAGTAATTGAACACCAAATGTCAAACTTCTGGAATATATTTTATGATTTGTTCATTTATTTGTGGTAATATTACTTTATGTATTATGTGTGAATTATATATGCTGTATTGAGCACCTTGGTCCAGAGTAACTTAAGGCAAAATCTTGCCTGACAAATCTGAGGAAATAACAGACAAGATAGATAAAGGAGAATCAGTGGATGTTGGTTGCTTGGGTTATCAGAATGCCTTTGACAAGGTGCCGCATTTGAGGCTGCTTAACAACGTAAGTGTGATGGTATTACTGGAAAGATGCTACCATGGATGGACGATCGGCTGACTGGCAGGAGGCAAAGAAGGGGAATAAAGGAGGCCTATTCTGGTTGGCTGCTGGCAGGGGTTGGTATTGGGACTGTGACTTTTTGCATTATATGTCAACGATTTGGATGACGGAATAGATGGCTTTGTGGCCAAGTTTGGAGACAATACAAGGATAGGTGAGGGAGCAGGTAGTATTGAGGAAGTAGGGAGTCTGCAGAATGACTTTGATAGATTGGGAGAATGGGAAAAGAAGTAACAGAATATAGTGTAGGGAAGTGTATGGTCATGCACTTTTGGTAGAAGAAAACAAGGCATAGACTATTTTCTAAGCAAGGAGAAAATTTAAAAATCAAAGGTGCAAATGGACTTGGGAGTCCACTCAAAAAGTTAACTTGCAGGCTAAGCCATTACAGACATTTACACTACACGCTGCATCCCCAAAGCAAACAACATTATGAAGGACCCCACACACCCCTCATACAAACTCTTCTCCCTCCTGCCGTCTGGGAAAAGGCTCTGAAGCATTTGGGCTCTCACGACCAGACTATGTAACAGTTTCTTCCCCCAAGCTATCAGACTCCTCAATAGCCAGAGCCTGGACTGACACCAACTTACTGCCCTATAGTCTTATTTATTATTTGTTGTAATGCCTGCACTGTTTTGTGCACTTTATGCGGTCCTGGGTAGTTCTGTAGTCTAGTGTAGTCTTTTTCTGTGTTGTTTTTTACATAGTTCAATCTAGTTTTTGTACTGTTCCATGTAGCACCATGGTCCTGGAAAAACGTTGTCTCGTTTTTACTGTGTACTGTACCAGCATTTATGGTCAAAATGACAATAAAAAGTGACTTAACTTGACTTGAGTCGATGGTAAGGAAGGCAAATGCAATTTTAACATCAATTTTGAAAGGACAAGAATATAAAAGCAAGAATGTAATGCTGAGACTTTATAAGGTATTGATCAGACTACACGTGGAATATTGTGAGCAGTTTTGGGCACTTATCTAAGAAAAGATGTGCTGGTATTGGAGAGGCCCACAGGAGGTTTACAAAAATGATTTCAGGAATGAAAGGGTTAACATATAGGATGTGTTTGATGGCACTGGGCCTAAACTCCTCGGACATTAGAAGAATGTGAGGGGATCTCATTGAAACATATCAGATACGGGAAAGGGCTAGATAGAGTGGATGTTGAGAGGTTGTTTCCCATGGTCGACGAGCCCAGGACCAGATGGCACAGCCTCTGAATAGAGGGAAGTCCATTAAGAACAGAGATAAGATGGAGCTACTCCTTTAGCTCGAGGGTGGTAAATTTGTGGAAATAATTGCCATGGATGGTTGTGGAGGCCAACTCATTGGGTTAGTTTAAAGTGGAGGTTGATTGGTTTTTTGAAAAGTTACGGGGAGATGGCAGGCGAATGGGATTGAGAGGGATAATAAGTCAGCCATGATGGAATGTTGAAGCAGACAGGATGGGCGGAATGGCCTAATTCTACTCTGATGTCTTATAATCTTATGGTCTTATAGCAATGTTGTTTAATTTGGCGGTATACATGTATATGATTGAATGACGATGAACTTGAACTTGATTGTCTCTCATGTGGCCCCCTGAGGGTGGCGCGTTGCCACAATATTTCAGCGGCTTCCTCATACAACTCAGTCCCTCCCCGTCCTGTAGCCAAAGAGCCCCACCATCAGACTTAGTGCATCTACAAGTCTACAATATGTAACGAGACATATACTTCAGAATGCACAAAAGACTGAGTTTTGCCTTTGTGCCAAGCATCTTTTGAATAAAAGGGCCTCTTTTACGGGCAAGTGCATCTTAGCTATGTTCTTGTCTGCCAGGATTCCTTTATATAACTGTTCCAAGTGAACTAAACCTTTCACATGGCCGATCACACTATGAAATAAAACATGACCAAAGCTCTTCTGTTTTGCAACAACAATGTTCTTGGAACTGCTGTTAAAAGAGTCAGCAAGTGACTCAAGCCATAATATCAAACAGGCGGATGCAGAGGCAAGCCCTTGTCCACTTAGCCCACTCTGCTGAATGAGGCATTTACTTATGGGAGAGAGCATATGAAAGACTCAGTCCTCTGCTCACTGGAATTGGTTTATTATTGCCATGTGTACCGAGATACAGTGACAAGCTTCTCTTGCATATCATTCATGCAGAGCAGATCATTACACAGAGCATTGAGATAGAACAATGTAAAACAATAACGTTGCAGAATAAAGTGCACAAGATAAAATGCAGTGCAGGTAAACGATAAAATGCAAGACTGTAATGAGGTAGATTGTGAGGCCAGGAGTCCAACTTACCGTCCAAGACATTCAAGGGTCTGATAACACTGGGATAGAAGCTGTCCTTGGGCCTGGTGGTACTGTATATGCATATGGGCTTTTGTAACTGCTGCCCAATGAAGAGGGGAGAATTGAGACTGTACAGGGTGTGGGGGATCTTTGATTATGTTGGCTGCCTTACTGAAGCAATGAGAAATATAGACAGATTCCATAGAGGAGAGGCTGGTTATTGTGATGTGCTGAACTGTGTATGAATCAGAATAGTGCAAAATCAGAAGTAAAATATATTTTAAAAAGAAAAAAATGAGGTAGTGTTCATGGATTCAATATCCATTTAGGAATCATATGTCAGAGGGGAAGAAGCTGTTCCTGAATCGCTGAGTGTGTGTCTTCAGGCTCCTGTACCTCCTCCCTGATGGCGGAGAGGAAGAAGCCGTTCCTGAATCGCTGAGTGTGTGTCTTCAGGCTCCTGTACCTCCTCCCTGATGGCGGAGGGGAAGAGGCTGTTCCTGAATCGCTGAGTGTGTGCCTTCAGGCTCCTGTACCTCCTCCCTGATGGCGGAGGGGAAGAGGCTGTTCCTGAATCGCTGAGTGTGTGCCTTCAGGCTCCTGTACCTCCTCCCTGATGGCAGAGGGAAGAAGCTGTTCCTGAATCGCTGAGTGTGTGTCTTCAGGCTCCTGTACATCCCCCTGATGGCGGAGGGGAAGAAGCTGTTCCTGAATCGCTGAGTGTGTGTCTTCAGGCTCCTGTACCTCCTCCCTGATGGCGGAGAGGAAGAAGCCGTTCCTGAATTGCTGAGTGTGTGTCTTCAGGCTCCTGTACATCCCCCTGATGGCGGAGGGGAAGAAGCTGTTCCTGAATCGCTGAGTGTGTGTCTTCAGGCTCCTGTACATCCCCCTGATGGCGGAGGGGAAGAAGCTGTTCCTGAATCGCTGAGTGTGTGTCTTCAGGCTCCTGTACCTCCTCCCTGATGGCGGAGGGGAAGAAGCTGTTCCTGAATCACTGAGTGTGTGTCTTCAGGCTCCTGTACCTCCTCCCTGATGGCGGAGAGGAAGAAGCCGTTCCTGAATCGCTGAGTGTGTGTCTTCAGGCTCCTGTACATCCCCCTGATGGCGGAGGGGAAGAAGCTGTTCCTGAATCGCTGAGTGTGTGTCTTCAGGCTCCTGTACATCCCCCTGATGGCGGAGGGGAAGAAGCTGTTCCTGAATCGCTGAGTGTGTGTCTTCAGGCTCCTGTACCTCCTCCCTGATGGCGGAGAGGAAGAAGCCGTTCCTGAATCGCTGAGTGTGTGTCTTCAGGCTCCTGTACATCCCCCTGATGGCGGAGGGGAAGAAGCTGTTCCTGAATCGCTGAGTGTGTGTCTTCAGGCTCCTGTACATCCCCCTGATGGCGGAGGGGAAGAAGCTGTTCCTGAATCGCTGAGTGTGTGCCTTCAGGCTCCTGTACCTCCTCCCTGATGGCGGAGGGGAAGAAGCTGTTCCTGAATCTCTGAGTGTGTGTCTTCAGGCTCCTGTACCTCCTCCCTGATGGCGGAGGGGAAGAAGCTGTTCCAGAATCGCTGAGCGTGTGTCTTCAGGCTCCTGTACATCCTTTCTGAGAAGAGGGCACATACTGGGTGATGGGGGTCCCTAATAATGGACACTGCCTTTCTGAGGCACTGCTCTTTGAAGGTGTCTTGGTTACTATGGAGGCTAGTATCCAAGATGGAGCTGACCAATTTTACAACTTTCTGTAGTTTCTTACAGTCCTGTGCAGTAGCCCCCACCACCCCCTGCCCCCACCAAATCAGATAGTGATGCAGCCTGTCAGAATGCTCTCCATGGTACATCTATAAAGCTTTACAAGTGTTTTAGGTGACAAACTGAATCTCTGCAAACTCCCAATGAAATATAGCCGCTGTCATGCCTTCTGATTAGCTAAGAACATAAGGTAATGGCTGATCTTGCCTTAGACTCATTGAATTGAATTGCCTTTGTTTCTTACATCCTTCACATACATGAGGAGTTATATCTCCACCTACCTGCCTTTTCCCCATAACCCTTAATTCCTCTACTGTGCAATAATCTATCCAGCCTCCACTGTTTCATTGGGCAGAAAATTCCACAGATCTGTCTGTGCCTCAGTCCTAAATAGCCTCTCCCTCTCCTTCGGAAATTTTCTCCATGGTCTGAGATTCCAGAGCCAAGCAGAACAGCTTATCTGCACCCAGCATGCATAGTCTTTTTAAACATTTATTTATTTCACATTTATTTATTTCTCTATTCCATTCCAATCAACCTCTCCATTTATTAAATATAGAACATGGAACGGTACAGGCTCTTCGGCCCATGACATTCTGCTGACCTTTTAACTTTCTCAAAGATCAGTCTAGCCCTTTCCTCCTGCATAACTGTTCATTTTTCTCTCATCCATGTGCCTATCCAAGAGATTCTTAAACATCCCTAATGTGCCACCACCCCTGGCAGTATATTCCACGTACTCATCATTTACCTCTGACATCACCCTATACATACCTCCGATCATCTTAAAATTATGCTGCCTACTATTAGCAACTTCCACCCTGAGAAAAAGTCTCAGGCTATCCATTTGACCTATGGCTCCTATCTTGTACACTCCACACTCCTTTGCTCTTATAAAAAAAAGCTGGCTTGTTCACCCTGTCCTCATAGGACATGAACCTGTGATTTCAGTCTCTGAGACTAATGTGAGCATCCTTCATGAAGGTGAACCCTCAAAAACTAGCCTGGACAAGTACTAAAGACCTGTGCTGATCAACTGGCTGGAGTGTTCACTGAGATCTTAACCTCTCACTTTGGCAGTCTGAGGTACCCACATGCTTTAAGCAGCCTTCAATTGTATTGGTGCCTAAGAACGTGGTGGCCAGCCTCAATGACTATCATCCAGCAGTACTTACATCTCCAGTGATGAAGTGTTTTAAGATTTAGTGATGAAACACAACAACTCTAGCCTGAGGAAGGATGTTGATCTGCTCCACTTTGCCTGCCGGCACAAGTCTACAGCAGAAACCATTTCATTGGCTTTTCATTCAACCCTGGAACATGGGTGCCAAGGTAGCGTAGCAGTTAGCGTGACGATATTACTGCTCAGGACATTCCGGATTTGAGTTCATTTCTGATCCCATCTATAAAGGGTCTCTGTATGTCCCCCTGTGCCCGCCCCCATGGAACACATGGGCTTTCCCAGAGTGCTTCAGATTCCTTCCACAGCCTAAAGACACACTGGGTAGAGTTAATTAGTCATTGTAAGTTGTCCTGTGATTAGGTTAGGATTAATCGGGTCAGTACCTCTGACACTCCAATTCCTCAGTGTTATTATATCGGAGGACTTGTCCTGGGCACAGCATGTAAGTGCAATTATGAAGAAAGCATGGCAGGGCCTCTACTTAGAAACTGGCCAAGATTCAGCATGCCACTTAAAACTTGTACAAACTTCTATAGATGTGTGGTGGAGAACATATTGACTGGTATGGAAACACCCATGACCTTGAATGAAAAATCCTTCAAAAATAGTGGATACAGCTCAGTCCATCACTGGTAAAACCTTCCCCACCACTGAGCACATCTACATGGAGTGCTGTCACAGGAAAGCAACGCCCATCATCAGGGACCCAGCACCCAGGACATGCTTTCTTCTCACTGCTGCCATCAGCTTGAAGGTACAGCATCCTCAGGACTCACACCACCAGGATTAGGAACAGTTATTATCCCTCAACCACCAAGCTCTTGAACCAGTACAGATAACTTAATTCAACTGTGAACTGTTTCCATAACCTGTCTCATCTTCTTGATATTTATTCCTTAATTATTTATTATTATTATGTCTATTCTTCTTTTGTACACTGGGTATTTGTCCACCTTGTTGGGTACGATCCTACATTGATTCAATTATAATTCTTGGATTTACTGCATGCACTCGCCAGAAAACAAATCTTAGGGTTGCATCTGGTGCTTTGATAAGAAATTTACTTTGAACATTGAACTTTCAAGTCAAGTCAAGTTAAGTCACTTTATTGTCATTTTGAACATAACTTGCTGGTACAGTACTTAGTAAAAATGAGACAACGTTTTTCAGGACCATGGTGTTACATGACACAGTACAAAAAACTAGACTGAACTACGTAAAAAACAACACAGAAAAAAAAAACTACCCTAGACTACAGACCTATCCAGGGCTGCATAAACTGCACAAAACAGTGCAGACATTACAATAAATAATAAACAAGACAATAGGGCAGTAAGGTGTCAGTCCAGGCTCTGTGTATTGAGGAGTCTGATAGCTTGGGGGAAGAAACTGTTACATAGTCTGGTCGTGACAGCCTGAATGCTTCGGTGCTTTTTCCCAGATGGCAGGAAGGAGAAGAGTTTGTATGAGGGGTGCGTGGGGTCCTTCATAATGTCGTTTGCTTTGGGGATGCAGCGTGTAGTGTAAATGTCCATAATGGCAGGAAGAGAGACCCTGATGATCTTCTCAGATGACCTCACTATCCGCTGTAGGGTCCTGCAATCCGAGATGGTGCGATTTCCAAACCAGGCAGTGATGCAACTGCACAGGATGCTCTCAATACAACCCCTGTAGAATGTGATGAGGATGGGGGGGGGGGGGGGGGGGAGGGAGATGGACTTTCCTCAGCCTTCGCAGAAAGTAGAGACGCTGCTAGGCTTTCTTTGCTATGGAGCTGGTGTTTAGGGACCAGGTGAGATTCTCCGTTAGGTGAACACCAAGAAATTTGGTGCTCTTAATGATCTCTACCGAGGAGCTGTCGATGTTCAGTGGGGAGTGGTTGCTCCATGCCCTCCTGAAGCCAACAACCATCTCTTTTGTTTTGTTCACATTCAGAGACAGATTGTTGGCTCTGCACCAGTCCGTTAGCTGCTGCACCTCCTCTCTGTAAGCTGACTCGTTGTTCTTGCTGATGAGACCCACCACGGTCGTGTCATCGGTGAACTTGATGATGTGGTTCGAGCTGTGTGTTGCAGCACAGTCATGGGTCAGCAGAGTGAACAGTAGTGGACTGAGCACCCAGCCCTGGGGGGCCCCCGTGATCAGTGTAATGGTGTTGGAGATGCTGCTCCTGATCCGGACTGACTGAGTCAGGAAGTCTAGGATCCAGTTGCAGTGGGAGGTGTTCAGGCCCAGTAGGTTCAGCTTTCCAATCAGTTTCTGAGGGATGATTGTGTTGAATGCTGAACTGAAGACTATGAACAGCATTCCAACGTATGTGTCTTTTTTGTCCAGGTGGGTTAAGGCCAGGTGGAGGCTGGTGGCAATGGTGTCGTCTGTTGAGCAGTTGGGACGGTACACAAACTGTAGGGGGTCCAGTGAGGGGGACAGCAGGGTCTAGATATGCCTCATGACGAGCCTCTTGAAACATTTCACAATAATGGATGTGAGTGCAATGGGACGGTAGTCATTTAGGCAGAACACTGAAGACTTCTTCGGCACGGGGACGATGGTAGCGGCCTTGAAGCACGTTGGAGCGGTGGCGCTGCTCAGGGAGATGTTGAAGATGTCAGTGAGAACATCTCCTAGCTGGTCTGCACATCCTCTGAACTCTCTAATCCAGGCAGCATCCTGGTAAATTATTATTCCTATCTGTATGTATTGATTGGGCATGGCAGGCATCGAGATGTTAAGAACATCAATGCCCCAGGTGTAGAGCCACTGACACACAGCTCTGGTGAAGTTAGTTGAGTTTAGTTGTTATATCCACAAGTACATAGATGCAGCAGCATCACAGGCACATGGCATTTTATAAAAAGCATAAATTAAACTTAAATTAAAAATATTTTTTTCCAAGAGGAAACACAGTTAGAATTAAAGAGCTTATTTTAGTTCAAAGGTATCAGAGTATCCATTGTATTGCTGAATTAGGGTTTTGCTGGTTACTGTGTGAACTGAATAGTTGAAGGGTAGTAGCTGTTCTTGTTAAATACAAGAGATTCTGCAGATGCTGGAAACCAAGAGTATCACACACAAAATGCTGGAGGAACTCAGCAGGCCAAGCAGCATTTATGAAAACGAAAAGTCAACGTTTTATGTAAGACCCTTCCTCAAGATTAACTGTTCTTGAGCCTGGTGGTTTGAGACTTCTGGCTTCTGTACCTCTCATCCATTGATAGCTGTGAGAAGATGGCATGGCCTGGATGGTGGGGATCTTTGAGGATGGACGTTGCCTTCTTGAGGCAGCAACTTCTGTAGATACTTCCAAAGGTGCAGAGGTCTCTCTGTTTCTTATATTCCTGCACTTTCCTTATGGTTGCATCTATGTAGAGTGTGGAACTGTAAAGCTTTATCTGGACTGAACTGACTCTCAACCTGAATTCACTTGGCTGAGGCATACAACTGCTAACAGATTACTAGTTAATTGTACCAATGACCTTTTCCTGCTCTCTGGAACATGAATTTGGGCACGGCCCAAACAAGAAGAGATGAAAACCTTATTCACTCCAGTGAATAATTACAAGTACTGACTAAATGAAATAAGTCTCCTTTGTCTCATTTAATGCTTCCATGCACAGCTGCCCACAAGTTCAGTGCTGAGTTAGCATTCACTTGACAAATGGGGTCCAGATACTGGAGGAAATAAGATGTGATAGCTGTTCTGTGGAGAGTTATGGGCACAACAACACTGATTTGAGGGGAGGAGTGAACAGCACCTTACCAGAACACAGCCCGAGGGGATAGTTTGACGTGGCAAAAGCACAGACTGTTCCTGTTGTTTCTCACGTTGATGAGCAGATATACACAAGGGGATAACAACACTAATGACTTGGAAAGAATTGGAAACATAACAGAGATCTTCCATTCTTCAGGAAAGTGAACAAAGTAATATGCATTATATCAGATTAGCTTTATTTGTCATTGAAACATTGACACATACAGTGAAATGCATTGTCTGCATCAACAACCAACACAAGATGCACTGGGGGCAGTCCATGAGTATCACTGTATATCTTTGGAATGTGAAAGGAAAACTTTGCACCCAGAGGAAACACAGGTTTCCCTGTTCCAAACAGACTGTCCCATAAAGGTTATTTAAAGTCATAGTAAAAATGGGCATTTTGTGAATTCCACAAGGAGAATGTGTAAACCCCTTTCAGACAACAGTGTAAATTGAACCTGGGATTCTGGCACTATAAAGTGTTGCGCCAAACACTTTGTTATTGTGCTGTCCAGATACATTGAGCAGCAGGAGCTCCAACCTGTTTCACGCCATGGACCCCTACCATTAACCGATGGGTCTGTGGACCCTGGGTTGGGAACCCCTGTATGAAATATATGATATAAATATGTGCTATCAGTTTCATTACTTCTAATTATCCAAGACATATACAGTACATTAGAAACTTGCATAAATCTGACTAAGAATGTGTGTTGCCATACTTAATTAACACAATAACCATGAATTAGCTACACTTACCCAAGATTCAGGATTCAAGATCCAAGATCAAAGATCCAAGGTCCAAGGCCCAAGGTCCAAGATCCAAGATCCAAGCTTCAAGATCCAAGATTCAAGTTTTGAGATTCAAGATTGGGGATTCAAGTTTATCATGTATACATCAAAATATAGAGTGAAATACATCGTTTCCGTTAACAACTAACACACCTGAGGGTGTGCTGGGGACAGCCACACATTCCAACGCCAACACAGCATGCCCACAATGCTCAGCAGAACAACACAGAACACCACAAGCAACAAAAGGACAGCTGCAAAACAAGCCCCCATTCCTTCATCCCTCCCATGCACATGCACAGTCCTCCAATCCCAACACAGACCATCCTCTTTGGCCACCAGCCTTCAGTGGACTTGGATTTGGAGGCAGTCTCAGGCACGCAGATATTGGGCCTTCAACTATCCCAGCAGACACACAGAGATTCACAAACCTAGGGCTCCAGCAAACAGGTCTTGATGTCCAGACTTCAGATTAGACCCTTGGGCTTTGGTCATCGGCATAGACCCCAAGACCCATTGTTATGCATTACAAAGTTCAAAATTCAAAATAAATTTATTACAGTATCAAAGTGCGTATACTGTACATCACCATATACTACCCAGAGATTCATTTTCTTGCAGGTATTCACAGTAGAATAAAAAATACAAACGAATTAATGAAAAACTACACACAAGGATCAACAAACAGCCAATGTGCAAAAGGAAACAAAACTGTGCAAATAAAAAAATATTGGGAAAATAAGTTGTAGAGTCCTTGAATGTAAGTCCATAGGTTGTGGAATCAGTTTAGAGTCGAGGTGAGTGAAGTTATCCATGCTGGATCAAAAGCCTGATGGTTGAAGGGTAATAACTGTTCCTGTACCTGGTGGTGTGGAACTCAGGGCTCCTGAAGCTCCTTCCCGACAGAGTGAGAAGAAAGCATGCAGAGACACATAAATAATATGCACCTGTACAATTATTGAAAGGAAAGATACCTTAATTTCTCCAGACTTTCTCATATCCCTTTTTGAATGATCCAGGACACCTTATAACAAATGTGAAGTGGTCACTGTAGTAATCAATATGTACACATTGACCTTGGAATGATTGTTGGTACCAGATGGGGGGGTTTGAGTATCTCAGAAACTCTTGATCTCCTGGGATTTTCATGCACAACAGTCTCTGGAGTTTACAGTGAATTATACTAAAAAGAAAAAAAAATCCAATGAATAGCAGTTCTGTGATCAAAAATGCCTTGTTAATGAGAGAGGTTAGAGGAGAATGGCCAGACTGGCTCAAGCTGATGTGAAGGTGATAGTAACTCAAATAGACACGTGTTAAACAATGGTGTACAGAAGAGCATCTCTGAACTCACAACACATCAAACCTTGAAGTGGATGGGATGCAGAAGCAGAAAAGCACAAACATACACTTAGTGGCCACTTTATTAGGTATAGGAGTTACCTCATAACAACACTGAGTGGATGTATAAGATCAGAACTTGCATTCCTTTTGAAGCTTCACTCTTCAGAACATTACCATGTCTAAACTGGAGGTACTTAATAAAAGATTGGAAAAGTGGCCACTGAGTGTGGTTTCAAAATGATGGGCAAACTATTCAACTGGTGCAACAAACATATAAAGTATAAATCTTTTGTTCTGGATTGTGTCTATACCGAGAACAGGACAGTAAGTAACTTAAAGATCCAGCCTTTTGCAATATCCGCTTAACAGGAAAAATAGTAACACATCTGTTTCTGGCAGACACAAGTCAGCATATGACTAACATCTTCCACTTTGAGGACATCTCACAGTTCCCATGCTTTCTTCTATTCTTGTTGCATTTGGAACAGGACCAGGCCCTTGGGCCAGATTGTGGTCCATGCATCTACTCTGGCCTTGTCCCGCACTGACAACTGCTAACGCCATACTTGTTGATAAACAAATAATTAATTTTCACTGAATCGCTCCTCAGTCCACGTGCCTATATTTTATGGAAGAGTGATGCAGGTGGACAACAAATGAATGTGCATAACATTGACAAAACACCCATATCTAGAACAATCTGATTGGAACATGGAATACACTGTGCCAGATTGTTGCTCTTCTCATTATTAGATGGAAAGTTTCATGAGCAGTAATACCTGGTAGTTCCAGAGAGGGACACCAGAGATTGAAGATGCTGGAATTTGGAACAAGAAGCTTGATGTTATAGGTACTCAGTGGGTCAGGAAGCATCTATGGAGGGAAATGGATAGTCAACGTTTTGGGTTGAGACTCTTCATCCCTTCAAAGACCATAGGAGCAGAATTAAGCCTTTCAGCCCATTGAGTCTGCTCTGCCATTTCATCTTGGCTGATTTATTTTTCCTCTCAAAACCATTCTCCTGCCTTCTCCCCGCAATCTTTGATGCCCTGACTAATCAAGAATGATTCAACCTCTGCATTAAATATACCCAGTAACTTGGACTTCACAAGGAATGACAAGGAATTACATAGATTCACCACCCTCTGACTAAACAAATTCCTCCTCATCTCTGTTATAAAGGGACATCCTTCTAATCTGAGGCAGTGCCCTCTGGCCCTAGACTCTTCCACAATTGAAATCATCCTCTGCACGTCCACTCCATCTGGGCATTTTGATATTTAGTAGGTTTCAATAAGATCCCCTCTCATTCTTCTGAACTCTATTTTATGAAGGGGCATAAGCAGCAATGTTTCGGGCTGAGACGCTTCATCAGGACAGGAAAGAAAGGGGGAGGAAGCCAGATTCAGAAAGTGAGAAGGGGGAATGGGGAAGGAGTAAAAGCTGGCAGGTGGTAGGTGAGACCAGGAAAGGGAGAAGATGGATATGTGGGAGAAGAGAGATTAAGATGGAAGGCGAGAGGTGGAAAAGTCAAAGAGCTGAAGAAGGAATCAAATAGGAGGGGAGAGTGGGCCATGGGAGAAAGGGAAGGAGGAGTAGCTCCAGAGAGAGGTGACAGGCAGGTGTGGCATCATGGTATCACAGTAGAGAGAATGGGAATAGGAAGTCAAATTTAAATAGGTGGCCACTGGGAGATCATGCCTATTATGGTGAATGGAGTGAAGTTGCTTGATAAAGTCTATCAGTGAATCTTGATCAACACCACGTGACCTGGTGGCAGTAGGAGGTGTGAGTCCATGTGTATACAATAATGCTGGAAAGCTTATTGCTTTCCACAACTATACAAGAAGGAAAGCAATAAAAGGATGCAAGATAAGTCTATTCAGCCCCTCAAACTCACCCTGTCTTTCACCAACCTCTAAAATAAAAGGGCATCACAGTAGCATTGGGTTTAGTGTCATCCTATGCCAGTGCCAGTGATTGGGGTTCAATTCCCGCTGATGTCAGTAAGGAGTCTGTACATTCTCCCCATCACCACATGGACAACCCTGGGTGCTCTGGTTTCCTTCCACATTCCAAAGATGCACACGTTAGTGAGATGTGGCCCTGCTATGTTGACACCGCTCCCAGCATATCCTCAGATTGTGTTGGTCATTGATACAAATGGTACCTTTCTCTGTATATGTTGATGCTTCAATGTCATCATCATTATGTGGCTGTGTTGTATTGACATAAGCGATCATGATCTTCCCATGACCATGATTGCTCTTGGCAAATCTTTTGACAGAAGTGAATTGCCATTGCCTTCTCCTGGATAGCAGCTTTACAAGATGGGTAACCCCAATACTCTTCAGAGTTTGTCTGACTGGCATCAGTGGTCGCATAGCCAGGGTTTGTGATACGCACCAGCTGCTCATACGACCATCCACCACCTGCTCCCATGGCTTCACGTGACCCTGATTGGAGGGGGGATGGTAAGCAGGAGCTACACCTTGCCCATGGGTGACCTGTCGGCTAGCAGAGGGGAAGAGTGCCCTACACCTTCCTTGGTAGAGACGTATCTCCACCTCACCGTGCGATGTTTCAATGTACATGTTGCAAAAAAGCCAACCATGGCCAATCCTTTCCTTCAGTGTTATTTTCCTGCAGTACCCTCTATCCCTTCAGAGCTTTAATATTGAAATATCTTACACTCTCCTTCTGAAATATAATCACTTCCTGAGACTGCACAGATCTCCTGGGCAGAAAACCCCAATGATTTATGTTTCTTCTTATTTTTCTCCCTAATGGCCCAACCTTTAGTCTGCAAATGTGACCCAGGACCAGAGGAAACATCATTCCTCCATCCAGCTTGTTGGGTCCCATAAGATTTTTTAACGTTTTGATGAAATAACTTCTCATTCTTTTAAACTCAAGAGAATGGAAGTCCAGTTGCTTAATCTCTCTTTACAGGATAAACTACTCTTCATCTCATGTTCTCAATATTTATTGTTTGTTTATTTATTATTTTAATTTTCTTTTTGTATCTGCACAATTTGTTGTCTCTTGCACATTGGTTGTTCATCTTCTTGTATGTGGTCTTTCACTGATTCCATTGCATTGCTTTGTATTTACTGTAAATGCCTGCAAGAAAAGGAATCTCAGCGTTATAAATGATGACATGTATGTACTTTGATAATAACTTTACTTTGAACACTTTCCCTTCACAGAAAGCAATCTGATGAACCTTTGCTGCACTCCCTTTATTGCAAGTATATACTTCCTTGGGTCAGGAGACCAGACCTGTGTGCAGAATTCCAGATGTGATTTCACCAGGGTTCCCAATAATCGGTGCAACACATCTTTTCCCTGGCACTCAAATGGTCAAGCAATAAAAGCTGCTCTACCACTTCCCTTCCTAATCTCTTGCTCTGCCTGCATTGTTAACTTCTGGTGGTCCATAGAGAAGCCCATTCAGGTCCCTTTATATAAAATACCTCTCTGACTCTCACTAGAAAAGAAATGCTTTAATTTTCTATTTTGATGGATGATTTCATACTTTTGAAGCAGCTGTGAGATCCAGTCTCTCTCTTTCTTATTATATGCTCAAGAACAAGGAATCACACTCGGCCAGGATATTGCTGAGAGGAATTTGTAGAACTTTTAGCGTCAGCTGATAGGATGTAGAGTCAATGTGGAAAACAGGACAGAAACTTCAATTTTTGTCTGATTTTCCTACCACTTTTATTCTTCTTCAATCCTTTACCTCTTCCATCTACCACCTCTCAACCTCTCACATTATTCCCTTTTAACCCCTCCCCACCCACCTTCTGGACGCACCCATCTCCTTCCAGCTTCTCCTCCCTCATGTAAAAAAATTATTTATTTAGATATACAGCACAGTAAGAGGTAATTGAACAGGAACCTGCACCACCCATTTACATTCACTTGACCAATTAAACTACTAACTCATCCAGTATGTCTTTTGAATGTGCGTGGAAACCAGAACACCCAGGGGAAATCCATGTAGTCATTGGGGGATCATACAAACTCCTTACAGATAGTGGTGGGAATTAAACCCAGGTCCCTGGCACTGTGATAGTGCTATGCAAACCATTACGTTGTCATGCTTCTTATTCTGAGATCTACCCCTCTTCCTTTGCAGTCCTGATGAAGGGTCTTGGCCCAAAATGACTTCTGATCATTTCCCTTTATAGATGCTGCTTTGCTGCTGAGTTCCTCCAGCATTTTATGTATTTTATGTATGCTGTTCCAGATTTCCAGCACCTGTAGAATTTCTTGTGTATTCTGTCTACTGCATCCCTGCTGGCTATCAAATACCTTTCTGAGCTGACTACATTTTCCAGCATTCTACGCTCATTTCAAGCATTCTTCCCAACTTGTCTTCAATGTTCAATAGTTCCATTTAATATCAGAGAATGTATACAATATACAAAATGAAATTCTTACTGTCTGCAGACATCCTCAAAACAGAAGGAAAAAATGACAGAGAAAAGATGCAAGAATCCCAAAATCCCCTGACCCTCTCTCTCGCACAAGTGGCAGCAAGCAACATCAACCTTCCCCTTCCCCCCACTTCTTCTAGCATAAAGCATCATCATTCCCATCTCCCACCATGTCAGCAACAGCAAAGCCCCAAAGAGAGACCATGGTCTACAGTCCATCAACTGTAACTGTTCACTCCAACATTTCACTAACAAGGGAGAGACAGATGTCGCTCGTTCCACAGCGACAGGACAGACAACAGTCGCTATTTTGATGTTACAGTCAGTCTGAAACAGTGCCTTTTATTTTGAGTTCCCCGACTCAAGAATTAGCAAATTGATGACTGAGTGCAGCACACTCTGACAGCCACGATGTTCTGGCACCAGCTACACTTCAGTACGCAACACCAGCGAGAATTCATGTTCATAGGGTTGCCTAGGCCCTGAAGTTGCCTGACTGGGCCAAACCTGGGCATACAGAAAAGCGACCGATTGGCGAGCTCTGAGAATTAAAACGTGCCTTCGTGCAGAACCGTAGAATGTTACGGGAGTTCCTGCCTCCACACCCATTCAGACTGTGTACTAGTGATTCAAAACACAGTCTGGGAGAGTACAAAATCTTTCACAAATTCCTTCTAAACCTCCTAATCCCTAGAGTGAGATAGATCAACTGATTGACTGGTGTCACAGCAACAAGCTTGCACTCAGCGTCAGTAAGACCAAAGAATTGATTGTGGACTTCAGAAAGGTAAGATGAGGGAACACACACCAGTCCTCGTTGAGGTATCAGAAGTGGAAAGGGCGAGCAGTTTCATTTTCCTGGGTGACAACAGCTCTGAGGATCGATCCTAGCCCCAACATATCAAAGCAGTTTCAAAGAGTGCATGACAGCGGCTATATTTCATTTGGAGTTTGAGGAGATTTGGTATGTCACCAAAGACACTTGCAAATTTCTACAGATGTACTGTGGAGAGCATTCTTACTGGCTGCATCACAGTCTGGTATGTGGGTCCACTACATAGGATTGAAAAAAGCTGCAGAAGGTTGTAAACTCAGTCAGCTCCATCATGAGCACTCCAGCATCCAGGCCACCCCAGCATCCAGGGCATCTTCAAGGAGTGATGCCTCAAAAAGGCAGCATCCATCATTAAGGACCCATATCACCAAGGGCATACCCTCTTCTCACTTCTACCATCAGGGAGGAGGTGCAGGAGCCTGAAGGCACACACTCAGCGATTCAGGAACAGCTTCTTCCCCTCCGCCATCAGGGAGGAGGTACAGGAGCCTGAAGACACACACTCAGTGATTCAGGAACAGCTTCTTCCCTCTGCCATCAGGGAGGAGGTGCAGGAGCCTGAAGGCACACACTCAGCGATTCAGGAACAGCTTCTTCCCCTCCGCCATCAGGGAGGAGGTACAGGAGCCTGAAGACACACACTCTGCGATTCAGGAACAGCTTCTTCCCTCTGCCATCAGGGAGGAGGTGCAGGAGCCTGAAGGCACACACTCAATGCTCAATGACACAGGAACATCTTCTTCCCCTCTGGCATCTACTATCTGAATGGACATTGAACCCATGAACACTACCTCACTACTTTTTTTTTTCTTCTCTATCAGTACTTACTTAATTTAACTTTTTAAATATATATATAGCTTTTCTCTTTGGAGTGAAGGAGGATGAGAAGTGACTTGATAGAGGTGTACAAGATGAGAGGCATAGGTTGAGTGGATAGCCAGAAGGCAGAGATACCTAATAGAAGGAAACATAATTTTAAGGTGCAAAGTATAAGGGTAAATTTTCTACACAGTGAGTGGTGGGTGCGTGGAACACCTGCTGGGCTGGTGGTAGAGGCAGATACATTAGGGGCATTTATGAAACTCTGAGATAGATAGGCGCATGAATGTTAGAAAAATTTACTTTGACTTTGAGGGCTCTGTAGGAGGGAAGGGTTAGATTGGTCTTAGAATATATTAAAGGTTGGCACAACATAATGGGCTGAAGGACTGTACTGTGCTGTAATATTCTATGTTCCATTTAAGTTGTTGAAATGCCTGCTAACTGAAGTACGCAGGTATGCAATTGTTTCCGCCACACGGTTGGACGGCCCGCTGTGTGGAGACTGAAGAACATTCATTGTCACTGATGCAGGAAACAGTAAAATGGAGAGAGGGCAATTAACCATTGTGCTTAAATCAAAAATCTTATGCAACAGAGCACATGCGGTTCCTTCTCAGTCCTGTTTCTCTGTTCCTGTCGGTTGAGCATTATGTTCTGTACCGTGGTGATGACAGGTTGTGTATCACCTGTTGACCTTCTGGGATTTTTCCTTATGTGGATCATGCCTTGGCCATGTTGACCTAATGTTCATTGAGTCATAGAGAAATGCAGCACAGAAGCAGACCCTTCAGCCCAACTGGCCTGTGCTGACCAACATGCCCATTTTAGATTTTCCCATATGTCCACTTATCTACCTTTCCTATCCATGTGAGATCCAGATTCTGTTATCATATGTAGATAGAAAATTACAGTGAAATGCATTATTTGCATTAACAACCAATGAACATAAGGATGTGTGCAGTTTAAAAGAGAATTATAATGTTTATAAAATGTTTGCATAAGTACATAAGTTGGGTCAGTTGAGGATTGAAGATCAAACCTGTAAATGGTGAGTCTTGGTGTTGAGGCCCGGAGGCCAAACTCACGATTGCTGAATCCTGCCAACGGTTGGTGAAATCCGGAAGGCAAGGCCAAGGGTTAAAGTCCAGAGTTCTGCAAATCCAGAGCTAGAAAACTGGATTTTCAGGGCTATTCAGAAAATAAACTTGATTTCCTTGATTGTCAGGTTGAAGATGGAAACCTATGAAAAAAATCCCATGATTTCAAAACTTGGTGGGACTTGATCTAAAGCCATTAAGAAAACACATGCATTAGGTCAAAAGAGAAGTCCATGTCCACACCATCTCCAAAACTTGATCTGTGTATACTGCATCCTCAAAAAGTACTTCTTTCTGATGGACTGTTTGGAAGTATCTTCCTGATTATTTATTATTACCTACATTGAAACTGGTTTCATTCTAACTGTGACAAAATCCATTATTGTACCCTGCAGTTTGTGCCACTCATTGTTCTTGCCACTAGACTCCAATAATGCGTTAGGCGCCAAGAAAAACAGCATACTAAGATTTGGCTGAAAAGCCAGCATTAAATTTTAGAGTTAATAGCATTGAGGTGATTGTTCATTATTATTGAACAATAACTAGAAATGAACCATGTGGGTAATTTCATTGTAAGAAATTAACAAGAAAGATAAAGAAAACCTTTAAAACAATTGAGTGAGTTATATTTCCCATTTCTTCCTTTATAAACCGAACAACAGAAATATTGATGTGTTTTCTTGAAGTTTTTGTTGGCTCTCAACCAAACCATGCTTAGCCAAATCCATCTTTGAGTTCCCTTCACTTCTTGTCCTTCCATCCTTCCACTTAATTCATTAAAAAGTGGTTTCCCAGACTTGGTGGGAAAAAAAAATCTGAGAGTTTCTTATGAAAGAAAATATAAAGGACAAAATGAAGGCTTAAAGATTCAGCCAAATATGGATGGGAAAAATATGTTTTGGAAATTGGATTTTCAAAGATAAATATCTGCATCCTCTTTCGGAGGCAATGGGATAAGAGATGAAATGATCCTGCCTAGATGTTCACAATGTACAATTTGTATCTGGATCAAGCCAGCATTTGGACCAATATAAAGAATAAATTAAATCCAACCATTCTGTGAGGAGACCCCTTCAAACTGGAACAAGCAACGTAAACCTTTAATGGAGCTTGTACTTTATGAGAAAAGAGAGAATGTCCCATTCCCATAAATGCTCAGCAACACTATAACCATATTGCACCAAAATAGACTTCTTTTGCCCACAGATTGAGAGTTATTTTGTGTAAAATTTGTGTACACTTTGTGCTTTCTTTTGAATCTGCTTATCTGATGCTGTGTGCCTTTGATGCTGCTGCAAGTAAGTTATCCATTGCAGATGACAATAAAAAATTTTAATTTCTCTATTTGTTAGCCTTGGAAATCAGGTAACTTTTACTCTTGAAATTCTGCCTGAGGTATTGAGACACTCAAGGACATTTCTTACATGTCCAAGTCCACTCTAGCTTTTAGCACAGAAATAATACTTCCCATATTTTTGAAAAGAGTAAATATAAATAATGGTTTTCATTGTATAGTGTGTTTAACATAGAAAGCGTTCCTGTTTCACAGAAGCATGGAGGAAAGAAATGGATCTTTTGCCAAAAGGAACGTTAGGAGACAAAGCTTAACATGTCAAAGTCAAAGTCAAGTTTATAGTAAAAAGCACAATACACGTATGTACATAGAGTTCTGTACAAAAGCCTTAGGCACTGTATACGTGGAGCAGAAAGCGAGTTTATAAATTTGCCTGTAACGTCTTTGCCTCTACCACCACCCATGGCAGGCTGTTCCACACACCCATCACTTATCTCTGAAATCTCGCCCCCCCCCCATACTTTCTTTCAGTCACAAAGTTATATCCCCTCGTAATGGAAGACCTTGATGGAAGAGGATGTGTCGTGTGTGAAAGAGTACTGGATCAGTGAGAACAACTTTGCCCTCAAACCTGGGCAAGCCTAGAAATCCCATAGTTTTAGTTAGTTCTCCATACTATTGATAGTAATGCCAGTATTCTCACTGTTACTAATACCACAAATTCCAGGCCATTTTTTCCCTGAGGATGCAAATAGTTGAATATGATCCATTTTCCACCTGATTTTGCATGTTGCAGTTACTGATTCCTACAGATAAGGCATGTTCTGACCAACATAATGCTGTGTTCCATGGGCTTTGGACCAAACAAGTTTCACAAACTTGGATGAGGAGCAGCTTATCTGATTTGCAGTGAAGTTTGTGTTTCAGGGTGAGAAGCTTTGTTCAATGCATTCAACATGTCATAATTCCATATTTCCATTCTGGCCAAGCAGTACTGGTGGGAAAACACTAATATTCTCAAGATTTGCTATTTGATGCCATTTGCTAATCTGCTGTTGATTGAATAAGATTTCAGTTCTGTGGGTAGATTGCTTGCGATTGGATACAGTTTTTTTCTCTCTCTCTCGGGAAAAAGCCACATAGGCAGCTGTGAATTGGAAGGATTGGCCTGAAATTCGATAATTCTCTGAATTTTAAAATTTGAAATTAACTATATTAATTAAATATATTTGGTCATGGTTGGCTGTAACTGGATCTTCTGAGTATTCTTGGCTCAAACGATTCAAAGATCAAGTTCAAACCTTATTGTCATGCAAACATATACATGTATACCAGCAAATGAAACAACGCACAAACTACACATTACAATATTACCACAAATAAATTAATACATAATAAGAAAGTAACATTAATTATCCAAGTACATATACTGTACAGTACTATATACATTTTCTTGCTGTTATTTCAAAGACTCAAAGTACACTTATTATTAAAGCATGCATGAGGATACAACTCTGAGATTTGTCTTCCCCACAGACAATTTTTAGTTTTATTTATTGTGATATAGCATGCAATAGGCCCTTCCAGCCCTTCGAGCTGAGCCACCCAGCAGTCCATCGAATTTAATCCTAGCTTAATCACGGGACAATTAACCTACCGACAGAGCCCAGCTTTGGTGTGTAGGAGGAAACTGAAGCACCCAGAGGAAACCCACACGGTCATGGGGAGAAGGTACAAATTCCTTACAGGCGGCAGCGGGAAATTCCTTATTATTGTATTTTCTTTTATTTTACAGGAAAATAAAATACTATAGAATTTAAGAAAAACTACACCTAAACAAGGATTGATAGCAACCAATGTGCTATGCAATGTGAAGGCAAATTGTGCAAATATAAAAAATGAATAATATTGAGAACATAAGCTTAGAGCCTTGAAAGTGAATCTCTTGGCTGTGGAATTAATACAGAATTGAGGTGAGTGAAGTTATCCAAGTCAGTTCAGGAGCCTGATGGTTGTAGGGAAAGACATGAAAATATTGTAGATGCTGGAAATGCAAAATAAAGACAAAAACAAGAAATCTCTAGGACTATGGATTAGCTTAGATGGGCACAAAAGATTCTGCAGATGCTAGAAATCCAGAGGAACACACACAAAATGTAGGAGGATCTCAGCAAGTTAGGCTGGATCAATGGAGAGGAGTAAAGTGTTGACATTTCAGGTCAAGACCCTTCGTCAGGACTGGAAAGGAAGGGGGAGGAAGCCAGATTAGATGGACATCTTGGTTAGTATGGATGAGCTAGGCTGAAAGGCTTGTTTCTACTGTGTGACTCTAACCCCCCAAATTCCCCAGCAAACCACTCAACATGGGAGCAATGAGAACCCAGCTCACTAGTAATGCTGGCATCCTGCAAGTGGGTAGATTGCAAAGCTGATGAATCACTTGAGTGGAGATTAGGAATTAAAGACCAGGTACTGCCCTGTTGACAGAAATTAAAATGCAAAGATATTGAGAGTTGATGAGTGGATAAAGCAGAGACAGCCAAGAAAAGCTGGAGAAGGTCATGGAGAAATGGTCCAAGGAGGAATGGTTGAGCTGGGGAAGAATAAACTGACCTTTCTTTTGTATAGCGCTGTTCATTTTCTTGGTAGCCAAGGGAGTTCTGAAGTATAGTCAACCTTTCATACAGGAAGTGGAATGCCAACTTGTGGCAGCAATTTTCCACAAACTGTTGTTGTGGTCATCACTGAATGATATAACCATATAACAATTACAGCACGGAAACAGGCCATCTTGGCCCTCCTTGTCCGTGCCGAACGCTTACTCTCACCTAGTCCCACCTACCCGCACTCAGCCCATAACCCTCCATTCCTTTCCTGTCCATATACCTACCTATCCAATTTTACTTTCAATGACAATATGGAACCTGCCTCTACCACTTCTACTGGAAGCTCGTTCCACACAGCTACCACTCTCTGATCAAAGAAGTTCCCCCTCGTGTTACCCCTAAACTTTTGCCCCCTAACTCTCAACTTATGTTTGAATCTCCCCTACTCTCAACGGAAAAAGCCTATCCACATCAACTCTATCTATCCCCCTCAGAATTTTAAATACCTCTATCAAGTCCCCCCTCAACCTTCTACACTTCAAAGAATAAAGACCTAACTTGTTCAACCTTTCTCTGTAACTTAGGTGCTGACACCCAGGTAACATTCTAGTAAATCTCCTCTGTACTTTCTCTAATTTGTTGACATCTTTCCTGATCTGCTTGTAAATTATCTTAACTGATGGATTACATATGCCGTTTTTTAGACATCATCATAATGGACTGTCACAGTAGCATAGCAGTCAGAGTAATGCTTTACAGCATGCTGGATGTAGGATTGGGGTTTGAGCCCCGCCACTGTCTATAGGGAGTTCATCCATGTGAGTTTCTTCCAGGTGCTCTGGTTTCCTTTCACATTTCAAAGACGTATGGGTTAGGGTTAGTGAGTTGAGTATGCTATGTTGTCACTGGCAGCATGGAGACATTTATGGGCTGCATTGCACTATCCTTGCTGATTTGATTTGACACAAATGATACATTTCATTGTATGGTTCAACTCTCTCCAACGCCAGCACATCCTTTCTTAGGTAAGGGGCCCAAAACTGTTCGTAATACTCCAAGTGTGCTCTGACTAATGCCTTATAAAGCCTCAGTTTTATATCAAGAAACTGCTGAGATTGAGGCTATGCCCCTCGGGTTCCTATTAAATCTCAACTTAAACATACAATACTGTGCAAAGGTCTGAGGTACATATATATAGCTAGGGTAACTAAAATGCTTGCACAGTACTGTAGTGATTTATGTATGTCACTATACTGCTACCACTGCAAAAACCACAACTTTTTTGACCAATGTGAATGTTGATAAACCTGATTCTGATATGGGTCTCTATTGTGGACTGAGAGTGGGAAGGGGACAGGGGGAGGGGAACCATGGTTGGGAAAAGGGGAAGGAAGAGGGGAGGGAGCAAGAGACATTCTGTAATGAATGCTAAACAAATTGTTTGGAATCAAATGACCTTGCCTGGTGTCTCAGGGCTGAGTGTGTCTGCACCCGTGCAACACAACCCCCTCAAGCCCCCCACCTGTCCCTGGCATTCCTTCTCTGCCACCTGTCCCATGCTCCTCCCATTGCTCTGCACTCTCACCTTTCCCAACATCCTTTGCAGATTTACAAACTCGCTCTCTGCTCCATGTTGACAATTATAGTACCGAGCAAAAGTCTTGGGCACCCTACCTATATATACGTACCTAGGACTTTCGCACAGTACTGTGTGCCCTCTAGGTCTTAATCCCCCACCATGGGAAAAAGAATAACTGCAGTCACCTAATCTATAACCCTTCTGATTTTATACACCTCTAAAAGATCATCTCCAGCTGTTTCGGTTTCCTCCCAGATTCCAAAGATGTTCCATTTGATAGGCTAATTGGTCAATGTAAACTGTCCCATGACGATGCTAAGGTTAAGTTGGGGGATTGCTGGGTAGCAAGGCTCAAAGGACCAGAGGAGCCCGCTCCTTGTTATATCTCAATAATCAAAAAATATGAGGGGCATTTACTAGATGGAGTTCAGAAGAATGACAGGCAATCACATGAAAACATACTCATTGAGCCCTTCAGTTACTGGTAGATGTCCATGGCATAACAAAGGTAGGGAACCCCTGGTAGACTTGGAGAGAATAGTTCCTTTTGTGGGAGAATCTAGGACCAGAGGGCACAACCTCAGAATAGGATGTCCCTTTAGAACAGAGATGAGGAGGAATTTCTATAGCAAGAGGGTGGTGAATCTGTGGAATTCACTGCCACATTTGGCTGTGGATCCCAAGTCATTGAGTAATATTTAAAATGGAGATTGCTAGGTTCTTGATTAGTCAGGGTGTCAAAGGTTACTGGGAGAAGGCAGGAGAATGGTGCTGAGAGGGATAATAAATCAGCCATAATTGAAAAGTGGAGCAGACCAAATGGCTCTAATTCTCCTCCTATGTCTTATGGTCTAATTCTATCTTCAAACAATGCAAATTGTTTGTGTTAAAGAATATTTTTTATTACCTTAGCTGAGTGTCAGAATTACATAAAGTTCAGTAGACTGAGCACCATTTTCAGTATGGGATTTTACAGTGTGGCTGTAACCTACTCCTAAATCCCACTCCACCTAACACAGATCACGGTGACTGAGAAAATAAAATGACTCCTACACAACCAGTCCAAATTCAATTAAGCATCGTGTGTCAGGAAGTTCTTATGAATCAGTTCTGAAACTGACACAAACAAAGTTCTCAGTTGGAAGCCCTTTAATCAGCTCAGTCATGCTGATTGTACTATTAAACATGCAAATCTTTGATCACATTCTTCAAATGTGACACTGATAAATGTACGAATGTACCTTCCACACACACAAGCAAGCCAGACCAAGGAAAATATTTACTGGATCAAAGCTCGATGTTCAAAGTAAATTTATTATCAAAGTATGTATATGTGTCACCATATACAACTCAAAGATTCATTTTCTTCTGGGCATACAGTTCTGTGCAAAAATATTTGGCACACACATATATTGCTATGGTGTCTAAGACTTTGCACAGTACTGTATTTGTCAACGTGGAGAGGAGAGTGAGCTTGTAAATCTGGTGAGAGCAAAGGTTATTGGGAATGGCGAGGGTGGAGCACCATGGGAGGAGTGTGGGACAGGTGGCAGAGAAGGAGTGCCAGGGATAGGGCGGGAGGGGGCATGGTGTGGGTGCAGACACACCCAACCCTGAGACACCAGGCAAGGTCATTTGATTCCAAACAATTGGTTTATTAAACATTACAGAATGTCTTTCTGGTGCTCCCCACTCCCTCCCCTCTCCCTTCCCCTTTTTCCAACTATGATTCACCTCTCCCTGCCCCCTTCCCACTCTCAGTCAATCCACAATAGAGACCTACATCAGAATCAGGTTTATCGTCACTCACAGATGTCATGAAATTTGTTTTTTTGTAGCAGCAGTACAGTTGCAATACATAAAATTACTACAGTACTGTGCAAAAGTCAAAGGCACCTTCAAACTACATGCTGTTTGTTGTGTTCTGTGTTGCTCTGCCAGGTATTGTGTGCATACACTTATGGACTGCTCCAGCACAATCTGGGCTGTATTGTTTGTTCCGACAAATGAGACATTTTACACCATGTCCTGATGTACATGCGATAAATAAACCTGAATCTTTAATCTTGTCTCCCTGCTCCCCCCCACATAGAGCACCCTCCCATGCAACTATGGGTGAACAACAATTCTCCTTTCAACTGTTACATTCTCACCTCCAGTAGCTCAAACATTCCTTTCAGGTAAAGCGGTGATTCACAAACACAAGACAGTTTACAAATGATGGAAATCCAAAGCAACACATACAAAATGCTGGAGGAACTCAGCAGGTCAGGCAGCATCTATGGAAAAGAATAAACAGTTACCATTTTGAACTGAGACCTTTCTTCAGGACTGGAAAGGAAGGGGGAAGATACCTGAATAAAAAGGTGGGGGGGGAGGGAAAAATGCTGGCTGGTAGGTGATGCACCATCAATAACTCACACTGAGACGTAGGCGAGATATCGGCTTTTATTGACTGGAAGAAGGAACCAGGAGTGAGTGTCTATCATACAAGGTCCTGGAGACTGAGGCCGATCTTCAGGCCGCAGGTCTCCTTTATACAGGGGCCTGTGGGAGGAGCCACAGGAGCAGTCAGCAGGGGCGTGTCCCGACAGGCACATAGTTCACCACAGTAGGTGATAAGTGAAGCCAGGTGGGTGGGAAAGGTCAAGAGCTGGAGAAAAAAGAATCTGATAGGAGAGGAGAGTGGACAATAGGACATTTGGCATTCCCAATGTGAACTCATTGAAACCTGTCGAGTATTGAAGGGCCTCGACAGAGTGGACGTGGAGAGGAAGCTTCCTACAGGTGTGTACTCTATGACCAGAAGGCACAGCATTAGTATACAAGGATGTCCCTTTAAAACCGAGATGAGGGGGAGTTTCATTCACTAGAGGGTGGTGAATCTGAGGAATTCATTACCACAAACAGCTGTACAGGCCAAATCTTTGAGCATATTTAACATGGAGGTTGATTGGTTCTTGATTAGAAAGGATGTCAAGTATTACTGGAAGAAGGGAGGAGAATGGGGTTGAGCAAGAAAATAAATCTTCCATGGCTGATCAGATCTGATAGGCAGAATGGCCTAGCTCTGCTCCGATGTATTATAATTTTGTGGTCTCTTCTACAATGGAGAAACAAAACTCAGTTTGGGTGACCATTTTTCAGAGCAGTTGCTCCCAGTTTGCAGGGCTGATCCCCTGCTTCATGTTGTCAAAATCAAAGTAAACTTTTTGTTACAGTACATATTTGTTACTTTATACAAACAGTTTCTTGCAGCTACTTCCAGGGAAAAATAAAGAAATACAACGGAATTTATGAAAAACTATACATAAACAAAGACTGACAAACAACCAATGTGCAAAAGAAGACAAATTGTACAATTAAATAGATAAATGTTACTGAGAACTTGAGTTGCAGAGCTTTGAGAGTGGGTCTGTAAGTTGTGGAATTATGGAGTGTTTAGTTATTTACATTAGCTCAGGAGTCTGGTAGTTTTAGTGTAATACGAGCTGAATTGGAAAAGTTAGGTCCAGGCCAAACTGATGTGGTGGAGCACCGGCCTGAGAGCAGGGTCCACATCCGGGAGCGAGGTCTGGGTGATTTAAGAAGCGGGCCAGATTGAAAAGAACAGAGTACCGGGGCCAGAGGTGAGACACAGGCTGGTACAAATCGCTGCTCTGCATGGTTTACTGGTCTCTGCGCTGAACGTTCAGCTCATTACTCGGCAAGGTTTACTCATCTCTGCACGGAGCTGTGGCTGTGGCTCAGTGTGGACTCACTTTTGTGAGCTTCAGTTCTGAATGATATTTGCTTACTTTTATTGTTTGCACAATTTGTTTTTTGTCTCTGCACATTGGGTGTTTGACGGTCTTCTGTTTTAATGGGTTCTATCGGATTTCTTTGTTTTATGGCTTCCTGTAAGAAGATGAAACTCAAAGTTGTAAAAATTATACATACCTTGATAATAAATGTACTTTGACTTTGATGTAACTGAACCTGGTTCTGTGAGATCTGAGGCTCCTGTTCTTCATTTCCAATGGAGTAATGAGAAAAAGGCATGGCCCACATAGTAGGAGTCCTTGAGGATGGCTGTTGCCTTCTTCTGGCAGCGCCCCTTGTAGATGTGCTCTATGATGGGGAGGGCTATGCCTGTGATGGACTGGGCTGTATCCGCCATTTTTTTGCAAGCTTTTCTGTTCATGGGCATTGCTGTTTCCATGCCAGACTGTGATGTAACCAGTCAGGATAATCTCCGCTGTGCATCTATAGAACTTTTCAAAGTTTAAGATGACATGTCAAGTCTTCACAAGCTTAGACAGTAGAAATGTTGTGCTTTTCACGTCTGGTCTAGAGAGGCAAGCTTTGGAGTCAAGGAGTGGAGGGTTGAATCAGATGCTTGGATGACGTGTCTGGAGAAAGGTTCCTCAGGGGTTGGATAAAGCACTCCTCACTAGTGAGCACAAGGAGCACTGTCACTGGAAAGCAGCACCCATTGTCAAGAAGCCCCACCATCCAGGCCATGCTTTCTTCTCACTGCAGCTATAAGGAAGACCATAAACTCATAAAACATAGTAGCAGAATTAGTCCATTCAGCCCATCAAGTCTGATCCACCATTCTATCTTGCTGATTTATTATCCCTCTCAACCTCATTCTCCTTCCTTCTCCCTGTAACCTTTGACACCCCAATTTTTCAGGAACCCATCAACCTCTGCCTTAAATATATCAAGACTTAACCTCCACAGCCAACTGTGACAATGAATTCCATAGATTCGTCACCCTCTGGCTAAAGAAATTCCTCTGTATTTAAGGCAGAGGTTGATAATGGATGCTGCTGGAAGATGAGAAGCTCTATCTTGCTACCTTTGAGGACAAAAGTGTGCAGGAAATAGAGATGTGATGCCTGCCAACAATGTAGAGGAATGCCTTGGGCAAGAATAAAGGAGAACATCTCAAAGTTAGATATGTAGAAATACTGGTCATTGGGACAGACTGAAGGGAGATGGGGGAACTAGAATGAAAAAAAGTCCTATGAGGATGGAGGGCTGGTAAAAAGAAAGTAGTCATGATTTCTGTATGAATGTATTATGGATATTTGTCACTTACAAATGTTGGGGTACAAATGTGTACCATACAAATGTGTCTCTACCAAAGGACATGCAAGGCGCTCCTTCCGTCCACGAGCCAGCAGGTCACCTTTTGGCAAAGTGTAACCCCCCGATCAGGGTCACGTGAATCCATGGGAGCAAGTGGTGGATGGTCGGATGGGCAGGTGGGACATGTCACAAGTCCTGGTTATGCAACCACTGACATCAGGCAGACAACCTCTGAAGATTATTGATAATGGTTGGGGTTACCCATCTTGTAAAGACATGACCAAGAAGAAGGCAATGGCAAACCTCCTTGTAGAAAAATTTGTCAAGAACAATCATGGTCATGAGACCATGATCACCCATGTCATACAACGCCGTACATAATGATGATGGTGATGTCACCATCCCAAGCTAAAAGCAGAGGGATAGATAGTTACGTGGATGAAAGTAGTCTTTTAACACAAAGAGTGTTGGGTTCTGAAAACCCTGCCAGGGATGGTGGTAAGGGTAGATACACTTGGAATATTTAAGAGAGCTCAGATCAGCTCATGGATGAATGAGAAATGGAGTTTAATGGGCTATATAGAAGGGAAGGGTTAGATTAAGCTCAGGGATCTCACACAAATTCTATTTCCTGTATTTCTTTGTGAGCCTCCTTAATGATGGATGCTACCTTCTTGAGGCACTGCTTCTTGGAAATGTCCTCGATGGTGGGGAGACCAGTGCCCTTGATGGAGCTGGCTGGGTCTACCTCCTTCTGCAACAGATTTATTGGCAAAAGAAATCAGTGTTCTCTATATTGATGCCCTGAAGATTATTGGTGGTGCATTTCACCTTTTCATCTAGTGTCAAATTCCAGTTAATGAACAACCATGACCTTGGACTGAAACTGCTGTTAAATTCATTTCAACAACACTATGCAATAAAGAGCATGATTTATTAAAAGTTGGTGAAGTGTGACCACAGACCGCTTTTCATCCAACATCAGTTTTAAAATAGAAACAGCTGTCTTTATTGTGGCCAATAAGTGACATTAAGTGTTCTTTCCATATTAGTGGCTCATTCCCACTGTAACTACCTTCGTCAAGCTGAAATGGCGATAACATCCTGAACACACCACAGACCTAGCTCCATCCACTCTGATCAGAAGAAATACCTTCACTGAGAGTGCAGAGGCTATTTGAAGTTTCCCCCCCAAACAGAGCACCAAGTTACTGGATATGTTCAAGACCTAGATTGATGCTCTCTTCTCACTGCTTTCATCAAGAAGCCTCAGAACTCAGTCCACCAGGTCCTGGAACAGTTACTACCCCTCAACCATCAGGGACTTGAACTAGAGTGGTTAACTTCATTCACCCCTGCATTGATTTCACAACCTATGGACTCCCCTTCGAGGACTTTACATCTTAGTATCTCAGTATTTATTATTTATTTATTAATGTATATATATTATTATTCCTTTGCACAATTTGTTTGGTTCTTTGTATATATTTGTTGTGTGTGTTTTCATTGATTCTGTTGTGTTTGTATTTACTGCCTATAAGAAAATGAATCTTAGTATAGTATATGGAGACATATATGTACTTTGAGAATAAGTTTACTTTGACCTTCGTTGATGAACACTATTTCCGTAGAGGACTATTTTATGATGACAGAATGGAAATATTAAGGATGGTCAGATGTAATTAGGCAGGAGTTACAATCAAACACTTGAGAAGGAAGCAAAGTCGGAGGGAAATTAGTATTTTCTTCCAACTGCACTAAAGTAGGCCATTTGGTGCAGCAGTTCCATGCCAGCTCCCTAGTTGGCCAGGAAGTATTAAAATCTGCTAATCAGTAAACAGGAATAAGTCAAGATCAGTGGAAGCAGAGCCAACCTTTCTGTTCCTGCCATGCGATTCAAGGAAATGTAGGTGGCCATTTTGTGAGACTATTCTGTGAACCATTTTGTGAACTGTTTTATGAACTGGTTCTCCTTCAGGGATAGCTTAATCGGAGAAAGTGGGCACAATGAGAAAAATGGGATGTAGCTGTGTGCACAGGTATTTAGCTTTATATCATTCACAGGCTTGTTGTTAACTCAACCGATAAAGGTATTTGCCAGTGGATACAGATCCTCTCTTTGCCTAACTAACTATTATAGCTGAGGGCTAATACCCTGGAGAGTAATTTCAGCATTTCAATATTTCCATCCACCTCCCACCCCCTTACCCCCTGTAGTCCTCTCCCATGTCCATCAACTTTCTTTTGATTCAGTCAATAAACATACAGGATATGAGAGCAAACTGGAGCATCCTGAGGAAATTGACACAGCCACAAAGAGAACATGAAAAGTCCAGAAAGGCAACAAAGTTCAAAGTACATTTATAATCAAAGTATGTATACTTTATACAGCCTTGAGATTTGTCTCCTTACAGACAGCCATAAAACAAAAAATACCCAATAAAACCCATTGAAAAAAGATTGTCAAACATCCAATGTACAGAAAATAAAAACTAATATTTGGAACTGAAGCATGGTCTGTGGAACTGTGAGACAAGGCACTAAATGGTAACCATTTTGCCATCAGTGGTTTACATTGACAGAGCTCTTGTTAAAAAGACAGAAAGACGGAACAGTCCAAACTTGTAAAAATATAGAAGGCCAGGAGAGGCAGTCAACAATTTCAGGAGAGCAGAGCTGAAGAAACAACTGTGAAGATTCCGGTTAACAGGGTTCCGGTTAACCCTGTTACGGGTTGTCCACAGACACTGATTTCCGCAATGTTTATCCAGATGCTAGAACAAAGATGCTTTAAGTACAGTTTTCAGAAAAAGCTCCACCACATGGCTTCGATAAGAAAGCAGTTCATATGAGTTTGGTTTACAGAAGAAGACCTCATTAAGTAGACCATTAATTGATCTGTATTCTGTCAAGTTTTACTGTTTCTCCATCTCAGACATGTCTGTTACCCAACTATTCCACATGGTGAATGACTACAAAAGCCACATTGTACCCATATATTGAAGAAAATAATATTCATTTTGCCAGAGTGGAAACTGTTATTAATTTTGTTTAGTTATCATATCCAGCAGAATTCCCTTTTATATACAAAATTCCCTCATAATTCTTCTTGTTTATTATTTTAATGAAAACCTTATTTGAGATCTGTAATTTACTGAAAAATTTATATTTCTGCTTGAACAAAGTAGTTTCTTTTCTCGGAGAGAGTGACAGTATCAGGCAACATATGACACTGATCAGTAGGGAGAGGTCTTTTTCAGAAAAAAAATTGTTGCTGTGGAGATATTAGGAGCCTCCACCTGAAATGCTGTTGAAGGTTGTCATAGTAGTGAGGATAAGCTCTACCACCTATTAAAACCTCACATTGGTCTCCATCTCTAACAACGAATTTCATCTCCTGGCCTTCACGTGTGGCTTAGCTACGAAGCCATGTGGAACTGTTTCTACTGACAGGGGAAGGTGCAGAGATGGGTAACTGATGCCCTAAAACCAGTTGCTTCGGGCATATGAGGCTCATCTAGGAGAAGGAAAACTCTAATCTCAAACCTCTGCTGTCTTGAGGCTGTACCCACTCGTGGGAAAGGCTTCGGGAGTAAACCTTGAGGGAAAAATTCCAGAGCTGGAGTGCCCATGGCAGTTCTATGTTGAGCTCAGTACTGACTGGCAATTCTCGTGATGCTGATCGTACCTAACAATATCGGTCTCTGTCGTTCCTTTGGATTCATCAGATGCATGGAGAGGGGGAGCCTGCTAAATGGGCAACAGCTTGCTCTCCATATCGTACTGCCCCGGCTTGAGCATCAACAGCTAGGATGCAACATCTATGGCTGACTCTGACCAATGGAAGGCCACCTGTAAATACTTGTATCATGTACAGGTGAAGATGCTTTTGCTAAAATACTGTGTATGGGTCAATAGGCTCCTGTACCTCCTCCCCAATGGCAGTAACACAAAGAGGGCATGTTCTGGATGGTGAGGATGTCATCTTCTTGAAGCACATCGCCTCGGTAGCAGGCAGGGATGTGTTCATGATGGAACTGACTGAGTCTACAACCCTCTGTAGCTTCTTGCAATCCTGTGCATTGAAAGTTCCACACCAGGCTGTGATGCAACCAGTCATAATGCTCTCCACTGTACATCTGTAGAAATTTGCAAAAGCCCTTGATGACATACCAAACCTCTTCAAACTAATGAAATATAGCCGCTGGCATGCCTACATTGTGATTGCATCAATGGATTAATGGTCCAAGATAAATACTCTGAGACGTTGGTACGCAGGCCTCCTTTGTGATGAATGTCACTTTCTTGTGACACCACCTTTTGAAGATTTCCTCAGTGGTAGTCTGGGGTCTTCACACCGGGTTGGAGTTTCCTTGAATGAAAACTCCTACAAAAAGTAATGGGTTTGGCGCAGTATATCATGGGTAAAGCCTTCCCAATCATTGAGTACATCTACATGAAACATTGTCACAGGAAAGCAGCATCAAAGACACGCTCTCTTCTTGTTGCTGCCATCACGAGGAAGGTGCAGGATCCTCAGAACGCACACCACCAGGTTCAAGGACAGTTACTACCTCTCAACCAAAGGGGATAACTTCGCTCAACTTCATTTGCTGCATCATTGAAATGCTCCCAGAACCAATAGACTCACTTTCAAGGACTCTTCATCTCATGCTCTTAATATTCATTGCTTATTTTATTATTTCTTTCTTTTTGTGCTTGCATAGTTTGATATCTTCTTCCTTCTGGTTGAACACCCTAGTTGAGTGGTCTTTCGTTGATTCTGTTATGGTTATTATTCTATAGATTTAATGAGTATACCCACAAGAAAATGAATTTCAGGTGACACATGTATTTTGATAATACAATTTACTTTGAACTTTGAACTTTGAATAATATAAAGAGAAATTAGCAAAATTAAGGGCCATCAATCCAAAACATTAGCTCAGTTTTTCCAGACAAAAAAGTTTCCACAGGCAATGTATTTTTAGAAACCAAATTATTACCCACAAAACAAAACATATTTTTGAATTCAAGTCATAGAAGTGGGATTCAAACCCACAACACTACAACTCAGGGGTGTAGCTCTACCCACATCTCTCTGCTGCGCTTCAGCTTTTGTTTCCATGTTTGTGTCTCCACGGAAATTTGAGATGTAGCTGAAGGAAGCAAAAATGGAGGATTGATGGGGTGGAGCAGACTTGATTGCTGAATGGCCTAATTCTACTCCTTTTTCTTATGGTCTCATGTGTCGTGGGGGAAGTAGAACTAGCCAGGTTACTCAAGATTTAGATTCGGATTTATTTATCACTTATTCATCAAAACATAAAGGGAAATCTGTTGTTCTGGGGTCAGCCCGCAAGTGTCACCGCACATTCTGGCACCAACGTAGCATGCCCACAATGCTCGACAGAACAAGACAGAAACAGCAGAAAACACAGCATAACAAGTAGCAAAACAACACCAGCAAATAAACCCCATTTCTCTCTCCCACCCACGCGCATACACAGTCCGCCAAGCCCACAGCGGGCCATCTACTTTGGCCTCCAGCCTCCAACGGACTCGGAACCAGACACAGACATGTTGACGTCAGCCCTTTGACCAGCCCAGTGGCCTTGCAGAGATTTGCAGACCCAGGCTTGGGCCTTGATCCCCGATATCGGCTCCAGGCCTCTAACTATTGACTCACCCACGTTGAGACCCTGTCATCCTCCCGTGCAGAACCAGCATGGATTGATTGACAAATGGCTTCCTTGTGTTGTGTCAGCTTTCAGTGGTCCTAGAGCACTGTAGATTCAGTGTAGAGTCCTCTCACGTCTCCATTTCTGCAGCATACTCTCTATTCCTTTGTACGGACTTGGGAACGAGGCATGGTTGGGGAGGATGCTAACATTTTCAGTGCAAATGTTACCCAACTTTTCTTTCGGACCACCATGATGTTCAGCTTAGCGGTCATGTCTTCACCCTCTCCAATTTTGCCTGGCGTAGTCTCTTCCCTCAGCCTTCTCGCCGAAGACTCTCGAGCCAAAGACTAGCACTTTTCACACCAGGCATTTCCTTCTACCAGGCCACTTCCTGATAGGCTGCTCCGCTAGAGCTCTCCCTCTTTTTATTTGCTTAAGCTTTGCGAGCGGTGGTGTAGTAGATAGCACAATGCTTTACAGTACAGGTGGCCAAAGTTCAATTCCCGCTGCTCCCTTAAGGAGTCTGTATATTCTCCCTGTGACCATGTGGGTTTCCTCCACGTGTTCCAGTTCTCTCCCACAGTCCAGATATGTGCCAGTTGGTATGTTAATTGGTCTTTGTAGATTGCACCATGACTGGGCTGGGATTAAGTTGGGCGATTGCTGGGCAGCCTGGCTTGAAGGGCCATAAGGGCTTATTTTGCACTTTATCTCCATGAAGCTTAGCAAAATATATGTACCTAAGAGTTTAATAATCAAAGACCCCTCCTACCCCAGGCGTTCTCTTTTCTCCCTCCTTCCACCAAGCAGAAGGTATAAAAGCTGGAAGACATGTAGCTCCAGGCACAAGGACAATTTCTGTCCTGCTGATACAAGACTCTTGAATGGGTCTTTTGATCGATAAAGATGAATACTTGAACCTCACAATCGACTTCACTGTGGCCCTCAGATTTATTATTTGTCTGCACTACACTTCCTCTGTAACTGTAACACCACATCTTACATTCTTTTATTGTTTTTCTTTTTGCACTAGTTCTGTACTTATGTTTTGAAATGATCTGTCTGGATGACATGCAGGCTTCTTTTCACTGTATCTCAATACCTGTGACAATAACAAACTAATTACCAATGACCATTTGGTGCTTTTCAATCCTTTGGTATCATCCTCGATTGGAACTGGAGTTGCTTTATTATTATCATGTATCGAAATACGGTGAAAAACTTTCCTTGCATACTATAACAACAAGAGATTCTGCAGATGCTGGGAATCCAGAGCAACACATGCAAAATGCTGGAGGGACTCAGCAAGTCAGGCAACGTCAGTTGGGTCAAGTCAAGTTTATTGTCATTTAACTTTATACACGTATACCGCCAAATGAGACGTTTCTCTGGACCAGTAGTATACATAACACACAATAACTTAGGAAAGTAAGAATTGAATCTGCATATGAATTATGCATAGATAAACAAAGTAAATACACTTACTAAATATTGTAGGTACAGTACAAATTATCCAGTGACACTTTGAATGTGATGCCGTAGGGAATTCAGAACCCTAATGGCCTGAGGGAAGAAGCTGTTTCCCGTCCTGACCATTCTTGTCTTGATGCATTGTAGTCTCCTGCCTGATTGTCCTGTCAATGCTTTGGCTGAGACCCTTTAAAACCCTAATAAAAGGTCTCAGCTTGAAACATTAACTGTTTATTCCTCTCCATAGAGGCTGCCTGACTTGCTGAGTTCGTCCAGCATTTTAAGTATGTTGTTTTGCAAACTGTTCATACAGATCAGATCATTGCATGTTGCATTAAGGTAGAGCAAGGTAAAGCAATAACAGAATGCAGAATAAAGAGCAACAGCTATAGAGAAAGTGCAGAGCAGGCAGACACAACGACGTAGATTATGAGGTCAAGCATCCAATTTGTATCAAGGAAGCATTCAACAGTCTTGTAACAGCAGGGTAGAAGATGTTCTTGAGCCTGATGCTACGTTCTTGCAAACGGATGGAACATTTGAAGATACAGAAACTACGAGCAAAGGCACACCATCTATCCTTCGAGCGCACTCCACCATTTCATATGATCATAGATGAACTTCCATTGCAGGACCCCAGATCCATTGATCCCTTTAATATGGATCTGTCCTTATTGAATGTACTTCATAAGTGGCCTTCTACAGTGAAGCAATGCACTGGTCAGCTCCTTCTAGGTCAAGACATTTCTCATGATCTCAGCTCCAAATTGCTTACTCCCTATCCCAAAGTTTTGATCCTGAATCCTAGATTCTCTACTGATCAGGAAGGTCCTCACATCCATCCAGGCCTGTGAGAATTTTATCCTTCTTTTACTTACTTAAGCCCATCACACCTACTGGGGCATACACTGCAACAGCAGCTCACCAGAGTCCTCTGTCTTGGGCCAGGCTTTCAAGTTGTCCCCAAGTATAGCCCATCTTCTTGGTGTATTCTGCTTCTCCCAGGGATGAGGTCTTTGGAACTACCATTGGCATTTCTTTATCTCTGTGTTTTTATGGGATGGAGTCGCTAGCCCCATGCTCAGCCCTCCTCCTTTCACAGCCGAGCTTGGGAGCCTCCATGGCAAAGTTCAGAACAAAGTTCAGCCTTCTTTGAAATTCCCTCTCACTCTTCTAAATTCTGGTGAACATAGGTCTAATCAACTCAACTTCTCATAGATCAATTGTGCACCATGGGATTCAGTCTAATATACCTTTGTTACATTCCCTCCTTGGCAAGACCATTCTTCCTGAAATAAAGAGACCAAAACTGCACACAATCCCTAGGTGAGATCTCACTAAGTCGTAGTGAGATACCATAGTTCCTGTACTTAAATCTGTCTGCAATGAAATCTATTGAAATCATCTGCTTTCCTAACAGTTTGCTGTAACCCAACACTTACTTACAGCAAATCATAAACACACGAGATTCTGCAAATGCTGGAAATCCAGAGCAGCACACACAAAACGCTGGAGGAACACAACTGGTCAGGTAGCACCTACGGACAATCTGGGCCAAGACCTGTCATCAGGACTGAAAAGGAAAGGGGAAGATGCCAGAATATGAAAGCGGGGGATGGGAAGGTGTACCAGCTGGCAATTGGTAGGTGAGACCAGGATAGGCTGAAGGTGGGTGGGGAGGAGTATGAAGTGAGAAGCTGGGAGGTCAAAGGTGGAAAAGGTAAAAAAAGAAGAAATTTGATAGGAGAGAGCAACGGACCATGGGAGAAAAGGAAGGAGGAGGGGCATCAGAAGGAGATGATGGGCAGGTGTATAAGGACACTCCAGTGACAGTGCACCTCCTCTCTTCTATCACCATTCAGTACTAACATGTCTTTCTGCTTTCAGAGCTGGATGGATAAGCTCACATTGTACTTCATCAACCTCACAACCATTCTCAGTCATCTCATCTGGAGCAGTATTGCAAAGTTACCATCCTGAATTTCCTCACCAATTCACTGAACACCGTTGTGTGGTAACTATTTTGTCTTGTTGACTTAACACACCAATCCCATTTTCTTATCTACTGTAAATTTCCTGTCACAAGCTAATTAACAGCAATATCTTTTCATCTCTAATCTCCAATTCCCATTTTGGCTGCAATACATTCTTTGTGCATTGTTAAGGGCTGATCATGTGTTCTCTTTGATTTTTGTAATGTCACCTTCTCTTCACGTTTCCTTTGAATCCACAACTTTCTGATCGTTCTGTTGGATGGTATCTTTCTCCTGATACTGCTTGAAAGAGGTCTTTCACTATATTCTCTTTCTCACTTTTAATTTATCTCCAGTTGTACATTTTGTAGTCATTTCATACCTCACTTTTCTGTTTTTTATATTATAAGATATAAGAGCATAAGATATAGAAGCAAAATTAAGCCATTTGGCCCATCGAGTCTGTTCCACCATTTCATTGTTTCTGATCAAATTACCCTCAGCCCCAATCACCTGCCTTCTCCTGGTACCCCTTCATGCCCTGACCAATCAACAATCTATCAAACTCTGCCTTAAATATACATAAAGATCAGGTCACTGCAGCCAAGTGTGTGCATGGGTAGATGGGATAGATGGGAGGAGGAATGGGGCTTGAGTTGCTGCTGTTCGGTTCTGATTGTTATATTCTATGCTGGGCATTAGGATGTATGGCTACCCTTGCGGGCTGCCAACAGCACACCTCGGGAGTGCTGGTTGTTAACACAAAACAATGCATTACACTGTATGTTTCAATGTACATGTGATAAGTAAATGAATCTGAATCTCAAACTCAATCATTTGAAATATTTGAGCTACCATTTAAGATATAGCATAATGAGGCATAAGAAATTATTCTCTTGTCTGCACAAGAGATTCTGGAGATGCTGGAAATCCGGAGTAACACGCACAAAATGCTAAAGAAACTCAGCAGGTTTGGCAGCATCTACGGAGAGGAATAAACAGTTGATGTTATGTTATTCTTTTGTCTTTGCTCTCTTTTCTTTCATACGTCCTTCAGGTGAAGTTGCTGAGCCGGAGGGATAGCCTATTGCTGTGGTTGGGCCAGAGCAAATTTTGGGGCTTGAGTTTGAGAGATGTGCGACAACTTAACATGAGAAAAAGGAATGTTGAAGCCACTCCCTCAGGGCAAGATCTTCTGAGATTTCAATGAGCCAGAAACTGTGGGCAGGTTGTTAAGTGTGGTTTTAAATAAGTCTGGAACGCAATGACTGCTGTTAACCACCAGAGTAACAGCTGGTCAAGATGAAATACAGATGTTGTTGCAATTGTGAACTGGTTTCATGCCAGCAACACTTGTACATGTTTAAAAATACTCAGATGAGCAAGAGAATGGATCAATAATTGTTCCCTATCCTTGGGTGATCTGTGCAATATATACAGCATGTTTCATGCAGTGTTTTTGATCAACAACGTATGATGTAATACAGGATCAGATTATATAAATCTGGAGACCATTCCAATCTCATGTACTGGGGCGGAGATGTCATTAGGACTGTGCACCAGAAACCCAAAACTGCTGGAACCTAATGTACTGTACACATTTTACTAGAAATCTTGCACAATCGTGGCGATATTATTCCACATCTGCATCTTAACCTCTCACTCCCACTGTTCTGCTCTGCAGTTTTTCTAATTGCTGCAGAAGGCAAGTTTGGAATGACAAATATTCTCATTTTCAGGGAATAAACTCTACTTCAGATTCAATAAGAGAAAATAATCTTCTAGCAGATCTATTTCACAATAATTACAAAACAATCTGCAGGATCAATTCATTTGTCTCTCTAATTTCCATGCAGATAAACAGTTTTGCAGAATCTATCTGCTAATTAAACGCTTTGGACTTTATAGTAATGAATCCTTTTATTCCGCCCCTTTTCCAAAGGAGGGTCAAGTCAAGTCATTTATTGTTATTCAACTGTACACATGTAGATAATGTATATAACCATATAATCTATATAAGGTGTAAAGCAAGACACACCATAACTTATGAAGGTAAAGTTAAACTCTATAGATGAATCACCCATAAATAACAAATTAAAGTGCATAAATTAAATATTGTAAGGTATGGAACAGATTAACCAGTGGCACTTTGAATGTGATGTGGCAGGGAGTTCAGAAGCCTAATAGCCTGGGGGAAGAAACAGTTTTTCATCCTAACCGTTCTTGTTTTTATGCATTGAGATCTCCTGCCTGATGGTAGAAAATCAAAGAGGAAGCTGGATGGATGGGCAGGATCATTAATAATACTGAGGGCCTTGCGTATGCAACACTCCTGATAAATGATAAATGTTATTCAGTGATTACAGTGCCATATTACTACAGTGCTGCAGGGTCTGAGCCTAGCCTGTACTCTTCTACGTTCTGAGTTAATATCCAATAGTCTGGAAACATCTCCTGGTCCCATACCACAAAAGTTGCAAATATGCTGGATAGTGGAAGTTTTAATGTAATCTCACTGCTAATTATCTTAAGGACATTACAATGCATCAGATCCAAGTGAATTTTGCTGACTTCCTCTGACATAGTTACTTTTGAGAAATTCTCTTCAAGATTCAAGAGTGTTTAACATCCTTTGACTGTTTGTTCCTCTCCATAAACGTTCTTCCCATGGGTTTCCACTGGGTGCTCTGGTTTCCTTCCACATTGCAAAGAGGTACCAATTTGGGTTAGTGAGTTGTGGGCAGAGTGTTCCACCCTCCTAATACCCTCTGTGTAAGAAAGCTTACTTCTGACATCTCCTCCAATCACTTGCAATTTATGCCTCCTTCTATTAGTCATTCCTGCCCTGGGAAAAAGTTCCTAGCTTCCCACTTGATCTAGGAAAAGGTCTTTCTGCTCTCTGAGGGTTGTAGTTCTTCATTCCAGGGCACCTGGGAGACAAGCCATTGAATCTGCTCAAAACTGAGGGAGGTTTGAGGGAATCAGAGGAATCAGCACAATCAAGGGAACAAGCATTATGCTCTGGTATGGAAACACCAATGCCCTCGAACAGAAAATTTGACAAAAAGGACTCCCACCATCCAGGCCATGCTCTGTTTTCACTGCTGCCATTAGGAAAAAGATACAGGAGCCTCAGGACTCACACCACCAGATTCGGGAACTGTTATTACCCCTGAACTATCAGGTTCTTGAACCAGAGGGGATAACTTCACTCAACTTCACTCACCCCACTTTCAGGGACTCTTCCTCTCATGTTCTCGATTTATTGCATATTTATTTTTATTTTGTTCTTTTGGCATTTGCACAGTTTGTTGTGTTTTGCACATTGATAGTTTGTCCATCTTTCTTGGGTACAGTCTTTCATGAATTCTATTATGTTTCTTGGTATTTACTGTGAATTCCTGCAAGAAAATGAATCTCAGGGTTGCATGTACTGATTCTGCAGCTGCTGGAAATCCAGAGTAACACACACACAATGCTGGAGGAACTCAGCAGGTCAGGCAGCATTTATGGAGAGGAATAGACAGTTGATATTTCAGGCTGAGACCCTTCATCAGGACTGGAAAGGAAAGGGGACAGAAGCAAGAATAAGAAGATGGGGAAGGGGGAGGAGTACAAAATGGCAGGTGATAGCTGAAGCCAGGTGAGAGGGGATCAGGTGGATGAGTGAGGAGGGAATGAAGTGAAAATCTGGGAGGTGATAGGTGGAAAATGTGGAAGGTTGAGACAGGAAATCTGACAAGAGAGTGGGGGAAAGGGAAGGAAGAGGGGCATCAGAAGGAGTTATGTTTGCACTGTTAATTTTGAAAGGGAATATTTGTCCTCAAATTACACCATTAAAAAGTCACTCAGGCAGTCTGACAGCATCAGGAGAGAAAAGATTATTATAATAATTGTGTAGGAAATTACATAAGTTCCTCAGTTTTTTGCTGCTGGTCTTTTTTGCTGCCTGGCATCAGATAAAATATACCACAACCTTATATTCTCAGTAACCAGAACGTTCTCTTCTTTCATGTTATGTTTTCCTCAGTGGAATCAATAATGGCAAAATGTTATTTCAAAATTGCTGCCACTGTGAGTTTGCATACCTCATATATTCAAAAGAAAAAAGAGTGCAGGTCGATGGGGCTAGACAGAATAAAAGTTCGGCACAGACTAGATGGGTCAACAGGCCTGTTCCTGTGTTGTAGTGTAGTGCTCTACAAGAATCTGAGTGACATTAAAAGAAAACTTATGCTAGCCAAGAATGGAAATAGAATAAATCCTGGCTTCTATTTTCACAATTACGATTGTAAATCAAAACAATAGTTAGACCATAAGATATAGAAGCAGAATTAGGCCACTTGACCCATCGAGTCTGTTCCACCATTTCATCATGGCTGATCCAATTTTCCTCTCGGCCCCAATCCCTTGCCTTCTCCCCATATCCCTTCGTACCCTGACCAGTAAAGAATCTATCAACCTCTGTCTTAAATATACATAAAGGCTTGTCCTCCTCAGCTTCCTGTGGCAACAAATTCCACAGACTCACCGTTCTCTGGCTTAGGAAATTCCTCCTCATCTCTGTTCTAACATGACGCCCATAAATTCTGAGGCAGTATCCTTTGGTTTTAGACTCTCCCACCACAGGAAACATTCTCTCCACGTCCACTCTATCAGGACCTTTCACCATTTGACAGGTTTCAATGAGGTCACCACTCATTTTTTTGAATCCTAGTGATTACAAGCTCAGAGCCATGAAATGCTCTTCATATGACAAGCTAGTTAATCCTGGAATCATTTTCGTGACCCTAATTGTGTAATAAAATGTAGGAGGCAGATATTGAAATACATTTGCAAAATTGTGATGACATTTTGAACGAGGAAAGAGCACAAGCATCTCACCAGTCTATTTGTTTCCAAAATCCCGCCTTCCCATGTCCCATGATGGCCTGTCTAATTGTTCCCTTATTTTAATATCAGGGTGAGGTCACTGTCATGCTCACAAGTATGCTGAGGTGCGGGTGCAATGAAAAGCTTGCTCACAGCAGCGTCACGGTCATGTAGGTTCAGAAAACACAACGCATAAGTCGTACATAAATTCTATAAGATAGCCAAGAGAAAGACTGTGCAAAAACAAGATATTAGTTTTTAAAAAAGATGCAGTCAGATGTATAATCTTGGGTGCATTTACAAACGTTTCACTGTACATTCTTTACAGGCGAGTAATCTGATATATTTCCAGCATTTTCCAACAGGGAGAATTAGCAGTACAAGATATAATCAAATAGCATTTAATTTGCATCAATCTCTCTTTGCCACTTTCAAATAAGCTTGGTGTGAATTCTAAAATGAGGTGGAGGAACACCAGAGGAATTTTGTTAGAGTGCGCCTGATGACAATCCATCAATCTCGGAATCCATTTTAGGTTAAATGAGGTAGCGAGAATATTAACCAATGAAGAGGCAGAAGCCCGATAATTGCAGTGGAATGCCAGACTTTCTCCATGTTGGAAAAAGCTGGAAATGAATCTGATTATTCTCCTGCAAGGAATGTACAGTTAAACATACGTAAATGCACACCAGATCCAAACACAAAATTCCAATGTACCAAATCACTTCCTATTCACACCCATTACACAGAATTCCCAATCCAGGCATATAAGTTAAATACGTAATCCTGTTCCAAGAGAAAACTAAATCCTCCCCCCCCCCCCCAATCGTCCATCATTCATTCAATGCTTCAAACAGTGAATATTTTCCATCTATCGGCTAAAGGCAACAGTTCAGGCTCAGAATTGGAACTTTTGCACATTAAAGTTATTTTATAAAACAAAGAGGTTTCATTGGTCTTTGTTCTATTGTGGAATGGCACAGCAAATGGGCCGGGATTCAAATATTGATCAATTTTATATGCAGTCCATAAAATCACTAATCCAAGCAGAATGTTTCTTGGCAAACTCGTTCCATCTACAGCTATATGGTGATTGAATTCATATGGCTGAGCAGTTAGGACCCCATTGGTGCTTTGCATACCTCTTGTGGTTTACATATCTCAAAGCCATGTGTAGTTCAATTGAAGAGAATTTCTCAACTATCCTCATCTTCCCCCCCCCCTCCCCACCCTGTAACACCTCAAATGTGTGAGAGCATCAGCCATTAGGCATGCTACCTACTTAGATATTCAGGTCCACTAAAGTTTATGAGTGGAGGCCAGTACAGGTGCCTTACTCTCACCCTCACCTATCACCAAAGGGAAAATCAGGACATTATTCCTTCTCCTTCCTGTGATAGAGCAAACAGCTTTCACTAAAACTGAGAAACACTGTTGATACTGGAAATGAGAAATAAAACAAGAACAGGAAATGCCGGTGATGCTGAACAGCCTCTGTGGAGAGTGAAGTGGAATCAGTATCACAAGAGATTTTATAGGAGGCTGAAGACCCACGCTTAATGATTCAAGGACGGCTTCTTCCCCTCCAGCATCTGATGCCTGAATGGCCCATATAAATCAATGGACACTCCCTCATTATCCCTTTATTTGCACGACTTATTGTTGTAATTTGGTTCTTTCAGGTGATTACAGCTGGAAGGGGTTAGTAAGTATAAGTTCCCACTACCTATTAAATGCTCCCAGTGGCGTGAGCCTCAAATAGCCTCTGACAACCAAGTCCAGCTCTTGGCCTTCATGTGTGGCTGAGTTACTGAGCTCAGCGGAACCGTTTCTACTGACAGGACAAGGGCAAAGGCAGGTTATTGGCACTTTAAAACCAGTCACTTTGGGCAAATAGAGCTCATCACCCATGACTGGCAGCTCACTAGAAGAAGGAAAACTCTGATCTCAAGCCTCCGCTACCTTGAGGCTATACTCACACACGGAAGTAAACCTTGAGGGAAAAATTCCAGAGCTGAAGTTCCTGAGGCAGTCCTATGTTGAGTTCAATGTTGACTGGCAACTCCTGCAATGTTGATGGTGCCAAACTCTATTGGTCTCTGCCGTTTCGTTGGGTTCATCAGATGCATGGAGAGGAAAAGCGTACTATATGGGCAACGGCTTGCTCCTCATATCGTACTGCCCAGGCTTGCGTATCTAGACAGCAAGGATGCAACATCCATGGCTGACCCTGACTGACAGAGGCCTAAGATTTTTGCAATTGGTAGTAAGATTATGTCTTCATACTGTACTGTTGCCACAATACAGGGAATTTCTCATCTGAAGTCAGTGATCATAAACCTGATTCTGATTCATCAGAACTCCAGTGTTTGTTCCATTTCTCTTTCTGCAGATGTTGCTTGACCAACTGAGTTTATTTTCATCAATGAGTTTATTTTTCATTGTTTTTCTTTTCCTCAATGTACTGTATGGTTGTACATTATGGTAATCTGAATAACAGAATAAACACAAATGGGATAGTGACCTGGGCAATGACAAAAGAGATTCTGCAGATGCTGGAAGTCCAGAGTGACTGACACAAAATGCTGGAGCAATGCTGGAGGTCGGGCAGCATCTATTGAGGGGAATAAACAGTTAATGTTTTGGGCTAAGACACTTCTCTGGGTAAGCAAAGAATAAAAAAGAGACTCAAGATATTCTGTAGGTGCTGGAAATCTTGAGCAGTACACACAAAATGCTGGAGGAGCTCATTAAGTCAGGCAGCATCAATGGAGGGAAATTGTTATGTTTTGTAATTTCAAGATTAATCAAAATAAAACATGGGGAGCCCAGGGATAAATGTGTACACTTTGTTTTTACTTTTAGTGAGATGCGCACATATGACGTGGTGGTGCAATGACGTATGCCATTCACATATTTTTACTTATAACCTATTATGAATTATGCAAACAAACAAATAATGTTTAATAAAACAATATATTTACAATATTACTCAAATATTACTGAAATATTAAATACACTACACTCCTCCCTGCTCAGCTATAAACTCCATCTCAATATAGAATGCATATCAACTTACAGTGTATTTATATATATATATAGTACAACTACTATAGAGACATCCACACCATAGTCAATTTTTAATTGTTCCCTTCAGGCTTAAAGATTTAATCACTGTGGGGGGTTTCTAACTCTTGTGGGATGATGTTTTTACTGACAAGGTGGATCACTCTGCTTGGTAGATGAGACTTGTGGCTGTGAAACGATCTCAGGTTCTGGTGTCTCCACTGTGGTAGTTGCAGGAGTTGGCTCTAGGACTGTAGGAAGTGGTTCTGACAGGTATGGACATCTTTCTTCTCCAACAATTGACTCTGCTAACCTCAACTGACCCATGTGTCATCCACAGATGACATCAAATGCAATCTCCACTGTGTAGTAGAGTTGTCTACTTCTGTTCTTAATCTTTCTAAATACCCACATTTGATCACCTCTATAGTTCCTCGCTAGGACTGCTTGTCCAGGAGTTAAACATTGATCTTCCCTTTTTGAGGAGCCCTCAATTTGTCTCAGCTGTTTGTCCTGTATCTTCCTTCTGATATTGGGTTTGAGGAGATCCAAGCATGAGCGCAAGAGATGACCCAGGAATAACATAACTGGTGGGTTGTTGCTTGAGTGCATTGCATTGTGATTATGCAAGGAGGAAACTGGTGAGCTTCTGATTCAGTGTCAGTGTAATGTGTTCTATTGACATTCGCAGTGTGTTCTTTAGACTCCGGACAAACTCGTCCATCAAGTTGTTTGTAGCTGGGTGGTACAGTGCTGATGTACTTGAAACTATTCTGTAACAAACTGTTGTCCATTGTCACAGAATAAGAGTTTTGGAACACCAGTCCTTGAGAAGACGCTTCCCAACACATCAACAGTGTGCAAGGTTATTGGGAACACTTCTGGCCACGTTGTGGCTGCATCCACTACTAGCAAGAAACTTGTGCCCATGAGTGGTCTGGCAAAATCCACGTGAATCCTCTACCAGGGCATTGCAGGCCATTCCCAGGGTGGAGAGACACTGCTCTTGACATCTGGATGTGTTGGCATCCCTAGCAGTGCATGGCAAGCTGTTCAATCTGCTGATCTGTCCCCGGCCACCAGACAAAGCTTCAGTCCATGATGCTCAATTTGATCACACCTAGGTGACCAGAATGTAGCTTGTCCAACACTTTAGCTCTCAGCTGGGATGGTCCAACAACTCTCAATCCCCACATGAGACAACCCCCATCAAGGGCGTTCATCCTGACTCCGGTAAAAATGCGGGAAGTGGAATTTCTGCTGCACATTCCAGCCATTTTGGGTGGCCATGTAGACCTGAGACAGTGAGGGGTCTTTTCTAGTTTCCTTTTGGATCATCTCTGCCATAATAGGGAGACTTCTAATTTGCATTAGAGATAATACCTCAATAGAGAGGTCATGTTGCAACTTTACAAATCTCCAGTGAGACCACACTTAGAGTATTGTGTTCAATTCTGGTCACTTCATTATAGAAAGGAAGTGGAAGCTATGGAGAGGGTGCAGAGGAGATTTACCAGGATGTTGCTTGGATCGGAAAACAAGTCTTATGAGACAAGGTTAGCAGAGCTGTGACTTTTCTCTTTGGAGCGTAGAAGAATGAGAGGGGACTTGATAGAGGTCTACAAGATTATGAGAGGCATAGATAGGGTGAATAGTCAGTACCTGTTTCCCAGGGCACCAATAGCAAACACCAGAGGGCATATGTACAAAGTTAAGGGAGGGAAGTTTAGGGGAGACATCAGGGGTAAGTTTTTTACACAGAGGGTTGTGGGTGCCTGGAATGACTTGCCAGGGATGGTGGTGGAGGCTAAAACATTAGGGGTATTTAAGAGCCTCCTGGACAGGCACATGGATGAAAGAAAAATGGAGGGTTATGGGGTAGTGTGGGTTTAGTACTTTTTTTAATGGAATATATGGGTTGGCACAACATTGAGGGCCGAAGGGCCTGTACTGTGCTGGAGTGTTCTAGTGTTCTAGTGTCTAGGAGTGTCCTGTTTTGTAAATTTTTCAGTTATTTTCTTTTCCAAGGGTAAATAGGACAATCCATCAGCATTTCCATGATTAGCTGTCCTCTTGAATTTGATTTTGTGATTGCGTCCTCCAAGAAACAGAGCTCATCTCTCCATTTGCGCTGTTAGAGGAAAACCCTTTTGTGGATTGAAAATGGACACTAGTGGTTGATGATCGGTAACAAGGGTAAACTCTGTCTCATAAAAGTACTGGCTGAAACACTTTACGCCACAAACCTGGCTCAAGGCCTCTCTGTCAAGTTTTCTATGCAGTGGTAAGGGAATGTAATGCAAAGCTGTGGGTGTACACTTCCATCACGTGTACCATGTGACATGACTAAACCTATACCATACAGCGAAGAGTCACAGACAAGCTTCACTGGATGATGCGGATCATAAAATGCGAGTACAGTGTTTGACATCACCATTTCCTTTGTCACTTTGAAAGCCACCTCACACTGCTTTGCCCACTGACATTTCTTCCTGATTTGTAGTAATGAGTTCAGGGGGTGAGGCACAGTCACCAGGTTTAGCAGGAATCTTTCTTAAATGTGAGTGATGTTAAACTTGATTCTGATATGGGTCTCTATTGTGGACTGAGAGTGGGAAGGGGTACAATGAGGGGAGAGAGCGAAAGAAACACGAGAGACATTCTGTAATGATCAATAAACTGATTGCTTGGAACCAAATGACCTTGCCTGGTGTCTCAGGGCTGAGTGTGTCTGCACCCACACCTGACTCCCACCACTGGCACTCCTTCTCTGCCACCTGTCTCACACCCCTCTCGTGGCACTCCACCAACACCGATCCCAACATCCTTTGCTCCCACCAGATTTACAAACTCACTCTCTACTCCATGTTGACACATGCAGTATTGTAGAAAAGCCTTAGCAAGGCACCCTAGCTATATATGTGTGTCTAAGATTTTTTGCACCGTACTTAGAAGATTGCCACAGATGTTTTTGGAGACCAAGTCTTTGGGTGTATTTAAAGTGGAAGTTGATAGGTTCTTGATTAGGAAGGGTGTCAAAGGTTACCGGGAGAAGGCAGGACAATGGGGTTGAGCAGGATAACAAAATAGCAACTATGTAATGGCGGAGGCCTAATTCTGCTCCTATGTCTTATGGTTTATGGTCTTAAAAAACACTACAATACAGTACAGGGCTTTCAGCTGTACTACCTCTGATATCACCCCTAAACTTTTCTCTAATTACATTACAATTATGCCCTCTTCTGTCCTGGGAAACTACCTCTGCCTGTCCACTCTGTGCCTCATCATCTTGTACACCTCTGTTGATTCATCTGTCATCCACTTCCCTCCAAATAGAAAACAATTAGCTTGTTCAACCTATCCTCATAATACATGTTCTCTCATACAAGCAGCATCCTGCTAAATCTCCTCTGCACCCTCTCTGAAGCTTCCACGTCCTTCCTATAATGAGGTGAACAGAATTGAGCATGTACTCCGTGTGTTCCAACCAGAGTTTTATAGACCTACCTCACAGCTCTTGAACTCAATCCCCCAACTAATGAAGGGCCTTTCATCAGAACTGAGAAAGACCAGAAATAAAACATGTTTTTTTCAATGTTGTTTTGTATAATCCATTTCTACAAAATGCTTCTGAGAAAATGGGTGGAAGAGCAACACAAAACACTTCTTAAATTTACATGAAGCGGCTGGATATTATTTGAGGTCCTTCAACACATTCTGGGAACCTTGGCAACAGTGTCCAACCACTGCCTCAAGGAACGTTAGCAAATGTGATTTGGATCCAGCTAATAAGCACAGTACAATTTTAAGGCGATGTTTGCTCCAAGTATTTGGTTACAATTAAATGATTAATGATATGAAGAGTTAAGTGGTTGTACAGTATGGAGAGTCCACATCTGGAGTTCTCCTGGGGGCCGCTGCCTTTAATAATAAAGAATATAAAATTACAGGCTCTACCTTTAAGTTGTTTACCCCCTCCCCCCTTAAGTGAGAACAAGCAAATCTATTTTAAATGTCTGAAAAAGAAGATGCAAACTAATGAAGTAAGTGCTGGACCTGTTAGCATTGCGTGGCTCAATAATTGCATGCGCTATGTGCAAAATTTTATCAAAGCCTGGCGGTGTCTGAGTGCGTTGCACACTGCTTGGGGTGTTTCCAGATCAAGGCTGATCGTCGATCTGACAAGAAACTGAAAGATAGCATCAAATTTGTAAAATCTGGAGATGCAGCCATTGTTCACATGATATTGACTAAACCATTGTGTGCCAAGAGCTTACTTAATATCCACCTGTTGGCTGTTCTGCTGTCTATTCGATATGAGACAGATGGTGGCTATTGGTGTGAACAAGTCTGTTACTAAGAAAGAAATTTCTCCGAAAGTCACCAAGGCTGCCAGAAAAGTATTAAACAAGAAGTAAATATCAACAAACATGAGGAAATCTGCACTAGCCACCAAGATTGAGCACATGGGGAGGCCACAGACCGTAAGGATCTGCATCTTCCAGATCATCTCACTTAATGGTTAAACTGTTCAGCATGCTTGTCCACTCCTAGGGAATCCAAGGCACCCAAGAGGTGGATGGATCATTCTTTCATATCACTTCCCCATCCTCCAATTTCCTGATCCGCAAACATAGTTCTCATAGCTTTCAGTCATCACTTAGACTCTTCCAACGTCGGTCATGTCTGTGTTCTCTTCTATCTCAGGTATCTCCTCCTCTATCACTCACTAAAGATGTGGACATGGAGGGGATGTTCTAAAGTGGGGTCAGCTGGGATCAGAAGACACAGTCTCAGATTAGAAACATAGAAAATAGGTGCAGGAGTAGGCCGTTCGGCCCTTCGAGCCTGCACCACCATTCAGTATGATCATAGCTGATCATCCAACTCAGAACCCTGTACCTGCTTTCTCTCCATACCCCCTGATCCCTTTAGCCACAAGGGCCATATCTAACTCCCTCTTAAATATAGCCAATGAACCGGCCTCAACTGTTTCCTGTGGCAGAGAATTCCACAGATTCACCACTCTCTGTGTGAAGAAGTTTTTCCTCATCTCGGTCCTAAAAGGCTTTCCCTTTATCCTTAAACTGTGACCCCTCGTTCTGGACTTCCCCAACATCGGAAATAATCTTCCTGCATTTAGCCTGTCCAATCCCTTTAGAATTTTATACGTTTCAATAAGTTCCCCCCACAATCTTCTAAATTCCAGAGAGTATAAGCCTAGTTGATCCAGTCTTTCTTCATATGAAAGTCCTGCCATCCCAGGAATCAATCTGGTGAACCTTCTCTGTACTCCCTCTATGGCAAGAATGTCTTTCCTCAAATTAGGGGACCAAAACTGCACACAATATTCTAGGTGTGGTCTCACCAAGGCCTTGTACAACTGCAGTAGAACCTCCCTGCTCCTGTACTCAAATCCTTTTGCTATGAATGCCAACATACTATTTGCCTTTTTCACCACCTGCTGTACCTGCATGCCCACCTTCAATGACTGGTGTACAATGACACCCAGGTCTCATTGCACCTCCCCTTTTCCTAATCGGCCACCGTTCAGATAATAATCTGTTTTCCTGTTCTTGCAACCAAAGTGGATAACCTCACATTTATCCACATTAAATTGCATCTGCCATGAATTTGCCCACTCACCTAACCTCTCCAAGTCACCCTACATCCTCCTCACAGCTAACACCGCCGCCCAGCTTCGTGTCATCCGCAAACTTGGAGATGCTGCATTTAATTCCCTCGTCTAAATCATTAATATATATTGTAAACAACTGAGGTCCCAGCACTGAGCCTTGTGGTACCCCACTAGTCACTGCCTGCCATTTCTGAAAAGGTCCCATTTACTCCCACTCTTTGCTTCCTGTCTGCCAACCAATTCTCTATCCACATCAATATCATACCCCCAATACCGTGTGCTTTAAGTTTGCGCACTAATCTCCTGTGTGGGACCTTGTCAAAAGCCTTTTGAAAATCTAAATATACCACATCCACTGGCTGTCCCCTATCCACTCTACTAGTTACATCTTCAAAAAATTCTGTAAGATTCATCAGACATGATTTTCCTTTCACAAATCCATGCTGACTTTGTCCAATGATTTCACCTCTTTCCAAATGTTTAGAAAGGTGCTTCTTTAGAATAGAACTGAGGAGGAATTTCTTTATCCAGAGGGTGGTGAATCTGTGGAATTCATTGTTACAGACAGCTGAGGAGGCCAAGTCATTGGGTACATGTAAAGCGGAGTTTGATAGGTTTGTTGATTAGTCAAGGCATCAAAGGTAATGGGGAAAAGGCAGAGAATGGGATTGAAAGGGAAAATAATTGGGATGGCATGGCAGTGTAGCAATTAGCGTAATGCTTTACAACGCTAGTGACCCAGGTTCAATTCCCACTGCTGTCAGTGAGGAGTTTGTATGTTCTCCCCGCGACTGCATCAGTTTCCTCTGGGTGCTTCAGTTTTCTCCCACATTCCAAAGACATATGGGTTAGTAGAGTAATTGGTCATATGTGTGGAATTAGCTGTCTCAGGCTCGGTGGGCCAGAATGGTCTGTGTCCAAAGGTCTGTAAAGAAAGAAAAATCAGCCATGTTGAAATAGGGTCAAATGGCCTAATTCTGCTCTTATGATGTATAGTCTAAAATTTTGGGTTATAATAACATATCTGCGATTTATGGAGATTAATGTGTTTGGATTAACCCTTTGCACATTATGGGAGCTTGTTAACCATTGTTCAATTTCAAGTGGTCATCCATTTTGGAAGGAAACATGGAAGATCAGATTATTATTTAAATGGTTGCAGCATGCTGCTGTGCAGAGGGACTTGTGCATGAATCACAGAAGGTTGATTTGCAGGTGCAGCAGGCTATCAAGAAGGCAGATGGAATGTTGGCCTTCATTGCTAGAGGGATTGAACTCAAGAGCAGGAAGGTCATGCTGCAACTATACAGGGTACTGGTGAGGCTGCACCTGGAGTGCTGTGTGCAGTTCTGGTCTCCATACTTGAGGAAGGATATACTGGCTTTGGAGGCAGTGCAGAGGAGGTTCACCAGGTTGATTCCAGAGATGAGGGGTTAGACTATGAGGAGAGATTGAGTTGTCTGGGACTGTACTCACTGGAATTCAGAAGGGTGAGAGGAAGGCTTATAGAAACATATAAAATTATGAAAGAGATAAATAAGAGAGATACAGTTGCTTCCACTGGTAGGTGAGACTAGAACTAGGGGACAGCCTCAACATTCAGGGGAGTAGATTTAGGATGGAGATGATGAAGAACTGCTTTTCCCAGAGACTGGTGAATGTGTGGAATTCTCTGCCCAATGAAGCAGTGGAGGCTACCTCAGTAAATATATTTAAGACAAGGTTGGAAAGATTTTTGTATAGTAGGGGAATTAAGGGTTCTGGGGAAAAGGCAGGTAGGTGGAGATGAGTCCATGGCCAGATCAGCCATGACCTTGTTGGATGACGGAGCAGGCTCGACGGGACAGATGGCCGACTCCTGCTCCTGGTTCTTATGTTCTTATGTTAAGACCATAATAGAGTGCTACACTGGGTGACTGGGGGTGAACCCAAGTGCAGGACACAGACACAGAGGTAATATAAATAGAACAGTATTTATTGATAGTTACTAGGAAGGCCAGGGAGTGAGGACAAAAATGTCAACATGGATGTAAACGTTGGATAGCAAACCGGTAAAACCTGAACTAGGACTTGAACTCAGAGTTGACTTGGTCTTGGACTCGGAATTTGGATTTTGATGTGGACTCGGAACTTAACTGGGAGTCAGCCTGGACTCAGAACTTGACTCAGAGCCTAGAATTAGAACAAAAAAGCTGGAACTGGAACACGGAGCTTGGCTCTGGAATATGGCTTGGAGCCAGGAACTGGAACATGGATTGGAGGGTGGAACTGGAAACAACTTGAAGCCTGGACTTAGACATGGACCACGAGCCTGGACTTGGTCACAGACCATGAGCCTGGACTTGGACACAGACCACGAGCCTGGACTTGGTCACAGACCATGAGCCTGGACTTGGACACAGACCACGAGCCTGGACTTAGACATGGACCACGAGCCTGGACTTGGACACATACCATGAGCCTGGACTGGGACACAGACCACGAGCCTGGACTTAGACATGGACCACGAGCCTGGACTTGAAGGACTTGGACAATGAAGAGACAGAATTCCCAACTCGGAGTAGCGGCCAACAGCTGGACCTACTCAGCTGGAAGGACTAGGACAGCAGGCTCTCGACTCAACTCAGGAACAGCAGACGAAAGGCTGTCAACTCGACCCAGGATCTGCGCATGGCAGGTTCCCAACTCACCCAGTCCCAGCCAGCCATGAAAATGACAGAATTTTTATCTTACTTGGAGTAGCGGCAAAACGGACAGTAACTCAGCTGGACATGAAAATGACTGAATTCACTAAGTGGCCACGGCACTGAAGCAACTAGGCTCCATGATTCTCAATGGCCCCAAGATGAACATCGCCGCCTTGCTGAGATGACTGGCTTCCGGTGACTGGTTACCGGTGACAAAATTCTGATGACAGTTTAGCATTGAATAGCTGTAACCCGGAGCCTTTTATGCTGCCGATTCGAAATGAAGATCAAGTGCTGTAATCAAGGCACCTAACGGAACATGGGGAAAAGGAAATAACTGGAATGAGGAGTCCATGGATTGGACTGTGACACAGAGATTGAAGCATTGGCAGTATTAAGAACATTAGATGATGGTTGTGCGCTCCTCTATGGGAGATGCAACAGGCCCAGACACACTAATCCTTTCATTTATTCCTCTCCCAAACTATAAAGTGGCCATGTAGTTATGGTTTTGACTGGTACCTCTCAATCCCCACAACAAAATTGCTCCATTCTTCGGACAGACCGGGGGCATACATTTAAGGTGAGAGGGGTTAAGTTCAGAGGAGATATGAGCGGCAAGCTTTTTACATAGAAAACAAAGCACACAAAATAAAGGTTGGAGGAACTCAGCAGGTCAGGCAGCTTCTATGAAAATGAAACAGTCAAGGTTTTGGGCTGGAATGGAAGGGAGAAGATACCAGAATAAAAATATGGGGGGGAAATGGAAGAACGATTAGATAGAAGATGGTAGATGAAGCCAAGTGAGTGGGAAAGGTAAAGGGCTGAAGAAAACAGAATCTGATAAGTGAGGAGAGTGGACCATGGGAAAAAGGGAAATAGGAGGGAAACCAGGGTGAGGTGATAGGCAGGTGAGCAGAGGAGTTGAGAGGCCAGAGTGGGGAAATGAAGAAGAGGGAAGGGGGAGGGAGTTGAAAAAAAGAGAAAAAAATACCAGAAAGAGAATTTGATTTTTCACAGAGAGTGGTGGGTGCCTGGAAGGCGCTGCGTGGGGTGGTGCTAGAGGCAGAAACATCAGAGTCCGTTAAGAGACATTTAGATAGGCACATGAATATGAGGAAAATGGAGGGATACACATTGTGTAGGTAGAGGAGATTAGTATAGTTGCCCATTTAATTACTAATTTAATTGGTTTTGGTACAACATTGTGGGCCCAAGGGCCTGTTCCTGTACTGATTTACGTTCTATGTTCTTTGTTACCTCGTGAAATATATCATATTATGTTACCTGGTGAGAAGGTGGCCTGAGCCCACTGCAGGTACCTACTTATTCCATTGTTAAAGATAGGGAAGTCCTTCAAGGCTGAGATATTGGTCTGGTATATCCCAAAAATAAATCAAAGGTCAGATTACTGCTATGGCAACGTAGCGGTCAGCATGACACTACCACAGCTCAGGGTGTCGATGTTTGGAGTTCAATTCCTGCAAGAAGATTTTCTGGTGAGTCCACGGGTTTCCTCCAGGTGCTCTGGTTTCCTCCCACATTTCATAAACATACAGGTTAATTGGATATTGTAAATTGTTCTGTGATTAGGCTAGGGTTAAATTGGGATGTACTGGGTGGGTGTCTCAATGGTCTGGAAGAGCTTGTCCCACTCTGTATCTCTAAATAAATTAATTAATGGGCTCCTTCCCAGCAATCTGCATCACTACTGAATAATGAGCACTGTGCCTCAGAGGTATAAACATATGAGATTCTGCAGATGCTGGAAATCCAGAGCAACAAACAACAAAAGGTTAGAGGAACTCAGTGTCTCAGGGGAGGAATAAAAAGTTGATATTTCGGGCAGACTCCTGATGAAGGGTCTTGTCAATGGGAGAGGTCAGAGGAGAATGGTTAGACTGGTTCACGCTGACAGGAAGGCGACAGCAACTCAAATAACCACACGCTACACTAGTGGTGTGCAGAAAAGCATCTCTGAGTGTACAACATGTCGAATTTTGGAGTGGATGAGACACAGCAGCAGATCACACCGGATTCCACTTCTGTACCTTATAAAATGGCCACTGAGTGTGTTTGTAAGGAGTGGATTTTATGGAGCTTACTTGGAGGATGGTTTTCTAGAGGGAAGAGTGGGAGAGAGCAATGTTGCAAGATTATTCATTGTCTGCAGAAGTATGTTTGAGGAGACCCATTTCTCTCATGCTTCAGGATGATATAATAATCAAATTCATTGTAGGATGGGTATGGTACATGGTGATTTATGAGAAACAAGATTCAGCTTAAAAGGGGTTCAAGATAGTTTAATGTCATTTCCAGTATACAAGTGTAAAGAAGAATGAAATAATGGTAACTCTGGATCCGATGCAAAACCAAGAATACACATTAAGATAAAGAACACAATAATAATAAAAACACAATAAATATATATACATAAGATTGCTTATATAATTAATTATATGTCTAGAAAGTGACTCTGGGCACAGGAGTGTCTGTACATAAGGTGACTGACAGGAAATGATAAAGTAGCAGTGGTTGGGGGTGTGAGAGGTGGGTTAGTGGGTGGAGGTGTTGATCAGCCTTACTGCTTGGAGAAAGTAATGGTTTTTGAGCCTGGTGGTCCTGGTGTGGATGCTACGTAGTACTCCTCCCTGATAGGAGTGGGACAAACAGTCCATGACCAGTGTTGGTGGGATCATTTGTGATGGTACTGGTCCTTTTCTGATGGTGGGTACATGCAGGGCAGTTTTGACTACCTGTTGCAGAGCCTTCCTTTCCACAGCAGGGCAGTTTCCATACCATGCAATGATGCAGCTTGTTAGGATACTGTTTACTGCACTTCTGGAAAATGATGTGAGTACAGATGTGCATAGTCCAGCTCTCCTTAGCCACCTCAGAAAGTGGAGGTGTTGGTGAGTGATAGCTGTAGATGGGGCATGCTGATGAACCCAAGAGCAGTGAGAGACCCAGAGGGTGTACGACTGAATGTGCATCTGTATCTCCTGGAAACGGTCAAGGGGCCTGGGACGGAAGCTGGGACTTTCTGTGCATCCCAGGAGAAAACTGAAAGAAATTCAATCAAAATCTCCAAAATGATAGGAAGTCACAAAAGGTGGCTCATACATGCAAGAAATAAAATCATGTCCATGTTAAGTAACAGGAATCAGATGCTGTATTACATGCATATACACAGTGAAAAACACAAATATACAAACCACAGTACAAACACAAATCATACACAGCACAAGGCATACAGAGTGCAATTAAGGTAGCGGTAAACATATAGTCACACAGGAAATATAATATAAGTCTCTGAGTGTCATGTCCTGTAGATTGATAGTACACTAATGCTGTTGGCAAGAACAAGCCCGTAGCAGTCTGTAGACGAATGCAATCCAGCTTGTCTTCCTCTGAGCAAACACTGGAGAGCAGCACTGACAGAAAGGGCCAGCCACCAATCCAGTCTCCTCTTCTGGGTGGCTTCAACAGGCAACACTGTGGCATGAGGCCTAATCCACTCTACAACTGAGGCCACACAGCTCCCCCACCATCAGTCTCCCCAAAAATCAGTGAATCAGACATGCAGTATTCTAAATTACCAATGTCCAACAGGGTCTTGCAATCACAAGAAAAGCATCCAAGACAAGGGGCTTGACAGTCAAGGATGAAGGGTTTCAGCCCAAAACATTGACTCTTTATTCCTTTACATTGTGGAATTCTACCAGAGGATCGCTTATCCTGAAGCATTGACCATTTATTCCTCTGCATCGATGCTGCCAGATCTCTGATGTCCTCCAGCATTTGGTGTGTGTTACTCTAGATTTATGGCAAATGCAGAACCTCTAGTGTTTATATCCATGTGAGAGATCTGGCAAGGGATAAGTGATCGGATTCCCCGAGCACCATTAACAGAGCTACCATCTGAGGTAAAGTGGTTCAATTGGGCCAAAGGAGCTGAGATGTTCAGCTTCATTGGGAGAATCTTCCTTTAGAGCTTTGAGCTGAAGTAGAGAAATATGCCGAGTTCTGACAGAACTTTGACCTTATTTATTCTCACCGGTGCGAGCTGTGCATAATTCTCCACAGAACAATGGTACAAATGTTGTTCTTTCACATCATAATATATCTAGAGTGTCAGATATAAATAACCACTCTGATTACCTTAGCACCTGGATGACATGCTGTAAGAACTGCAGAGGTGTACAGAGGGAGAAATAAAACATTCCGAGGAACTAGCCAGTTTTCCTGAGGAAGAAGTGGATTCTAAACACAAGAGATTCTGCGAATGCTGGAAATCCAGAGCCACACACGCAACATGCTGGAAGAACTCAGCAGGTTAAGGCAGCACCTTAAGGAAAGGAATAAGTGGTCAACATTTCAAGATGAGACGCTTCATCAGTCCCGATAAAGGGTCTCAGCCTGAAACGTCGACTATTAATTGGACCGAGGCTATTCATCAGTCTTGGTGAAGGGTCTTGTTCTCAATCATCGACAGATAGAAATAGCATCTCTGATTATCTTAGCACCTGGATGGCTTGCTGTCGGGAAAACAGAGGGAGAAATAAACCATTCCAAGAAACTAGCCAATTCTACTAAGGAAGAGGTGGATTCCTTCTGACATGTTCCAGATCAACTTCAAGCGACCTGCTGGTAGAATTTCACAATGGAACAGAATTGAGGTAATTTCACGAAACTAATGTACTTGACTCCAGTGGTTTTACTTACTTTCACAATATCTCATTCAAGTGAAAGGGTATTGAGATCTCATCCCAAAAGGAACCGATAACTTCTATATGAAACAAAGTAAAAAAAAAGACACAAATTCTTAGCTGATGGAACAAAGGGAAATAAACCAGCCATAATTGGATGGTGGGGCAGACTCAATGGGCTGAATAGCGTGGAGTGTAGGGAGCTATTCCCGCACAGTTAGCTCAAAAAGAATGTGCTGGCATTGCAAAGGGTCCAGAGAAGATTCACAAGAATGATGCCAGTAATGAAAGGGTTAGTGTATAAGGAGTGTTTGCTGGCTCTGGGCCTGTACTTGCTGGAGTTTAAAAGAATGAGGGGGAATCTCATTGAAATCTACTGAATATTGAAGGGCCTAGATAGAGTGGATATGATAGGGATGTTTAGGATACTGAGATAGTTTAGGACCAGAAGGTACAGACTCAGAATAGAAGGGTATCCCTTTATAACAGAGAGAAGAAGAATTTCTTCCGTCAAATGGTGGTGATTCTGTGCAATTCATTGCCATGGATGGCTTGGAGGCCAAGCCTTTGGATGTATTTAAAGCAGAGGTTGATGGGTTCTTGATTTGTAAGAGTATCAAAGGTTATGGGTAGAAAGCAGGAGAATGGGGTTGAGAGGGATAATAAATCAGCCACGATGGAATGGCAGAACAGACTTAATAGGTCGATGGCCTAATTCTCTTACATCTTATAGTGTTTAATATTCCTGCTTCATCTGAAAAAGAAAGAATTGACTCACATGAGAAAGAATTGAGGTCCATCAGACCCAATGTTGCACAGTAGATATCTAGCCATTCTTGATGTTTAAGCAAATACTGTGCACCTCATGCCAAGTTTACTTTGATGTAACCTCCATCATCTTCATTGGTCATAGAACATTGTCCTTCCCTGACTGATGATGAAGAGACCTCTGTCCTTGCAGATTGACAGAATTATCTCTTCCTCTTGAAAGCAGATAGATCATTCAACAGAAATGTGAGGCTGTTGGTCAGCCAAAGGGATAAGTTAGTAATCAACAAATCCCATCTAGTATTGTTTCAGTCCAGCCTGATATTATAGTCAGCTCTTTGACTTCCTGGTCTTCCAGATCATTTCATGCCATGGTGTAGTAGCAGCTGGTCAAACTGCACTCGTCGCATAGATCTTCAATATTGGAAGGATTTACTAGCAGGGTTTCCTGGTGGCTAACCATTCTAATTCCAGTCCCTATTCCTATTTCACCATGCCAGTCCATGGTCTCCTCTACTGGCATAATGAGGCCACTCTCAGGCTGGAGGAGCAACACCTTAAACTCTCTCTGAGTAGCCTCCAATCTGATAATTTCTTCACTCCCTCCCCTTTCTCACTTTTCCTAGTCCCTAATCTGCCCCCCCTTACCTCTTCTCTTGATCTCTCCTGCCTGTCCCCGCCCTCTGGTGTCCCTTCTCCTCCCCTTCTGTCCATGGTCCACTCTCTTCTATCAGATTCCTCCTTCTTCATTCCTTTACCTTTTCCTCCTATCACCTCCCAGCTTCTCACTTCATCCCCCTCCCCACTTACCTACCTTCTCCTCTTACCTGGATCTACCTATCACCTTCTAGCCTGTACTCTGACTGCCCCTACATTCTTCCCCCTTCATTCCAGGCCTGAAACATTGACTCTCTGTTCCTTTCCGTAGATGCTACCCTGACCTGCTGAGTACCTCCAGCACTCTGTGTGTGTTACTCTTCACTCTGAGCACTTTGACTGTGCTACTCTGAACAGCTGGTGCATATCATAAGTTTTGGTTATGATATGCATCACTACTGACGTCAAGCAGACAATCTCTGAAGAGTACCGATAATGGCTGGAGTCATCCGTCTTGTAAAGATACTGCCCAGATGAAAGCAATGGAAAACCACTTCTGTAGAAAAAATTGTCAGGAAATTCATGGTCATAAGACCGCAATCACCCACATCATACAACATGGCATATACTGATGATGATGTTGATGACTCTTCATGAAGAGGTCATCTTATTCTATTTCTTAGACATGGACACAAACCTGTAATTTTTTTTTACTGTAGTCTGTTGATACTGATGTCTTCTAAAATTGCTCAGTGTTTCTTATTTCCCCTTTTTGTTGAGTGTTTTTGATTTTGAGTTGGTGTGTTGGCAGTCCTCAGTGATACCCAATCACATTTCACCTTTTCACTCTTGTGACATACACGTCTGAGACCCCAGGACAGTTGGAACAGAACTGAGTCATGGCCACCACTGACTTACAATAACGCTTCATCATTGCATCAATTGTTCCGATGAAAAAACTGTAATGAACACTCAGTATAAAAGGTCAAGTGCACGATTAATTATCTACAAATAAATGCTAAGTTTCTTTTGTTTGAAGTACTTGCAGCTGTTAATCCACCATTGGACTGCTGCCAGTCAATTTCAAAAACCTGACCCAGTGAGTATTAGGGAGTTAGGAAAAAGGCTGAAGAACAGGACTTCTTAAGGTAGTAACATCTGGATTACCTCCAGTTCCACATTCTGGTCAGGGTAGGAATAGGTTGACAGAATAGATGACTGAGTGGCTGAGGGAATGGTGCAAGGGGTAGGATTTCAGATTTCTGGATCATTGAGATCTCTTCTGGGATAGGCATGATGTGTTCAAAAAGGAACGGGAGACCCAAGGAAGACCAATATCCGTGTGGGCGAGTTTGCTACAGATGTTGAAGAGGGTTTAAACTCAGTTGGCAGGGAGGATGAGAACCAGTGTGATACAGCTGGAGATGGGGCAGTTGATACAGTGTGCAGTGAGACTGTGAGGAAGGGTAGGCAGATGATAGGGCAAATTTGCAACCAAAGGGATGAATTGAAGTGTAATGGAGGCAAAATAGAAATTGATGGTGAATACAGGACTGAAGGTGTTACCTTTGAATGCATGCAGTATATGGAATAAGGTAGATAATCTCGTAGCACAGTTAGAGATTTGCAGGAATGAGTCATAGCTGAAAGAAGATAATAGTTGGGAGCTTAACATCCAAGGATACACCTTGTATTGATAGGAAAAGCAGGTAGAGGGGGTGGGGTGCCTTTGTTGGTAAAAAAGATGAAATAAAATCCTTAGAAAGAGGTAAAATCTCTGTGGGTAGAGTTAAGAAACTACAAGTGTAAACAGACCATGACGGGAATTATATACAGGGCCCTGAAAAGGGGCCAGTGTTTTGGATATAACTTTCAATGGGAAATAGAAATGGCATGTAATAAAAGCAATGTTATGATTGTAATGTGGATATCAATATGCAGGTATTTTGGGAAAATCAGGTTGGTACTGTATCCCAAGAGAGGGAATTTGTAGAATACCTATAAAATGGTTTCTTGGAGAAACTTGTAGTTAAGCCCACTAGGACAAAGGAAGTGTTGGATTATGCCATGAACCAGATTTGATTAGGGAGCTTAAGATAAAGGACCCCTTGGGAGGTAGTGTTCATAATAGAATAGACTTCTCCCTGTAGTTTAAGAGGGAGAAGATAAAGTCAGATGTATCAGCCATTCTACAAGCTATTAGACATTTAAATTCATGTGTCTGTACGTTTCTGACAGAGTCATAATGCAAAGATTTTTACTCCCTCGCATTGGGTGATGGATATAAGATTTAAATAAATAAAGAAAGAAATACAGAGGCATGAGAGAGGAGTTGTGGCAAAGCTGGTTGGAAGGGGACACCATCAGGGATATCAGCAGGACAGCAAAGACTGGAGTTTTGGAGGGCATTTCAGAAGGTGCAAGTTAGATACATTCCAAAAATGAAGATGTATTCTAAAGGCTGGATGAGGCAACCATGGCTGACAAAGGTAGTCAAAGACAGCATAAAAGCAGAAGAGAAGGCATATAATATTGTAAAAATAGTGGGAAGTTAGAGGATTGGGAAGCTTTTAAAAAGCAACAGAAGGCAACTTAAAAAACCATAGGGAGAGAAAAGATGAAGTATAAAATTAAGTGAGCCAAAAACATCAAAGAGGATGCCAAAAGTTTCTTTAAGATATACAAAGAGTAAAAGAGAGTTTAGAGTGGATATTGGACTACTCAAAAATGACATTGGAGATATAGTAATATGGGACAAAGAAATGGCAATGAATTTAATAAGTATTACGTTCGGTCTTCACTGTGGAAGACAATAGCAGTTTTCCAGAAATTCAAGAGTGTCAGGGGCAGAAGTGAGTTATAGTTGTCATTCTTAGGGAAAAGATTCTTGGGAAGCTAGAAGGTCTGAAGATGGATAAGTCACCTGAGCCAGATGGACTGTATCCCAGGGTTCCGAAAGAAGTAGCTAAAGAGGTTGTGGAGGCATTAGTAATAATCCTTCAAGAATCACTTTACTCTGGAATGGTTGCAGAAGCTGGAAAATTGGAAATGTGTTACTCCACACTTTAAGAAGCGAGGGATGCAGAAAAAGAAGGAAATTATAGGCCAGTTAGCCTAACTTCAGTGATTGGGAAGTTGCTGGAGTCCATTATTCAGGATGACGTTTCAGGGAACTTGGAAGCACATGATCAATTAAGCTAAAATCATCATGATTTCCTAAAGGGTAAATTTTGCCTGATGAATCTGTTGGAATTCTCTGAGTAAATAACAGGCAGGATAGACAAAGTAGAGTCAATGGATATTGTTTATTTGGATTTTCAGAAGGCCTTTGCCAAGGTGCTGCACATGAGGCTGCTTAGCAAGATAAGAGCCGATGGTATTACAGGAAGGATATTAGCATGGATTGAAAATTGATTGATTGGCAGGAGGCAAAGAGTCAAAGTAAAGGGGACCTATTCAGGTTGGATTTTGGTGACGTGATGCTCCATAGAGGTTGGTATTGGGGCCATTTCTGTTCATGTTATATGTCAATGCTTTGGATGACAGAATTGGCGGCTTTGTGGCCGTTTGTAGATGATACAAAGAAAGATGGAGGGGGCACGTAGTGTTGAGGAAACAGGTAGGCTGTAGAAAGCCAGAATGGGCAACGAAGTGACAGATGGAATATAGTGTAGGGAAATAACTGATCTGCACTTTGGTAGAAGGAATAAATGTGTAGAATATTTTCTAAATGGGGAGAAAATACAAAAATCTGAGGTGCAAAGGGACTTGGGAGTCCTTGTGCAGGATTCCCTAAAGGTTAATTTGCAGGTTGAGTCAATGGTGAGGAAGGCAAATGCAATGTTAGTATTCATTTTAAGAAGACTAGAATATAAGAGCAAGGGTGTAATGCTGAGGCTTTATAAGGCATTAGTCAGACTGCTCGTGGAGTATTATGAGCAGCTTATCTAAGAAAAGATATCCTGGCATTGCAGAGGGACCAGAGGAGGTTCACAAGAACATTCCAGGAATGTAAGTGTTAACGTATGAGGAGTATCTGATAGCTTTGGGCCTTACTCACTGGAATTCAGAAGAATGAGGGGGAATCTCATTGAAATCTATCGATTGTTGAAGGACCTCATTAGAGTGGATGTGGAGAGGATGTTTCCTATAGTGGTGGAATCTTGGACCAGGGGGCACAGCCTCAGAATAAAGGGCTGTCCACTGAGAAGAGGGATGAGAAAGAATTTCTTTAGCCAGAGTGTGGCGTATCTGTGAAATTCATTGCTACTGATGGCTGTGGAGGCCAAGTTATTGAGTATATTTAAAGTGGAGGCTGATAGGTACTTGCTTAGATAGGGTATCAAAGATAACGGGGAGAAGGCAGGAGAGTTGAGTTGAGAAAGATAATAAATCAGCCATGGTGGAATGGCAGAGCAGACTTGATGGGCCGTGTGGACTAATTCTGCTTCTATGTCTTATGGTCTTATGATGTTTTTAGCCGCAATGCCAAATCTGTCTGCCCTCTAGACCAAAAAAAAATGAGTAGAAAGTCAATTGGTGCACAAGCAAATGTTTCCTCTAACTAACACACACCAAATGCTGGTGGAACACAGCAGGCCAGGCAGCATCTATAGGGAGAAGCATTGTCGACACTTCGGGCTGAGACCCTCCGTCAGAACAAAAGGTCTTGGCCCGAAACGTCAACAGTGCTTCTCTCTATAGCTGCTGTGTTCCACCAGCATTTTGTGTGTGTTGCTTGAATTTCCAGCATCTGCAGATTTCCTCGTATTTCATCTAACTGACTGCTGATGTTGTATAAGACATTGGTGAGGCATAATTTGGAGTATTGGAGTACAGAGAAAATCTACAAGGATGCTTCAGGGCTTGAGGACCTAAGTTATATAAAGGTTGAATAAGTTAGGGTTTTATTCCCTAGAGCATAGGAGAATGAAGAGAGATTGGTACAGAGATATACAAAATTATGGGGGATATAAATAGGGTAAATGCAAGCAGTCTTTTCCACTGAGATTGGGTGAGACTAGAAGAATATATCATGGGTTAAGGATGAAAGGTAAAACATTAAAGCAAACCACGAAGGAATTTCTTCACTCGGAGTGTGCTGCGAATGTGGAACTAGCTGCCAGTGGAAATGATGGATGCCGGTTCAATTTCAACAATTAAGTGAAATTTGAATACGTTCTTGGATAGGAGAGGTTTGGAGGCCTATGGTCTGAGTTCAGGTCGATGGGACTAGTCAGATTAATATTTTGCAAGGACTAGATAGGCTGAAGGGTCTATTTCTGTGCTGTAGTGTTCTCTGTACCGTACTTCTTGTCTGGGACAAAACATCAAAATATCTAAAAAGTAAATGAACACAGTGAAAGTAAAATTGGAGAAGAATTGACAATTTTGCACCAAAGGAGCATTTCCTACTTGTGGGAGCAGATGTTTAACTTATTTAATGTTATAGGATAATGCAGCTGACATATCATTGGATATTCCAACATGTGGAAACTTTGTAAGGGATTTGATCCATACCAATGCTTTTATTTGTCATCCACAAGCTGTTTTAAAGTTCTTTCCATAATTGTTATATTTTCTACATAAAACCTAGTAACAAATTTTATTTTCTAGACTCTTAAATAACCACAAACCTCACCCATCGAAAATGTTTTCTGATCCAAACCATTGAAACCTTGCCTTTGTATTTGATTTTTTTATAAGGAGTAACAGACTTAGGGTAAAGATTTCATTTGGCCATTTGATTAACCATTTTAGACTGCTTATGATGAATAACAAACAGATGTGAAATTTAATCCCGAATCATTAACCAGTCTACAATGTTGTTCAAGTTCTTTCATACAAATTTCAAGTGCCCACACAGCTTTTAATACTTTGTAGAGACAGAGCACAGATAATCTGGAAAGAGGTAGTGTTTCTATTATTCAATGATATAGAAAGTTTACGCTTCGAAGTCCAGTGCAGATGCCACTCCACCACCAGCCAGCACACGTGGGTTAAATGCCATTACATTCTCAATTAAATGATAAATTAACACAAGTGAAAAAATGGATATAGTGTAGTAGATTGCTAAATTGGGCTCCACGATAGCATAGTGGTTAGTTCATCATTGTTACAGCTTGTCAGAGTTTAGTTCCGATACCGTTCTGTAAGGAGTCTCTGTAGGTTCTTGCTGTGGTATGTGTAGGTTTACCCCAGTGCTCCGGTTTCCTCCTACAGCTCAATGGCGTACTGGGTAGGTTAATTGGTCATTGTGAAAAAATATTCCCATGATTTTTTTTTTTTTAAATAATTTTTTATTGCATTTTTAAATGATTACAAAGTATGAAAAAAAACAATGCATATAACCCATACCCCCTCCCCTTAACCCCTCCCCCCTAACTGCCCCATAGAAAAAAAAAGAAGAAAGAAAGAAAGAAAGAAAGAAAGAATGAATGAATGCCTGGTGGTTGGAAGATCTCCACATGCTCCATGGAATTCGTAATAATTTTAATATGTATATTTATTTCTTTCCCCTAATAACCAATTGTTTCATCTTCAAAGCATCTATATATTTAATCCTGTCTTTTGTAAATAAGGGCTAAATATTCCCATGATTAGCTTAGGGTTAATTAGGTTTGTCAGGGGCCGTTGGGGCCGTGTGGCTCAAAAGGATGGAAAGGCCTACTCTTCACTGTATCTTTAAATTTAAAAAAAAATAGTCAATTAGTTAATTGGTTTATCATTGTCACATGCCATGCAGTATTATTTGATGACCCTATGCACCGAGGTCCAGTGAAAAATTGGCCTTCCGTACAGTACACACAGATGAATTCATTACAGGCATCCATTGAAGTAGTAGTACAAGAGAAAACAGGGATGTGCCTGTCCTAACATGTGAAGCCAACTCTGACAGGTTGGGTGGAATACCTCATAGAGAGCAAAGGGCATAACAAGGCAGAGAAGAAGTCATGGTCATCCACTGAAACCAAAGAAGACGTCAATATATGATGACGATGGGTACCACTGAACCCCGACTTCTGTGGTTGAGAGAGTGGAACTGCTTCAGTGCAATGGCTCTTCAGTCTTAAAACTGATGCAAAGTTCAAAGTAAAATTTATTATCAAGGTACATACATGTCACCATATACACCCTAAGATTCTTTTTCTGCAGGCATATTTAGCAAATCTATAGAACTCTAACTGTAAACAGGTTCAAAGGACAACAAACAAATGCAGGTATAAATCAATAGCAATAAATAACAAGCATGAAATAACAAGATAAAGGAGTCCTTAACTGAGTGTAGTTGTTCCCTTTTGTTCAAGAGCCTGAAGGTTGAGGGGTAGTAACTATTCTTTGAGCCTGGTGGTGCGAGTCCTGAGGCACTTGTACCTTCTACCTGATGGTAGCAGTGAGAAAAAAGCGTGGCCTGGGTGGTGAGGATCTTTGATGATTATTGTTGCTTTTCTACGGCAACATTTTATGTAGATATTCTCAATGGTTGGAAGGGTTTTACCCATGAAGTACTGGGCCGAATCCACAACCTTTGGTAGGATTTTCCGCTCAAAGGCATTGAAGTTCCCATACCAGGCTATAACACAGCCAGTCAGCACACTTTCCGCCACACATCTATAGAAATTTGTCAAGGTTTTTGATGTCATGCCGAATCTCTACAGACTCCTGAGGAAGTAAAGGTCCTGTTGTGCTTTCTTCACAATTATGTCCAGGACAGGTCTTCTGAGAAATTGATACTCAGGAATCTAAAGTTACTGATCTCCTTGCAATTGATACTGGAATATAAACTTACAATGTTGGATACAATGCCAGGAGACCAGTAAAGGAAAAGAGTAACAGAGTGCAGAATAAAGTGTAACAGTTAGAATAAAAGTGCAGTGCAGGTAGACAATAAGATAGAAGGTCATAATAAAGAATATTGTGTTCAAAAGACCAATTATCATACGAAGGAAATGTGTATATCTTAAATAGTTATATTGTCTTATTTTTACAGTTACATTAGATCTGCTTCATATTTGGTGGAACACTGATAATATGGGTGATGTACATTTTATTTGGGAGGCAGGGTGGAGATACATCTCAACCAAAGGAGATGCAAGGAGCTCTTTCACTCTGCCAGACTGCAGGTCACCCTTGGGCAAGGTGTAGCACTTACTTAGACCCCCGAATAGGGTCACATGAAGCCATGGGAGCAGGTGGTGGATGGTTGTATGAGCGGCTGCTGCATATCACAAGACCTGGTTATGCGACCCAGTGACGCCAGGCAGACAATCTCTGACGAGCATTGATAATGGCTGGAGTTATGCATCTGGTAAAGTCACTGCCCAGAAGAAGGCAATGGAAGAACTCTTTTGTAGCACTTACGGTCATTGAAAGACCATAATCACCCATGTCATACAACATGGCACATAATTTTATATTATAGTGTTAACTGTTTGGATATATTAGATTCTATTTAAATTCCATTATAATGTGGTTTGTCTTCATTGTCGTACAACAGAATACTACATGCTGATATTCCTAAAATGATAATTTTCTTCAAAGATTTATATTATGTGCTTACATGATTTGAATATTTGATACATTTTCATAAGACCTGTAAAAAGAATCGAAAATGGCTGTACAAATCAATTCATATCCCTTAGCGCATACATCATGCAATTTGTTTTTTTGGGGCGGGGGGGTCAGCAGTACAGTGCAATACATAAAATTACTACAATACTTTGCAAAATTCTAAGACTTCGCAAGAGTTGCCACATAGCGCCAACATAGCGTTGCCCATAATGCTCGGCAGAACAACACAGAGCACAATAGCCAACAGAACAACAAGGGCGCTTGCACTTTCTCTATCACCCACCCCCATGGACAGTCTTTCAACTTCAGGACAGACCAACAGTCTCCAGCCTCCAAGCACTGGGCATCGGGCTTTGCCTTCAGACTTCCAATCAACCTCTGGGCTCTTGTCTTTTGTAGGGCCGAACAACTTAACATTACCCTGGTGAAGAATAGTCCGTTTTAGTTGTCCACACAGTAAATACTTAGAGAATTAAAGTGATAATCATAAATGCTGAAACAAATATTACATCCTTTTGCTTACTTTCAGTGTTGAGTTAAGAGTATATACTACTTTTGTTATGATTGAGAACAGTGACAATCTCCCAGCCTAACTTGGCAGCACTCTGCAAGGCCAGATTGGTCTCTTCTCTCTGAAAACTGCACCCCACTTGATGTTGTTTCTGTTTTTCACACCTTTCGCTGTAAACTCTCAAGACTGTTGTGCATGAAGATCCCAGGAGATCAGCAGTTTCTGCGATACTCAAACTATCCTATCTGGCACCAATGGCCAAAGTCACGTCAATCACTTCTTCCTCATTCTGATGTTTGGTCTGAATAACAACTAAACCTCTTGACCATGTCTGCATGTTTTTATGCATTGAGTTGTTGCTGCTTGAATGGCTGATTAGATATTTGTATTCATGAGCAGGTGTACAGGTGTAACTAATAACATATCCAATGAGTGTATTTTACCAGCTCTGTCATCAGTAGTTTTCCTCTCAGTGCCCAACATTTTGTGCTGTAGACTACAGAACACTATACTGAACTAAACTATTTTAATTAACCAACTTCTCCCAGTTTGGTTTAGGGTTAGCCACCTGTAGCAATAACTCTGTTTCTGCCTCCTCAGATGCTGCCTGGCTTATTGGGTTTTTCCAATATTCACTTTAATTCCAGATTCATGGCATCTGCTGCTTCCCAGCATGGTCTTTTGCTTCTTTCCTCTCCTGAACTGCTCTCCTTCACTTACTAACTACATGGTTCTGAAACCATCTGAAAACAAAGATGTAATTCTAAGGCTTTATAAGGCACTGGCAAGACCGTGTTTGAGCAGTTTTGGGCCCCTTATCTAAGAAAGGATCTGTTGACATTGGTGAGGGTTTAGAGGAGGTTGAGGAGAATGAAAGGGTTATCATGTGAGGAGTGATTGATGGCTCTGTGCCTTTACTTGCCGGAATTCAGAAAAATGAGGGGGGAGGGGGTCTCATTGAAACCTACCAAATGTTGAAAGGTCCAAATAGAGTGATGTGGAGAGGATGCTTCCTATGGTGGGGGGAGTCTAGAATCAGAGGTCTCAGCCTCAGAATAAAAAGGATGTCCATTTAGAATGGAGATGAGGAGGAATTAGAGGGTGTGAATCTGTGGAATTGTTGCCACAAATGGCTGTGGACTTCATTTCATTGGATGTACTTCAGGCAGAGTTTGATAGGTTCTTGATTAGGTAGAAAATGGAAGGTTACGGGGAGAAGGCAGGGAATGGTGTTGAAACGGAAATGGATCAGCCATGATGAAATAGCTGACTGGCCTGATGGGCTGAATGGCCTAATTCTGCTCCTGTGTCTTATGAACAATGTTGGTGTTCATTCCAAGTCAGGCAGCATCTATGCGGAGAAATAAACAGTCAACTGATGAAGTCCCTTCATCAGGACTGAAAAGGAAGGTTGAAGATGCCAGACTAGAAGGTGGGTGGAAGGGAACCCTTTCTATAGATGCTGCCTGACCTGTTGATCTTGTGTGCATTGCTCTGGATTTCCAACCTCTGCAGAATCTCTCGTGTTTATCAACAGACCAGATAGTTTAGCCTCAGTGATTGGGGAAAATTCCAGAAATAATAAACAGAGTCCGATTAAACAGCTACTTCAACACAGGGACTGGGGAAGAAAAGGAATCATGGATTTATTAAGGCTGATTGATGGTTAATTAACTTGGTAGGGTTCTATGATGAGGTAGGAGAGAGACTCATTGAAGAGGTATATATAATGGTGTTTGATGAAGTTCCACACAAATGGTTTGTATCAACACTGAAGCCTATGGAATATAGTGAGTTAAAACAACATGGTTATAAAATTGGCCAGGTAACAGGAAAAAGAGAGGTTATTTTCATACTGGAAAGAGAGTATTCTGAAGAGTTCCCCAGGGTTCAGTACTCGGACCACTACTTCTTTTAATATATCTTAATATGACTTGGAGTTGGGTTACAGAGCACAAGTTCTAAACTTGCAGATGACAGAAATCTTGGCGGTGTGGTGAACTGTGGAATGGGATGCAATAGGTATCAAGGATGGTCTGACAGAATGGACAGAGAACTGGCAGATGAAATTTAGGTCGATCCAGCAGCATATTGCACTTTGGTAAGGATAATGAGAAGAGGCGATGTAAACTAGGGAACACAATTCTAAAAGGGGCTACAGAAACAGAGAGGTCTGGGAATAGAAATTTGGGAAAAGTTTATTGAAAGTGGCAGCGTAGGTTATGAGAGTGGTTATTCATGTATACAAGGTCTTGGACTTCATAAATAAAAGCATAGAGAGCAAGAACAAGAACGGCCATTGAGTACAGGAGTTAGGAAGTTATTATGCAGTTATATAAGGCATTGGTGAAGCCACACTTGGGATATAGTGTACCATTTTGGTCACCCTATAATAAGAAAGATGTTATTAAACTAGATAGAGGAGAACAGATTTACCAGGATGTTGCCTGGGCTCAAGGGTCTAAGCTACAAAGAGAGGCTGCATAGATTAAGACTTTATTCTTTGGAGGGTGAACTGGTAGAAGCAGACATTTAATTGCAACTTTATTAGATACATCTGCACACCTGCTTGTTAATGCAAATATCTAATCAGCCGGTCATATAGCAGCAACTCAATGCATAAAAGCATGTAGACATGGTCAAACGGTTCAGTTGTTGTTCAGATCAAACATCAGAATGGGGAGGAAATGTGATCTAAGTGACTTTGACTGTGAAATGATTGTTGGTGCCAGACTGGTTTGAGTATATCAGACAATAGTCTCTGTAGCTTACAAAGAATGTTGGAAAGAACAGAAAAAAGATCTATTGAGTAGCAGTTCTGTGGGTGAAAATGCCTTGTTAATGAGCGAGGTCAGAGGAGAATGGGCAGACTGGTTGAAGCTGACAGGAAGGTGACAGTAACTCAAATAACCATGTGTCACAACAGTGGTGTGCAGAAGAGCATCTCTGAATGCACAACACATTGAACTTTGAAGAGGATGGGCTGCAGCAGCAGAAGGCCGCACCAGGTTTCACTCTTGTACCTAATAAAGTGGCCACTGTGTGTATAATGAAACAAAACGATATTGAGCCAGACAATCCAGCTTCTCTGTGCAATGAGATTTGTGTGCTTGCCATTGAATGTTATTGCAAAGACAATCTGTATTCACTGCTCAAAATCCAAGCCACAATTCCCAGCCTGCAACTGGGCTTCCAATTCCATGATTGACACTCGGCCTGGACATGTGCTTGACGTGTCTCCCTATATGATATAGCACTGACAATAATCAGCCCTAGGATGAGTTTATTTCCTCAACAGTTCTGCTAGAACTTAAGCTGTATTGTGTGCCAAAACAATATTTCGTATTGTATTCATTCCAATAGCTTGTGATTCATTTCTGTTGACAATCTGCCCTTAAAATTAACTTTCATTTAATTTCTTTTATTGATCCTCCATTAAACAATGACACACTGGCAGACCCTGCAGGTTGCAAGTTCAATAGACATTGAGAAGTTTGCAAACTTTACAGAAGCAAGTCATCTAATTGCAGCTGTTTAGCTAGTTTCCAATAGTCAGCAACTGTTTCCACTTGTAGAAACAGCAATAGTCCAAGCTCTGAGAGTGCAGCCTCCAACTGTTTATTCACAAATTATGTGATAAAGTCAGATCAGGAAGCCGACTCCCTGATTGATCACAAGAGTGGAGAGAAAACTTCAGCCTCAACAATATCTTTAGGGCACCCACAGTTATGTAGTAGTTAGCACAACCCTATTACAGCTCGGGGTGTCAGAGTCCAGAGTGTATTTCCGGCACTGTCTGCATGGAGTTTGCATGTCCTTCTCGTGAATGTGTGAGCTTCCCCCAGGTGCTCCAGCTTCTTTCCCCACATACCCATTTGTAGGTTAATTGGTCATTGTAAATTGTCCTGAGTTTAGTCCAGGTTTAAAGAGGTGGGTTGCTGGGCAGCGTGGCCTGTTGGTCTGGAAGGGCCAATTCTGCACTGTATATATAAATAGATTAATATATCCGATTCCAAAATGATCTGAAGATAACATTCATGATTGCAAATTGTAATAAACCCCCAAAATCAAATGAATTCTTTGAGGTTGACAAAATCCAGTTTCTTTTTGTAAAATAATGAAATACAGAGAGCTTTGCTTGTTACTCTGGATTTCCAGCATCTGCAGAATCTCTGTATTTATGAGGTTTCTAGTTGACTCCGTGATCAACAACAGTTGGGAGACAAGCCAGCCTTAACAATATCTTAGTTCATGGTTATAAATCATAATAAAGCCCAAAATCAGATAAATTCTTTGGGATTAGCAGAATATAATTATTCAGTTGCGTTTTGTAAACTAATTAAACCTTACTTTGGCATGTTTCTGCCTGCCAGATTACCAGACTATGACTGGTTGTTGCAACCAAATAACAAAGAGATGGAAGAAATCCATCATTAGAGATCCCCACCAGACAGGCCATGCTCTCATCTCGCTGCTGCCATCAGGAAGAAGGTATGAGAGCCTCAGGACTCACACCACCAGGTTCAAGAACAGTTACTATCCCTTAACCATCATATAAAAGGGGATAACTTCACTCACTTGCCCCATCATTGAAATATTTGAAATCAGTGATCTCATTTTAAGAACTCTTTATCTCATTTTCTCATGTTCTCAATATTGATTGCCATTTATTTATTTGCACTATTTGTTGTCTTCTGTACTCTGGTTGATCTTTCATTGATCCTGTTATAGCTACTATTCTATAGATTTGCTGAGTATGGCCACAAGAAATGAAAGACAGGGTTGTATATGATAACATATGTGTACTTAGTAGCTGGCCAGTGGTGTAGTGGCATCTGCACCAGACCTTGAGGTGAGTGGGTCCCAGGTTCGAATCCCCCAGGCTCCTTGCACTCTTTCCATCCGTGCTGGATTGAGTGTCGAGCGTGTAACTTGTAACCTCGTAAAAAACTGACAAATGCTAAAGAAGTGGCAAGGTTGCAACCTAAAGTGCCACAAGGTGTGGAGAAAAACAACAATAACAACATGTACTTTGAGAATAAAATTTACTTCTAAAATGTGGAAACGGGGAAAAAGGAAGGTTAAATAAATTAAGTGGAGGAAGGGAAAGAAAATTATTCTGAAAATAGAAGAGAATAAATGGCAAACTTTGCCCTTGAATAAAATCTGGTTGTATTATAATCGCACTGGGCCTGAAATCCAGCTGAGGCCCCCTTTCTGTTACAGTAAATAAGGCTTTTCTTCGAGCCTTAATTAAGTGCAGATGCAAATAAGGAAAAAGAATATTGAACAATTTAGAAAAGCAGGCATCGTCTACAGGAGGGAAAGAACATATATAAAGAAGGGAAAAATTTGGAAGGAAGTTGACTAGAAACATATTCAAACCAGCTGACCAGAAATATACAAATTCATTTAAAACTACCATTATGTAGACCCTGTGTCACTTCAGGTGGGATTTCAATGCAATAGTCTTATGCAATGTTTGACATGTTTAATATTCCTAAGCTCCATGTGGCCCATGTGACCCTATTGCAACCTTTTTCCTTTAAAGGTATGAATAAGAAGACTTTTTAGAGCAATTTTCTGCATCTGATCATCAGTATGCATTTTGCTTTAAAGGAGAAAGAAGTTTGAAACTATTAACTCTTTAAACACTTGCTACAACATCGTGCCATGGCCTGGACACAAAGTTCAAATTTAAGATCAAATTAAGTATATTGGAGTGGTCAGAGATCAATTCTGGTGTAGTCTGTGTTAAACAGTCCCAACTGGAATCTTTTGTTGTTTCTTTGTGGGTAAATTCTGACATGTTGGGATTTGAACATGTTGCACAGTAGTTATTGCTTGCATTATTGCAGGGTATTAGAACCAGAGAGCATCTAGTCTGTGCTGAATGATTTTTCTGGCTAGTCCGATTGACCTGCATCTGGACCATCACCCCCCATACACCTTTCAACCACATACTTATCCAAATGTCTCTTAAATGAGTAAATTGAGCCCCCATCCTCTACAAATCATTCTCACCATGCTCTGAGTGATGAAGCTACGCAGCATGTTCCCTTCAAACATTTCACCTTTCACTCTTAATCCATGACCTCTAATTCTAGTGTCAGTCAACCTCAGTGGAAGAAAAGCCTGCTTACACTATCCATTCAGGATATGCCCTCTTCTCATCAAGGAGAGGTTGGGCCAGCACACCATTGTGGCTGAGTATCTGGAGGATGAATGTGTTGATGGCTCTCATCTTGTTCTTCCTATTCAGCTGGCTTTTTAGGAGCGGTCTCACTCTTTGGAGGTACTCGGGTGTTGCAGCCTTCCTTGTGGCCTCATCGTGCCTGCAGGATCCCCTGGTATCTGTAGCTGTCCTGTAAATCTGGGATGTGGCCTTCAGGTGGGAACTCCTTCAGTCATGTGAGTTTGCCTCTTTTCACTACCATCTGGCTGCACTTTTCCAGTCCCAATGACAGCCTGATGTCTCTTCAGGTGGATTAGTGAGTCAATGTCTTTTTCATCTCTAACATGTGTCATGGTCCGGTCTGAAGTCCGCATTCTGGTTCACGGTCCGGTCCGCGGGCTTTGGACACCGGGTCCTCCGGCTGTCCTTTGTTTCGGTTGGACTAAACCATAAGCACCTGATGCTCATCCTGAGGCTGGGAATATAAGTGGCCCTGGGATTGAGTGTGGTTGGGGCATTGTCTTGTCAAGATTCCCTGGGAGTAGATGGTTGGTGGAAGGCTCAAATAGCCACTTGCCATCTTTAGGCCGCATTGGAGAACCATTGCTTCTGGGAGCCTTGCTGGAAGTAGTCGGAGTGGTCATTGCAGTACGGATTCGGCCATTTCCCGGGCCAGCTGGGTGGCCATCAGCCACTCCGAGCTAGGTAGGAATCTGGTTGTTTCCGTAGCCAGCCAAGGTTGCTGGCTGTAACGGCTACTCGGAGCAGCCCCGATGCAGAGATGGAACTGTCTGTCGTTCTTTGATGTTTGTCTCTTCCTGTCCTCACGTCCGTGGGGTAGGTCAGGCCATTCTGCCGTTGCCCTGTGGGATAATCTGTCTTGTCTTGTCCTCACGTCCGTGGGGTAGGTCAGGACATTCTGCCGTTGCCCTGTGGGATAATCTGTCTTATCTTGTCCTCGCCTCCGTGGGGTAGGTCAGGCTGTCCTGCCATTGCCCTGTGGGATAATCTGTCTTGTCTTGTCCTCGCCTCCGTGGGGTAAGTCAGGCCATTCTGCCATTGCCCTGTAGGGGGAATCTGTCTTGTCTTTTCCTTTGACGGGTAAGTCAGGCCATTCTGCCATTACCCGACGGATGGTCCTGCCCCACCTTGGTTTGGAGTGAAAGTTGATTCCCGTCTTGTCGAAGGAGACGTCCCGGCTCTGTGTTGATGTACAGTTCCTAGTCTGCCTCCAAGCTCCAGCCTCTGAGTTATGCAAGGCTCGAGCTCCAAGAACCCGAGCCTCGAGCAACTAGTCTCCAGAACCCAGGCCTCGTCATGTTTTACCTGGTTTGGGGGTCCGAGCCTGAGTCAAGACCCAGGTTCTGGGTCCTTGTCCTGTCTTGGGGTTGGAGTCCACGCCCCGGCTCCTTGTTCTCAGTCCCTCGTCCTGGTCCTGCTTCCCTAGCCTTGCCTGCGACCTGTCCCATCCTGTTCCTAGTACTTCAGTGCCTGATGTCATCCATGTACAGGAGGTGGCTGATGGTCACTTCACTCTTGACCCTGTACCCATATCCACTCTCCAAGATGATCTGGCTGAGGGCGTTCAAGTTTATCCAGAATAGCAGAGCATCACCGTGGTATATTCCAGATCTGATGGTCACATGCTATTGGCTTTGAGTTAACTTCTACCATTGTCCTCCAATGGCTGATTGAGTTCTTGATGAAGCTCCTTAGTGTCATGTTGACCTTGTACAGAGATAGGCATTCCACATCCACGTGTGGGGTTCTGAGTCGTATGCTTTCTGGTGGTCAATCCAGGCTGTGCTTCGATTGGTTGGCCTGGTCATGGAATCTCGCCTGACTGCTTTGTCTACCAGTAGTTAATGCTTGGAGCTTCTGGTTCCATGACCAATCCCCCTCAGAGCAGGGCTCAGGAATTTACACATGTTCCTTCAGCTTGGTGGCTATGATGCCTGATAGGAGCTTCAGTGTACTGCAGCTGCAAAACAACAAATTTCACGACATATGCCAGAGATATTAAACTTGATTCTGATTCTATGCTCCTCATAATTTTGTATATATTTCACAAATCTCCCCTCATTCTCCTGTGCTCTCGGAAATAAAGTCCCTGTTGTGTAAAAACAAAGAATTACTTTGCTGCATTGCGTTGGAAAATACTGGCCTCGGATAGTGCATTAACAATACCTGCCTCCTGTTCCAGTATCTTGCTCACCAGAGAGTTGTACATTGTTCACACACGCCTGCAGACCTTCCTTCCTATGATCCAACCTGAGATATTTTGAGAATAGAATTTGGAATGTCAGTTTTCCCTGTACATTTATAAATCAATTCTGGATCAGTTTAACAACTCCTGGAAGGTGCAATTAACTTCTCAGCTGTTTCGTAACAGTAGACTTTGGAGCACGATGGGCCTCATTTCAAGCTTTATCAAATCCAGAAAACAAAACTCATTAAAGACAACTGTCAGAATAAATATCAAGTTTCATGTCTTCATTTAAAGAGATGTTTAAAAATATAATGGAGCATGTTTAAAGCACCACTGCAGCATAACGGTTAACACGACACTATTTTAACTCTAATGATTCGGAATTCGAAGTTCACTTCTGGTGCTTTTCCGTACGGAGTCTCTGTACGTCCTCCACAAGGAATGCATGGGTTTTCCCCGGGAGCTTCCATTTCCTTTCTCTGCCCAAAGACATACTGGGTAGATTAATTGACCATTGTAAATTGTACTGTGATTTGATTAAGGTTAATTGGGGTTGTGGTTTGCTGAAGTGGCTTCGATGGAAGGGCCGGAAGGGCTTACTCTGTGCTCTTTAACTAAATAAAATAAATACAATAGACAATAGACAGTAGGTGCAGGAGTAGGCCATTCGGCCCTTCTAGCCCACACCGCCATTCACCGCAATCATGGCTGATCATTCACAATCAGTACCCCGTTCCTGCCCTCTCCCCATATCCCTTGACCCCGCTATCTATAAGAGCTCTATCTAACTCTCTCTTGAATGCATCTAGAGACTTGGCCTCCACTGCTTTCTGGGGCAGAGCATTCCACATATCCACCACTCTATGGGTGAAAAAGTTTTTCCGCATCTCTGTTCTAAATGGCCTACCCCTTATTCTTAAACTGTGGCCTCTAGCTCTGGACTCACCCATCAGCGGGAACATGCTTCCTGCCTCCAGCATGTCCAATCCCTTAATAATCTTATATGTTTCAATCAGATCCCCTCTCATCCTTCTAAATGTATTTCAGAAATTAAATTCAGAAATCCCACTTTTCAACATATACTTCATCTGATCAATAACACAACCTCACCTTTATCTTCCATGAACACTACCTAATGATTTCTCCTTTGCTGTATTCGTTTATGCATGTACAGGTAGCGGGGTGGAGATACGTTTCTACCAAAGGAGATGTAAGGTGCTCCTTACATCCACTGTTCTTCAGGTCACCCTTTGGCAAGGTGTGACACTTGCTTTGCCCCCCCCCCCCCGCAATGATTTGAGTCATATGAAGCCACGGGAGTAGGTGGTGGATCGTCATATATGCAGTTGGTGCACATCACAAGCCCTGGTTATGCGATCACTGATGCCATGCGCACAACCTCTGAAGACTATCGATAATGGCCTGGATCACCTATCTTGTAGAGTCACTGCCCAGAAGAACACAATGGCAAACCACCTCTGTAGGCCGAGTCCTTGGCGTTTCAAACAATGGCAAGTTGTGAAACCCCGAGAGCAGGCCCCACTCCCACAAAGAACCGTAGTCAGCGTGTAACTCCAGGTCAAGGTCTTCAAAAGAACCCTGAAAGGGAATAATAGAGATATTAAAGATAAAAATAGAGCTGTTTTTTGAAGTCCCTGACCTGGAGTTACACGCTGACTGTGGTTCTTTGAAGGAATGGGACCCTTCTTAAGCGAGAAACCTCAATGAGTACAAATAAAAACCATGAACAAAACATTTTTAGCTCAGTTGAACAGTAAAGCATCAGCAGCGTTACGGAATTAAATTATTCAATCGAAGTCAAATTTTTTTTCTACAAATTCCGACGTGATTCAAGCAGCCTAAAGTTACATTTGTGTTCAGCTTCAGACTGTCTATCATAAACAAAAAAAAAATTCTGAGGAAGTAACACTTTCAAAAAATCTGTTGTCCTGTGATATAAGCCTGATTCTGATTGCTTCACTCAGCTTTGCATTTGCTCGCTCAGAAATGTTTAAAATGAGAAATCGGTTATTCACAAATTAAACACTCTTAACCTATCCTTACCTTAACGTGTGTTCCTTGAATTTTTCACGTCAATTTTCCAGTTTTCTCCTTGTTGGAAATAATTGACTTGGGATAATACTTGCTCTGTAACAGATTTCACTCATGCTTAATAAAGATGATAAAAGATAATAAGTTTACTTTGACGTTGAACTTTTGAAGTTGTCCATGGACATCTGCAGCACTGAGCGACAGATTGAGACACCCAGGGACTAAAAGACTTGGATGCTTCAATCAATACTTAGAGCAGCCAGAAATGAGATCTATAAATGTATGGATGTCGAATGAAATAGAAAAATCACACATGACTTGTAAATTCATGTACTGTTTATTTTGTTTAGGGTTAAAATGTAAGGTAGATCATGAGCTATTGATCCAATAGTTGGTTATTAACTAATTAATTGTGGGCCACCCATGCTGATGAGCTCTTTGTGTGCACAAAATGCAAAGGGAAACGTCGGCACAACATCAACCTGTATTGTGCTGTAGTGTCCCAGTATGTTCTACACTCAGTGGCCACTTTATTAGGTACATTTCTACAACCTGCTCGTAAATGCAAATATCTAACCAGTCAATCATATAGCAGCAACTCAGTGCATAAAAGCATGCAGACATGGTCAAGAGGTTCACTTGTTGTTCAGACCAAACATCAGAATGGGAAAGAAATGTGACTTTTACCATGGGATGATTGTTGGTGCCAGACGTGGTGGTTTGAGTATCTCAGAAGCTGCTGATCCCACAGGAATTTTACAAAAATTCAGGCTCTAGAGTTTACAGAGAATAATGATGAGAAAAACATCCAGTGAGTGGCAGTTCTGTAGGTGAAGAAGCCTTGTTCATGACAAAGGTCAGAGGAGAATGACCAGACTGGTTCAAGCCGTAACAAAAGTGACAACAGCGGTGTGCAGAACAGCACCTCTGAATGCACAACATGTCAGTCCTGGAAGTGGATGGGTTACAGCAGCAGAAGACCACAGACGTCCAGTCAGTGGCCACGTTATGAGGTACAGGAGGTAGCTAATGAAGTTGCAAGTGAGTGTATGTAAATGACAGCCATGTGGGAGTGAATCAAGACAGGAAGTGCCTGCTCCAACTCTCTGAGCTCAACAGAAATGGGTGCAAAAATTTGAAAACATGGAAAACGTGTTTGTTATATGGAGTTTACACAGAAAAAGAGATCAAAGTTCATCCAGTTTCTGAGTATTTTCCTCATCTTCTATCTTGTCTTGGCAATGAACGTTGATGAATGAACTGTGACTGTGATAATTGACTCCAATTACAAATCCACCTGATCTGTGTTCCTACATTACCCAGACAAGGTGAATATAGAAACATGCTAACTTGAGCTGACAGTGGTAGGCCGTGGTTTCAGAAGCTAAATGTGAAAATCGTGATGTGAAATGTACTACTGATGGAAAAATAGTCAAAGAAAGACAATTTTTTAAAAGATTAGCTTTAAGAGAGCCCAGCAGCACCTCCATTTCCTAGGAGACTGAAGCAAACAGGCTTCCCCCTCCTCTTATTCTCACCACATACTACCGGAGCACCAGTGAGTGTGTCCTGACCGTCTGGTATGGGAATTGCATCTGATCACAAGACCCTGCAACTGGTAGTGAGGACTGCTGAAAACATCATCAGGGTCTCCCTCCCCCCATTCAGGACATCTATCAGAAGCGCTGCGTATCTTTGTCAAAGGCCTCTTCCTTCCCTTCCCACAATCCCTTTGATCTCCTGCTGTCAGCCAGAAGGTATCGCAGCATAAGAACCAGAACTGTATGGGTGTATGGGGACAACTGTATGGGGGCAGCTTCTTGCCCCCAGGCTGTTAGACTGCTTAACACCTTGCTGCCACTCAGCACATATGTACACCCTCTGAATGCCCTGCCACCAAACCCCCTCCCCCACCCCACTCCCCAACTCTCATCCTGCACTGGTCACTTTTCATCTTTTACTGCTGCTGCTTCACATATTTATACAACTGCTTGTTTCATTATTGAATAATCAATTATTTAGAGACTTTTAAGAGATGTTTAGATAGGCACATGAATATGAGGAAAATGGAAGGTTATGGACATTGTGTAAACAGAAGGGATTAGTTTAGTTGACCATTTGATCACTAATTTAATTGGTTTGGCACAAAATTGTGTGCCTGAGGGCCTGTTCCTGTGTTGTAATGTTCCATATCATATGAAGTGTTTTCTTCTGAGGAAAGACAGAGGAGGTTGGACCTGTAGTCTCTGGAGCTGAGATGATCTTACTAAAACACATTGTACTGTAAGGTCACAAACAGCAGAGAATCTGCAGATGCTGGAAATCCAAGGCAACACACACAAAATGCTGGAGGAACTTTCTACTCATGTACAAAGTTCTTAAGATTTGGGGGCCCATACAAAATTTCCTCAACCGTCTGAGGTGAAAGAGGTGCTGTTGTGCCTTTTTCACCGCACTGCCGGTCTGTACAGACCACATGAGGTCCTGGTGATGTGGATGCCGAAGAACTTAAAGCTGTTCACCCTCTCAACCCCAGATCCATTGATGTCAATAGGAGCTAGCCTGTCTCCATTCCTCCTGTAGTCCACGACCAGCTCCTTTGTTTTTGCAACATTGAGGGAGAGGTTGTTTTCTTGACACCACTGTGTCAGAGAGATGATTTCTTCCCTGGAGGCTACTCATTATTGTTCAAGATTAGGCCAATTAATATAGTGTCGTCGGCAAATTTAATTAGCAGATAGAGCTGTGGGTGGTGACACAGTCATGAGTATACAGGGAGTACACAGTCCTGAGGGGCTCCTGTGTTGAGAGTCAACTGAGGGGACCACTTTGTCGAGCACCTCAGATTCATTCACAATAAGCAAATTTTCCCGGTGGCCAAACGTTTCAATTCCTATCCCCATTCCCATTCCAACATGTTGATCCATGGCCTCATCTTGTGCCAAGATGAGGAACCCTCAGAGTGGAGGAGCAACACCTCATATTCTGTCTCAATAGCCTCCAACCTGATGGCATGAACATCAATTTCACTAACTTCTAGTGATTTTTCCTCTTCCTCCTTCCCCTCTTCTTCATTTTCCCACTCTGCCCTCTTCTCCTCACCTGCCTACAACCTGCTCCTTGTTCCCCTGCTCCTTTCCTGTCTCCCATGGTCTGTTCTTCTCTCCTATCAGATTCCTTCTTCTCTAGCCCTTTATGTTTTCCACCTATCACCTCCAAGCTTCTTACTTCATACCCCCGCCCTTCCACCCATCACCTTTCTTTCTTGTCCTTCTTCCACTCCCCTACCTTCTTTTCCTGTCTTCTTTCCCTTTCCTTTCCAGTCCTGAAGAAGGGTCTCGGCCCAAAATGTCGACTCCATTTATTTCCATAGATGCTGCCTGACCTGCTGAGTTCCTCCAGCATTGTGTTTGTGTTGCTCTGCAGTTCCAGCATCTGCAGGATCTCTTGTGTTTATGGAGAATAATAAACGGTCTTTGATTCTTCATCAGAATTAATTTGTAAACTGATCAGTTGTAAATTTACATATGGAGATAAAGCTACAATAAGCAAGTTGTCCTATATGTGCCTGGTTACCTGTTCTTTTCAGTAGTCGCTATTTCTGTGAAACCTATAAGACCATAGTGCAAAAGAGCAAAGTTGGGCCATTTGGCCCATTGAGTCTGATCTGCAATTCCAACACAGCTGATTTATTATCCGTCTCAATCCCATTTTCCTGCCTTCTCTTCATAACCTTTAACCTTCGCTTTATATCAATCTCTGCTTTAAATCTACCCAATGACTTGGCCACCACAGCTGTCTGTGGCAATGAATTCCACAGATTCACCATCCTCTGGCTAAAGAAATTTCTTCCTTTCTCCATTCTCCATTTTAATGGGACATCCTTATATTCTGAAGTCTATGCCCTCTGGTTCTAGACTCCTTCAATACAGAAAACATCCTCTCCATGTTTATATATAGGCTTTACATTATTTTATGATTTTGCAGTGGGTTTCAAAGGCCATTCTGAAACTGATGAGATAGTACATTGTGAACTCTGCCAGTACATTATGGCCTTCCATTGGTTGGGGCCTACCATGAATGTTGTGTCTTAGCTGTCAAAATTGATACACAAGCCAGGCCCATACGATAAGGAGGGCAAGCTGTTGTCCGTGCAGCATCTCCAAGAAGCTGATGGATCCAAAAGGATGGCAGAGACCAACACAGTTTGGTGTCAGCAGCATCGCAGGAGTTGCCAGTCAGCATTGAACTCAACGTAGGAGTAGCTGCCTTAGGGATTCCAGCTCCAGATTTTTCCTCAGCGTTTACTCCCAAAACCTTCCCCATGAGTGGGTAGAGCTGCAAGATAGCAGAGGTCTGAGTTCAGAGTTTTCCTTCTCCTAGATGAGCTGCCAACCATGGCTGACAAAATTCCATCTGCCCAATGTGACTGGTTTTAAGGTGCCAGTAATCTGCCTTTGCCTCTTCTCCTGTCAGCAGAAACAGCTCTGCAGGACTTAGCAACAGAGCCACACGTGAAGTTCACAAGCTAGTTGTCAGAGACTATTTGAAATGCACGCCATTGGGAGAATTTAATAGGAAATGGAACTTATCCCCACTACTGCCCCTAGCTATGACAACCTTAAAGAACCTGTTAATGCTACTCATATTCAAATGTCATAAGGGCATCTAGCTGGATGAAAATAGTGCAGGAATCATGTTTCAGTCAATTTTTACTGAATAAAGAACAGGGTCATTCTAGGTAAATTCATTCTTCATGTCACCAAACCTCAGCTTTCAGAAATCAAAGTTCGAATTTCAAGGTGAATTTTATTATCAAAGTGCATATCTGTCACCATATACAACCCTACAATTCATTTTCATGTGGGCATTCTCAATAAATCTATAGAATAATAGCCGTAACAGAATCAATGAAAGACCACTCAAATAGGGTGTTCAAGCAGTGTGCAGAAGACAACAAAGTGTGTAAGTCAAAAAGAAATAACAATAAATAATAAAAAAGCTATAAGTATCGAGAACATGAGATGAAGAGTCCTTGAAAGTGAGTCCATTGCTTGTGTGAAAACATTTCAATGATGGGGCAAGTTAAGTTGGGTGAAGTTATCCCCTTTGTTTCAAGAGCCTGATGGTTGAGGGGTAAGAACTGTACCTGAACCTGGCAGTGTGAGTCCTGAGGCTCCTGTACCTTTTTCCTGATGGCAGTAGTAATAAGAGAGCATGTCCTGGGTGTTGGGTGTCTCTAATGCCGATCTCATGTGCATATCTAAACATCTCTCAAAAGTCTCTAACGTACCTGTGGGTAAAATTTTATACTGAAACAAAATGGTACTGAAATATAAATTTGTATGACCCATGTAAAGGCCTACTGATATGGAGGTATCTTCTTTTTTTTCCCAAAAGATATGAAAACAGCAAATCATAAACAAGAGAAATTCTGCAGATACTGGAAATACAAAGCAATACATACAAAATGCTGGAAGAACTCAACATGTCGGGCAGCATCTATGAAAATTAATAATAAACAGTCAGCATTTTGCCCTTTACCTTTCTTACATTCCTGGCCACAACTATCACTTTCCAGCTATCCTGCTCCCCCCTTCCTTTCCAGTCCTTAAGCAAGGTCTCAGCCCAAAACATCAACCGTTTATTCATTTCAATAGATGCCGCCTGACTTAGTGAATTCCTCCAGCATTTTGTGTGTGCTGCTATGAAAATAGGAAGTTGCTTTTGGATGAGATCATAATGTATGTAATGTCATACTTCATCTCCTTTGTAAAACATCGAGGGTGTCTTTTCATGTTCTTTGGTTTACCCTTTACAGTTTGTGTCTGCTGTTTTAAAATACGATTCAATTACTGGTGATGTAATTGGGTGAAAATATTAGTTAATGAAGAAAAGATGTAGAATGGCATTAGGCCTCAAAATCCTTGATGTAGTGAGTGTTCAGACTCAGTATCAGGTTTACCATCTATGATTTATCTGATAATTGTCATTGTGTGGTCATAGTACAGTGCAAAAACACAGAATTACAATAAATTACAAAGTAAATTAATAAATCATAAAAAAGAAATAACAGAGTAGTATTCATGGGTTCATAGACTGTTCAGAAATCTGATGGCAGAGGGGAAGAAGTTATTCCTGAATTACTGAGTGTGGGTCTTCAGGATCCTGCATTTCCTCCCTGACAGTGGTAATGAGCTGAGAGCATGTCCCAAATGGTGAGCGCCCTTAAAGTTGGATGCCACCTTCTTCCAGCACCAATCATGGAGAGTGCTGTACCCATAATGGAAATGGCTGAATCAACTACTCTCTGCAGCCTCTTGCGATCATGTGCATTGGAGCCCCCAAAGTTCAAAGTTCAAAGTACATATACAACCCTGAGATTCATTTTCTTGTGGGCACCTTCAGTAAATCCAAGAACCTTTATAGAATCGATGAAAGACCACACCCAACAGGTTAGACAACAACCAATGTGCAAAAGACAACAAACTGTACAAATACAAAAGAAAAAGATAAATAACAAAAAAGCAATAAATATTGAAAACATGAGATGAAGAGTCCTTGCAAGTGAGTTCATAGGTTGTGGAAACGCTTCAGTGAAGGGGCACATGAAGTTGAGTGAAGTTGTCCCACTGGTTCAAGAGCCTGATGCTGAGGAGTAACAACTGTTCTTGAAGGTGGTGGTGAGAGTGTTGAAGCCTTCTTCCTGAGGGCAGCATGACTGGGGTGGAGGATGTCCCTGATGCTGGATGCTGGGTGTGCTCTATGTAGATGTGCTCAATGTTGGGGATGGCTTTGCCCATGATGGACAGGGCCATATTCATTACCTTTTGCAGGCTTTTTCATTCAAAGGGATTGGTATTTCCATACCAGGCTATGATTGCAACCAGTCAATATACTCTCTATAGAAGTTCACATCCATAGAAGTTTGTCAAAGTTTAGGTGTCATGTCAAATCTTAGCAAACTTCTAAGGAAGTAAAGGCCCTGCTGTGCTTTCTTGGTAACTGCACTTACATGCTGGCCTCAGGACAGGTCCTCTGAAATGATCATTCCAAGCAATTTAAGGTTGTTGAACTTCTCCCCGTGATCCCCCAATGAGGACTGTCTAATGGACCATGGACCTCCAGTTTCCTCCTCCTGAAGTCAATAATCAGCTCCTTGGTATTGATAACATTAAGTGAGAGGTTGTTGTAGTGGCACCACTCACCCAGATCTTCAATCTCCCTCCTATGTCCTGATCAAAACCACCTTTGATTCAGCCTACAACAGTAATGTATTCAAAGGCAACAGGAGTGAATCTGCAGATGCTGGAAATAAATAAAAACACAAAATGCTGGCATAACTCAGCAGGCCAGGCAGCATCTATGGGAGGAGGTAGTGATGACGTTTCAGGCCGAAACCCTACCCTATCCTCCTGAGAGCAGATGCAGTGGAGACAGAGGAATTGTGAGAAGGGGATAGCATTTTTGCAAGAGACAGGGTGGGAAGAGGAATAGTCCAGGTAGCTGTGAGAGTCTGTAGCCTTATAGTAGATATCAGTAGATAAGCTGTCTCCAGAGACGGAGACAGAAAGATCAAGAAAGGGGAGGGAGTTGTCGGAAATGGACCAGGTAAGTTTGAGGGCAGGGTGAAAGTTGGAGGCAAAGTGGTGAGACCCGACGCAGACTGGGAGACCGTTTCACTGAACACCTACGCTCGGTCCGCCAGAGAAAGCAGGATCTCCCAGTGGCCACACATTTTAATTCCACGTCCCATTCCCATTCTGATATGTCTATCCATGGCCTCCTCTACTGTCAAAATGAATCCAAACTCAGGTTGGAGGAACAACACCTTATGTAACCAACTGGGTAGCCTCCAACCTGATGGTATGAACATTGACTTCTCTAATTTCCATTAATGCCCCTCCTCCTCTTCTTACCCCATCCCTGACATTTTTAGTTGTTTTTTCTCTCTCTCTGCCTGTTCTCCATCTCCCTCTGGTGCTTTCTCCCCACCCTTTCTTTCTCCCGAGGCCTCCCGTCCCATGATCCTTTCCCTTCTCCAGTTCTGTATCACTTTTGCCAATCACCTTTCCAGCTCTTAGCTTCATCCCACCCTCTCCCGTCTTCTATCAATTTGCATTTCCCCCTCCCCCCACTACTTTCAAATCTCTTAGTATCTCTCCTTTCAGTTAGTCCTGACGAAGGGTCTTGGCCCGAAACATCGACAGTGCTTCTCCCTATAGATGTTGCCTGGCCTGCTGTGTTCCACCAGCATTTTGTGTGTGTTGTTGTTTGAATTTCCAGCATCTGCAGATTTCCTCGTGTTTGCTAAGTAAGTAAGTAATTTATTTGGGTTAGTAGTACTATGTGTGTTGCGTGTAAACTATACGTACCATGCTGTGCACATTGGTCCAGGGGAACATTGTTTTGTTTGATTGTATACATGTATATGGTTGAATGACAATAAGCTTGAACTTGAAATTGGACTTTTATTGCAATCTGCTTCTTTTACATCGATTCCTCAACAGTTAACCAGTGAACCAGAAGTTACTTGTCCAATGATCGCTGATTAAATGCCAGGCAACATGCTTGTAGCAGGGTGCAGTGGTGTGTGTATGTGTGTGTGTGTGTGTGTGTGAGTGTGTGTGTGATGTGGCAGGGTAACATTCCTCGAGTGTGCATTTTTATTATGGAAAGTGGTCACCGAGACTGGACGACATAACTATGTACAGACATGTGTGAGCTTCCACAAGATCACAAACAGGCCCACAGGAGGTTATGCAAATAGAAAGCTGATCTGGAGACAGAGATGACATTAACCCTCGGGATCTATATATTTCCAGGATGCAGAATGTTGTGACTACAAATTTATGTAAAGAATGTTAGCAGAAGTTTTATTCAATTATTTGGATTTTACACATTATAGATGCTTTTGTTCAGGAATTTTCACTTCATAAATTAAATCAGAGTTAAAAATGATGTTTACATTAATACGTTTTGTTTTTGCAATGCTGTTGTTCAATCAGTAGATGCGGAACCACCAAATCCCATCCCATTCAGAAGTTTCAGATTTAACAGCAGCTGGTCTAGCTGATCGAGGTTCGATTCCTGCTGCTGTCTGTAAGGAGTTTATACGTTTACCCTGTGACTACGTGGATTACTCCACTTTCCTCCCACGTTACGGATTAGGGTTAGTAAGCTGTGGGCATGCTACATTGACGCCGATAGAACATCCCTTTAGAACAGAGATGAAAAGGAATTTCTTTAGCCTATTGGTGGTGAATGTGTGGAATTCATTGGCACAAATGGCTGTGGAGGCCAAGCCATTGGGTATAATTAAAGCAGAGGTTAAGCAGTCTTTGATTAGTATGGTTATGGGGAGAAGGCATGATAATAGGGTTGAGAGGGATAATGTATCAGTCGTGATCGAATAGCAAAGTAGACATGATGGAGCCAATGTCCTAATTCTGTTCCCATGTCTTATGTTCTTACATCTGGTCACTTCTGGGCTGCCTCCATCATATCCACAGATTGGGTTGGTCATTAACACAAGTGATGCATTTCACTGTGTGCTTTGATATTTCAACATATATGTGACAGAGAGAGCCTATCTTTCTTCTTTAATCTATCATAATCATAGTCTTGATCAGTGGCTCTATCCTGTTAGGAGTTTGAAGTAATTTAGTGCAGCCTTCTCAGTGGGCTCGTATATAAACTTGGCTCGGTAGCTAACTCTGCTAACAGCCACATGACTCAGCGGTGAGAAGACCACCTTTCATAAGTAATACTAGATTCAGTATGACTTGGTTCAAGCCAACAGGAAAGTTGTGATGTTCCGATTAAGGAACATTGATTGCAATGAATACTGTGTAAATACAGCTCCATGCAAAGTTATCATTCATCAGAAAATTAATAGATCATACACTGGCATAAAATTATAAATAAATAAATAAATAAATATATTTTTGTCAAATTTATGGTTACAGAAAAAAAATTAAAAGGACCCATTACAGTCAAAGCAGTCCAATGTGCACATAAACATTGGATCTCATTTCTGATGTAGTCTGGTGTTTTGCTTTTCTCACACATGGAACCCACGTTCTGCATGAAGGCATCCATCACAGTCTGAACTTCCATCAAGCACCATCTCCAATGACTTGGCTCTCTCAGGAGTATCAGCCCTTCCTCCTTGGAGGCATTCATCTGCACAAAGCAGTTCTTTCAATGGGGAGTCTCCTTTGAATGGCATTCTGTGACATCTTCCTTGTGCCTACCGGAGCAGCAGGTTCACAGCAGATACCATCAGTATGCTCTTTATTGACTACAGCTCAGCTTTCAATACTGTCATACCCTAAAACTAATCAATAAGCTCCAAGACTAGACCTCAACACCTCCATGTGCAATTGGATCTTCAATTTCCTCGCTTGCAGATCCCAGCCAGTTTGGATTGCCAACACCTCTTTCACAATTAACATCAGCAAAGATACGCCACAAAGCTGTGTGCTCAGCCTCCTGTTCTACTCGCTTTACACCTCTGACTGTGTGGCTAAGTACAACTCCAATGCCTTATTTAAGTTTGATAAAGACACTACTGTTATAAAAACACAAAATGCTGGCAGATGAGGCTTTTCATTCCAGGATGAAGGAGATGTCTTCCTTTTTTAAACAAAGGGGCTTCCCTTCTTCCACCATCAACTCTGCTCTCAAACGCATCTCTCCCATTTCCCACACATCTGCCCTCACCCCATCCGCTCGCCACCCCACTCAGGATAGGGTTCCCCTTGTCCTCACCTACCACCCCACCAGCCTCCGGATCCAAAGTATAATTCTCCGTAACTTCCGCCACCTCCAACAGGATCCCACTACCAAGCACATCTTTCCCTCCCCCCCTCTTTCTGCTTTCCACAGGGATCACTTCCTACGCGACTCCCTTGTCCACTCGTCCCTCCCATCCCTTCCCTCCGATCTCCCTCCTGGCACTTATCCTTGTAAACGGAACCTGCCCTAACACTTCCTCCCTCACCACCATTCAGGGCCCCAGACAGTCCTTCCAGGTGAGGCAACACTTCACCTGTGAGTCAGCTGGTGTGGTATACTGCATCCGGTGCTCCCGGTGTGGCCTTTTATATATTGGTGAGACCCGACGCAGACTGGGAGACCGTTTCGCTGATCACTTATGCTCGGTCCGCCAGAGAAAACGGGATCTCCCAGTGGTCACACATTTTAACTCTAATTCCCATTCCCATTCTGATATGTCTATCCATGGCCTCCTCTACTGTCAAAATGAATCCACACTCAGGTTGGAGGAACAACACCTTATATACCGGCTGGGTAGCCTCCAACCTGATGGCATGAACATTGACTTCTCTAATTTCCGTTAATGCCCCTCCTCCCCTTCTTACCCCATCCCTGACATATTTAGTTTTTTTTTCTCTCTCTCTGCCCATCACTCTGCCTGTTCTCCATCTCCCTCTGTTGCTTCACCCCCCCTTTCTTTCTCCCAAGGCCTCCCGTCCCATGATCCTTTCCCTTCTCCAGTTCTGTATCACTTTCGCAAATCACCTCTCCAGCTCTTAGCTTCATCCCACCCTCTCCCGTCTTCTCTTATCATTTCGCAATTCCCCCTCCCCCCACTACTTTCAAATCTCTTAGTACCTGTCCTTTCAGTTAGTCCTGACGAAGGGTCTTGGCCCAAAACATCGACAGTGCTTCTCCCTATTGATTCTGCCTGGCCTGCTGCGTTCCACCAGCATTTTGTGCGTGTTACTTACTTCCTTACTTCTGATGTTTAGGGCAGCATTGAAGGTCCTCCATCTCTAGTGATTTTCAGGTCTTCCTTTATCGTGTCAGTAGCTTCTTCTGGGTTTTCAATCAGGCAAGTCCCAGATGGAGATTCAGGAATACCATCACACTCAGATGTAGAAGGATTCTTCATTGCTGTTTCCATAATAATTTTTATTTGACCAGTCAGGGTTGCTAGCACTGAGTGGACCTCCTGAACCTGGAGGACCGGTGGACCACTCTGAGTCTGGTCTCTTCCCTTTGACCTGTTTGGCACGGGTGACCCTACCAAGAGCCAAAGCATAAAGCCCTGACTCTAGCCAACATAGCTTTCTGGGTCATTGAGACATACAAGCTTCTAAACCCAATATCAAGGTTGTGGTCCTCTCGTAAGACAAATAAATTAACAAATAATAAAATACGATATATTATCTGATCAGAACTGATCAATGAAAGGCAAAATAAATCCTGGATATCATGATGCCTGTCCTGATACAGGGTTTGGATCAGAAACTTTGACAAGGACATTACTCACCCTGCAAACTGTCTTTATCAAAAGCTTCCTTCTCCAAAGCACTATGGGTGTCACATTGTGTGCTGTCAATGACAGAACTGCAGAGGGAAAACAGACTCTCATGTAGAGGTGACCAGAGGTTATTCATAAAATATCCAACAGAAAATTGGTAGCTCAACCGAGCGACACCACGAGAAGTAACATTCTCAAAACTAGGACCCTGCCAGAGAACAAGTCAAGCATACGCTTAAATACTACAAGTAACATGGAATCCCCAAGCCAGTCAAAGAAAACTAAACACGCTTAATCAGAAAGCACTGGGGATTACCAACATCTGTTTAACAGCAACTAACCAATTCAGGTCCTCTTAAAACCTCAGAGCCCATTTCACACAGGCCCAAAGAGCTCATTATAATGGGGCTATTTCAACAAAAGCATCACACCATCCTACAAAATTATTCCCTCAGTCAGTTAATCTGATCAACTATTTTAGTTATCCCCCTTTCACCCCCTCTATCGATTACCTCAGTAACTGCACTGCACTGCACAGAAACACTTTAAACCACTTTTTATAATGCTGTTTACATTGAAAATATATGTTGGTATTTATGTATTTCTGTGCATTTTATTCCATGTCCTTACTTTAACTTGTAATTTTATTTTTTTATCAAATTCTTTATAATTATTGGATGTTGCTTTTTGTTGCATGTCATGCCCTGACCGACACACTACAACAAATTCCATGTAGATGGATATGGTGAGTAAAGTTGACCCTTGATCCTTGAATGTGTAATATAAGCATGATTTTTTATGCTGTTGGGCTAGAAACCATGGACATGGCTGAGTGTACAATAATTATAAAGTTGCCTTCGACTATTATAAATAGTTCCTTCGACTATTTTAAACTAGATACACGCACTTCAACTACAACTCATTCAGAACGCTGCTGCTTGATCTTTAACCTAAACCAGAACGAGGGAGCATATCACTCCCATCCTAACTCCTCTGCATTGGCTTCCTGTATCTTTTAGAATTGATTTTAATGACCTCTTACTTGTTCTTAAATCTCTCAGTACACTGAGACCAGAGTGCATCACAGAATTGCTTACGTTTTATAATCCTGCTCCAGCTCTTGGTTCTTTTTCTGCCAGTCTCTTAAATTTAAGCAAACTTCCTCAGAAGATGATTGGCGAGTCAGCTTTATTGAACTACGCTCTTAAACTGTGGAACTCAAAATCTAATTCTCTAGGGGATGCAGATACAGTTGACTCTTCTGAATGCCAGCTCAAAACCTATTTTTTAACTTTGCCTTTAACCAATATCTTTTGGCCTTTATTTTCATGTTTGTAATTTATCCCATTGTAAAGCACTTTGAATTATATCAGCTGTATGCAAAGTGCTCTATAAATAAATAATTATTTTTAATTGTTATTATTACTTCATTCGAGTCATGATGTGAGGCAGAGGGAAAGCTGTTCCAATGTCTGTTCTCCCTTCAGTTGCTTAGATAGCCAGCAACAGTGAGATCACTGCAGACAAAAAAGACATCTCCTGCCATCAGAGGACCATATGCCTAATGGATAATGCAGTATTTGTTTTAAAATTTACTGCTTGGATTCCATCGACAGCTCCATACTCAGACTACAACGAGCAATGATACTAGTTGATTCTTATTCTGGTCCTGGGCTTGCCTGTCTCCCCAAATAGATGGGAAAATGGCATTTTCCCAGAACCAACAGCAAGAGGCATTATTCCAGCAGCTCAAGCATCATCTATAAATTCATCAATGACCCAACTATTGCTGGTAGAACTTCAGATGGTGATGAGGAGACGTACAGGTTATAGATTGAGTGGTGTCAAAGCAACAACCTTGCACTCGGTGTTAGTAAGACCAAGGATTTGACTACTGACTTCAGGAAAGGGAAGTTGAGGGAACACACACCAGTCCTCATTGAGGGATCAGCAGTGGAAAGGGTGAGCAGCTTCAAGTTCCTGGGCACCAACATCTTAGAAGATCTATCCTGGGCCCAACATACTAATGAAACCACCAAGAAGGCAGACGGGTGGCTATACTTCATTTGGAGATTTGGTCTGTCACCAAAGATTCTAGCACATTTCTACAGATGTACAGTGGGAAGTATTCTGATATGGTATGCCTAGTATGGAGGCTCCAATGCTCAGAATCACAAGGGGCTGCAGAGTGTTGTTGGCTCAGCAAGCTCCATCATGGAGACTTTCTTCCTTGCCATGAAGCTTATCTTCAAAAGACAATGCTTCAGAAAGGTGCATCCATCACTGAAGACCCTCACCATCCAGTACATGCTCTTTTCTCATTACCGCCATCAACAAAGATGTACAGGAGCCTGAAGACACACACTCAAAGTTTTAGGAACAACTTATTCCACTCCACCATCAGATTTCTGAATGATCCATGAATCCATGAGCACTACTCTGTTGCACTATTTACTTGTATCCTTTGGTGCAGGGGGGAGGCCTTCAGGTTTTTAGATAATTGGGCTTTGTTCCAGGGAAGGTGGGATCTGTTCCGAAGGGACGGTTTACACCTGAACTGGAGCAGTACTAACATTCTTGCAGGGAAGTTTGCTCGTGTTTCTTGGGGGGGTTTAAACTAAATTTGCAGGGGGCAGGGATCCAGAATGTGAGAGAGGATAGCGAGATGAAGAATAAAGGACAGGTGGGGACTACATGGTTCCGGAATATTAAGTGTGTAGTAGAGAAAGGTGAGGCGGAACAAGTGATAAGGAGGACACATGTACAAAGGGATGTTCTGACGGAACATGGAGTTAAATGTGTTGAAAGAATAAGTAAATTTAGGAAGGACAACAAAATTCTAGGGGCGTATAGCCCGATGGGGGTTTGGGGAGCTGGGTTAAGCACAATAGGCAGTGATTCAAACAGAGAGAGGAGAAATGGGTTAAAAATTCTATATCTGAATGCAAAAAGTGTCAGAAATAAGGCGGATGAGCTTGAAGCCCAGGTGCGAATGGGTAACTATGATGTTGTTGGGATAACAGAGACATGGCTGCAGGGAGATCAGACCTGGGAAATGAATGTACAAGGGTATACGTGCTATCGTAGGGACAGAAATGTGGGAAGAGGGGGTGGGGTGGCCCTGTTGGTGAGGAATGAGATTCAGTCCTTTGCAAGAGGGGACATAGGGTCAGGAGAAGTAGAGTCTGTGTGGATAGAAATGAGGAACAGTAAGGGCAAAAGGACCCAAATGGGTGTTGTCTACAGGCCACCAAACAGTAGCATGGATATTGGGTGCAAGTTGAATAGGGAGTTAACATTGGCATGTGGCAAAGGTAATGTTGCAGTAGTTATGGGGGATTTCAACATGCAGATGAACTGGGAGAATCAGGTTGGTGCTGGACCCCAGGATAGGGAGTTTGTAGAGTGCCTACGGGATGCATTCTTGGAACAGCTTGTACGAGAGCCGACCAGGGACAAGACTATTCTGGATTTAGTGTTATGTAATGAACAGGATTTGATAAGCGATCTTGCAGTAAAGGAGCCACTAGAAGGTAGTGATCATAATTTGATAAGTTTTTATCTGCAATTTGAGAAGGATAAGGGCAGCTCGGAGGTGTCAGTGTTGCAGTTGAACAGGGGAAACTATGGAGCCATGAGGGAGGAGCTGGCCAAAGTTGACTGGACGGATATGCTAGCAGAAAAGACAGTGGAACAGCAATGACAGGTATTCTTGGGAATAATGCACAAGGTGCAAAATCAGTTCATCCCCCAGAGAAGGAAGGATTCAAAGGGGGAAAGGGGCCACAGTGGTTGACAAAGGAAGTTAGAGATTGCATAGCATTAAAAAAAAGGAAGTATGACAGAGCTAAGGTGAGTGGGAGGACAGATGATTGGGAAGTTTTTAAGGAACAACAGAACTTAACTAAAAAGACAATACGGGGAGAAAAAATGAGGTACGAATGCAAGCTAGCCAGGAATATAAAGGAAGATAGCAAAAGCCTTTTTAGGTATGTGAAGAGAAAGAAGATAGTTAAGAACAATGTTGGGCCCTTGAAGAATGAATTGGGTGAAATTGTTATGGGAAACAGAGAAATGGCAGAAGAATTTAATAAGTACTTCAGATCTGTCTTCACTAGGGAAGACACAAGCAATCTCCCAGATGTACGGATGGGCCAAGGACATAGGGTAACAGAGGAAATGAAACAGATTGACATTAGGAAGGAAACGGTGATGATTAGACTGATGGGACTGAAGGCTGACAAATCCCCAGGTCCAGATGGTCTGCATCCTGGGGTACTAAAGGAGGTGGCCCTGGAAATTGCGGATGCATTGGTAATCATTTTCCAATGTTCCTTAGATTCAGGATCAGTTCCTGAGGATTGGAGAATGGCTAATGTTATCCCACTTCTTAAGAAAGGAGGGAGGGAGAAAACAGAGAACTATCGACCTGTCAGCCTGACATCAGTGGTGGGGAAGATGCTAGAGTCCATTATAAAGGATGAAATAATGGCATATCTAGATAGCAGTGATAGGATTGGGCCGACCCAGCATGGATTTACCAAGGGTAAATCATGCTTGACTAATCTGTTGGAGTTTTTCGAGGATGTAACCAGGAAGTTAGACGGGGGGAAATCCCGTGGATGTCATGTACCTCGATTTTCAGAAGGCATTTGATAAGGTCCCACATAGGAGATTGGTGGGTAAAATCAAAGCTCATGGCATTGGGGGGAAGATATTGACATGGATAGAAAACTGGTTGGCAGATAGAAAGCAAAGGGTAGCGGTGAATGGGTGTTTCTCGGAATGGCAGGTGGTGACTAGTGGGGTGCCACAGGGCTCGGTATTGGGACCACAGCTGTTTACAATTTACGTCAACGATTTGGATAAAGGCATTGAAAATAACATCAGCAAATTTGCTGATGATACTAAGCTGGGTGGCAGTGTGACATGTGATGAGGATGTTAGGAGAATTCAGGGTGACTTGGATAGGCTGGGTGAGTGGGCAGATACTTGGCAGATGACGTTTAATGTGAATAAGTGTGAGGTTATCCACTTTGGGAGTAAGAACAGGAAGGCAGATTATTACCTGAGCGGTGTAGAGTTAGGTAAAGGAGAAATACAAAGAGATCTAGGAGTCCTTGTTCATCAGTCACTGAAGGTGAATGAGCAAGTGCAACAGGCAGTGAAGAAGGCTAATGGAATGTTGGCCTTTATTACAAAGGGAATTGAGTACAAGAGCAAGGAAATCCTCTTGCATTTGTACAGAGCCCTGGTGAGACCACACTTGGAGTATTGTGTACAGTTTTGGTCTCCAGGGTTAAGGAAGGACATCCTGGCTGTAGAGGAATTGCAGTGTAGATTCATGAGGTTAATTCCTGGGATGTCTGGACTGTCTTACGTAGAGAGGTTAGAGAGACTGGGCTTGTACACGCTGGAATTAAGGAGACTGAGAGGGGATCTGATTGAAACATATAAGATTATTAAGGGATTGGACAAGATGGAAGCAGGAAATATGTTCCAGATGCTGGGAGAGTCCAGTACCAGAGGGCATGGTTTGAGAATAAGGGGTAGGTCATTTAGGACAGAGTTAAGGAAAAACTTCTTCTCTCAGAGAGTTGTGGGGGTCTGGAATGCTCTGCCTCGGAAGATAGTGGAGGTCAATTCTCTGGATGCTTTCAAGAAGGAGCTAGATAGGTATCTTATGGATAGGGGAATCAAGGGCTATGGGGACAAGACAGGAACCGGGTATTGATAGTAGTTGATCAGCCATGATCTCAGAATGGAGGTGCAGGCTCGAAGGGCTGAATGGTCTACTTCTGCACCTATTGTCTATTGTCTATTGACTTGATAGAGGCGTAGTGTGAATGGACAGCTGGAAACATCTCCCCCTGGGCAAAAAAAGCAATTACGAAGAGCCGTCATTTCAAGGTCAGTATAGGCTAGATGTCAGAGGTAGGTTTTTTTACACAGAGAGTGCTGGGTGCATTGAATGCTCTGCCAGGGTGTTCGTTCAGGCAGACACATTAGGGACATTTAAAAGACTCTTAGATAGACACATGGGTGATGGGAAAATGGAGGACAATTTGGGAGGGATTTTAGAGCACATTAAAATGTCGGCACAGCTTAGTGGGCTGAAGAGCCTGTACTGTGCTGTAATGTTTCACTTACTATGGTTTGAAACATTAAAATACTGAAATACGCATCCTATCACATCATTCCTTCACTGATCAGATTTCTATTTCACACATAGAGGAGGGAAGATTTGACATCCATTAGATCCAGGTGTTGGTTTAAAGATAAGTTATTGAGCTATCTTTCCATTCTCAGATCGGACTTTTCCGTTGCTGCAGGAGTGAATGTTTTTGTAACACAACTGTACATCTGGCAGACCTTATTTTACCCAGGATCTTTACATATATTTATGAAATAATACTTGAACCATTTTCTTTCCATGTGCCTCTTACTGTGCAAGTTTTGGCAGCTTATTCCACAATGTAGCTCACCCTTCTGTCTGAAACCTTACCAAGAACTTCAAAATGAAATGATAACTTCAGTGTGAATTGAAAACTTCACCATGGAGAATATTGCACTTGTGGCCACTTTATTCGATACATCTTTACACCTGCTCTTTAATGCAAATATCTAATCAGCCAATCAGGTGACAGCAACTCAACGTATAAAGGTATGCAGACACGGTCAAGGGGTTTATTTGCTGTTCAGACCAAACATCAGATTGGGGAAGAAATGTGATCTAAGTGACTTTGACTGTGAAATGATTGTTGGTGCCAGATGGGGTGTTTGAGTGTCTCAGAAACTGCTGATCTGCTGGGATTTTCACACACAGCAGTCTCTAGAGTTTATAGAGAATGGTGCAAAAACAAAAGAAAACATCCAGTGAGCAGCAGTTCTGTGGGTGAAAACGCCTTGTTAATGAGAGAGGTCAGAGGAGAATGGCCAGACTGGTTCAAGCTGACAGAAATGTGATAGTAACTGTAATAAATGTCTACTATAATAGCAGTATGTAGAAGGGCATCTCTGAATGCACAGTACATCAAACCTTGAAGTGGATGGGCTACAGCAGCAGAAGACCATGAACACAATAAAGTAGCCACTTTATTAGGTACAGGAGGTAACTAAGAAAGTGGCCACAGAATTTATATCGACCAGGAACTCAGAACCATGACGGTGGTTTCATTTCAGCCCTTCACTTAGAAGCCATTGTCACAAGGTCTTCATCAGGTTGGTGAACAGGAGATTATCATTGGATTACTTCTCCACATGCTAAAGTATTGAGGCCTGTTGAAAATGAAACCAAAATAAGATCAGTCAGTAATAGACAAATTTTAAGATGGGGAAGTGTTCATATTTTCGTACAAGATTCAGTTCATTAAGTTCATGGTATTCTCGGAGTGATCAGCAACTGCTCTTTCTGTGACCGCAAGAGACTGCAGAGAGTTGAGGATGCGGCTCAGCACATCGTGGTAACCAGCCTCCCCTCCAAGGACTCTGCTTACATTCCCTGTTGCCTCAGCCAAGCAGCCAATGTAACAAAGATCCCACCCACCCCAGACATTCTCTCTTTTACCCCCTCCTATTACAAGACCCTGAAAGCCTTCCACCAGGCTCAAGAACAACTTTTGAACAGTCCCCTCGCATGACACAATAGACTGTTGACCTCACCAGCGATCTCCTCATGACCTTTGCACTCTATTTTCTGCCTGCACTGCCCTTTCTCTGTAACACTTAACTCTGTTTTTCCCTTGTACTATCTCATTGCTTTATGTGATGAATTGATCTGTATGAATGATATGTAAAACAAACACTTCCACTACATCTCAATAATAATCCAGTTACCGATACACCCTTTCATCCCATTCCCACAAGTGTTTACCCTCATCATGATTGCCAACTTTCTACCAATTCTCCCATCATCCACCCACACTGATGGGCAATTTGCAACAGCCAATTAACTTGCCTGTCCTTGCAACATGGGAGGAAACCAGAGTACCAGGAGGAAGGCAACTCGGCCACAGGAAGTGTAGACAGAGTCCATGGAGGAAAGGCTGGTTCCTGTGACCTGCATGCAGACTCCACACAGACAGTGCACAAGCTAAGGACTGAACTCAGATATTGGGAGCTGAGCAGCAGCAGCATCTTTGTCTGGTGTGCCTCTTGTTACTGGTGGTTTGGAATATTTGAGGCTGTACTTTGACATAGCATGGGTTAGTCTGTGCAGCAGGAAACTTACTTAGCTCGGGAGCTGCTCAAAGTTTAAGACTATATAATGCCAGTTTCAGTACATGGGTGTAAAGGAGAATGAAATAGTTGTTAAGCTGGATCTGATGCCGTATATAAAAAGCATAATAATGAACACAATAATAATAAAAACACAATAAATATAAATACATAAGATTGCTTATATAATTAATTATATGTCTAAAAAGTGACTCTGGGCACAGGAGTGTCTGTACATAAGGTGACTGACAGGAAATGATAAAGTAGTGGTTGTTGGGGCTGTGGAGGGGTGGCTGGAGGTGTTGATCAGCTGTACTGTTTTGGAAAAGTAACTGGTTTTGAGTCTGGTGGTCCTGGCATGGATGCTACATGGCCTCCTCCTTAATGGGAGTGGGACATAAAGTTCATGAGCAGGGTAGGTGGGGATCCTTGTGATGTTACTGGCCTTTTTCCTGCACCTTTCTGTATACATGTCCCTGGTGGTGGATAGGCTGGTGCCTGTGATGGGTTGGGCAGCTCTGACTACCCGTTGCAGAGCCTCCCTGTCCACTGCAGTGCAGTTTCCGTGCCACGCAGTGATGCAGCTTGTTAGGGTGCTCTCCACTGCACATCTGCAGAATGACGTGAGTATGGATGCACATCGTCCAGCTCCCTTCAGCCTTCTCAGAGAGTAGAGGCACTGGTGAGCTTTTCTGATTGTGTAGAATGTGTAAGATGTTACTCCTAGGAATATTTGAAACGGCTCGCAGTTTCCACTGATGTCAATAATAACTTCCAAAAAGTAACATGAAGCTGAATCCTCAGCCCTGACAGGGTGTCCATTAAATTGCCATCTGGAAATTCCCAAGGCTTGCAAACAAATTTATAGATTCGGTAAACCTGTAAAACCCAGATCGCTAATCAGGCATTCTGAATCCCAGAGTAATCTGTAGGTCAACATGTGGGGGTTTGCTGTGGTAGAATTTATTGTGTATGCATTTCAGAATGTGCTGAGATTTAACACTGTAACTCTGCTTTTTAAAGACATCCAAAAGTCTTTGTAATTTTACTCATTTGGGAGCCACATCTTGTTCCTGATGCCGTTGTTTCAGCAGCTTGTGCAAAGAGCTGCTCTATCTCTTTTGACAAGCTGTAGCTTGTGTGATTGCTGATTTATACAAGTGGTTCCTTACAGTTGTTATAGCTGGGTAGGTAATGCGGATAAGTTCCCACTACCTATTAAATGCTTCCAATGGCGTGCGCCTGAACTAGCCTCTGACAACCAAGTCCAGCTCTTGGCCTTCACGTGTGGCTTAGCTACTAAACCTGGTGGAATTGTTTCTACCGACAGGAAAAGGGGCAAAGGCTGGATACTGGTACCTTAAAACCAGTCATTTTGGACAGTTAGGACTTGTCAGCCGTGGTTGGCAGTCATCTAGGAGGAGGAAAACTCTGATCTCAAATCCCCACTGTCTTGCCGCTATACCCACTCATAGGGAAGGCTTCGGGAGTAAACCCTGAGGGGAAAATCCGGAGCTGGAGACCTTACGGTTGTCCTGCGTTGAGTTCAATGTTGGCTGGCAAATCCTGCAATGCCACTGGTGCCAAATTGTATCAGTTTATGCCGTTCCTTTGGGTTCATCAGGTACATGGAGAAGGGGAGCTTGCTACATGGGCAACAGCTTGTTCCCCATATCATACTGCCCTGGCTCACATATCTAGACAGCTAGGATGCAACTCTAACTAACAGAGGCCCTACCAAACCCTACCATAAGAGTAGATATAAAGTTACCACAACACCATGGGATGAAAGGCCTCAACTATGCTGTAGTGTGCTATGTTCTATATTTTAACTAGGAGCAGGAATGAACCATCTGGTCTGTGAAATCTGCTCTACTATTCTATAAAATCATAGCTGATCTGGCCATGGACACAGTTCCACCTATCTGTCTTTACCCTATTACCCTTAACAGCAGTTTCTTTGCATCTCCATTCTAAATCTATTTCCCTGAATATTGAGGCTATGTCCCCTAGTTCTATATTCACTCACCAGTGGAAAAAAATCCTGCCTCTGTTTTAGCTATCCCTTTCACAATTTTATGTGTCTCTATAAGATCCTCTTGCATCCTTCTGTATTCCAGTGAGTATAGTCCCAGGTGACTCAGTTTCTCATCTCGAGAATCAGCCTGCTGAAAACTTCTCTGCACTGCCTCCAAAGCCAGTATATCCTTCCTCAAGTAAGGAGACCAGAACTGCACACAGCACTCCAGATGCAGCCTCACCAGTACCCTGTACAGTTGCAGCATAACCTCCCTGCTCTTGAATTCAATCCCTCTAGCCAATATTCCATTTGCCTTCTGGGTAGCCTGCTGCTGGAAATACTCAGCAGGTCAAGTAGCATCTGTGAAGAAAGAAAGAAACAGATTTAATGAGCAAACACGAGGAAATCTGCAGATGCTGGAAATTCAAACAACAACACACACAAAATGCTGGTGGAACACAGCAGGCCAGGCAGCATCTATAGGGAGAAGCGTTGTCGATGTTTCAGGCCGAGACACTTTGTCAGGACTAACCGAAAGGAAGAAACTATAGATGGGGAGCAGCGAAAGAGGGTTTCACTGAACTCCCGTCGAAGAGAAGATTTAAACTTCTTCAGTGTAGGCATCACTGGCAGAGGCTTCGCAGTAGTGAAGTTAAGAGCAAACAGATTTAATGCTTCATTATCAGGCAAAATTAGTAAACAGGCTTTGTTCTAGGGTTGGGGGCAGGAAGGTAGAGAGAGCAAATGAAATGTGTGTTAGATGAAGACCAATGTTTCATTGTACTGTAGTCAACTTTGTTTCTATTTACACTGATCTGCTCCGAAATATTTACATTTATTTACTTTACATCAGATTTCCAGGATCTTCGAGCAGATCTTTAAATAAATCTTCCACTTTCCAGAACCTCCTGGAAATTGACTTATGAACTTTGCAATTGATCTAGTTAGCAAGTGGCCGATAGTAATAATTTCACTATTGCTGTGCTAATGACGTGTATAAAGTTCTCTCAGCTCACCCAGCAACCTTGTTTTAACTAAAATCATCGTGCAGAATGTTCTGAGTCCTGTCTGCTTATATAACTGCTGTTTGAAAACTTTTGCTTCTCAATCTTCTCTGAGGATCATCACTTTGTTATGCAGGGGAGGTTTGTAAATTCCTGAGATCCCAAAAGTGATGCCATTTGGAAGTTAGCCATCTGGTAGGGTCACCCATGGCAGTAAGGTCAAGGAGGAGGTTCTAAACAAAGAGTGATCCAACCAAGATCTCAACGGCAGAACTGGCAGAAGATGATGACACATCACAATGGCAGTGAAGGTGGAAAAAGGCTGCAGCAGTGAAGTGTCCCCAGTCATCTTGCACTCCATGTCACTGGACCCTGACCCTGATATGTCAAGGACTGTGTGGTGACTGCCCGTGCATCAGCCTCCCCACAAAGTCAAGCACAAGTATTCTCCATTAAGGGAATATCCCCTTGGGAGAACATCATGCTCGATTCAAGTGATCACATTATTACAAGAGATCTATATTTGTTAAAATGCATTTTATAATTTTTGCAGAAAACAGAAACTACTCCTTTTTTTGAAATATCGGAGACGCCAGAGTTTCTAGTACAATTCTTGATTTCAAAAAGAACGCAGTGTGAACTTGAGTTCAAGAAAGTTGTGAACATATTGCCAGCTAGCTGCAAATCTTGCAGACATCTGGTTTGCTTTTTCTCAGGAGTTCCCAGCCTGGGGTCCATGGACCCCTCAGTTATTGGTAGAGGTCCAAGGACCCCTCGGTTAATGGTAGGAGTCCATGACATAAAAAAGTCTGGGAACCCCTGCTTTATGTAATTTATTCAAGACTTATGATTGTTTGTTATCATTCATTGTTAAGAAGTGTAAAGGAGAGTGAAATGATTGTTACTCCAGATCTGATGCAGCATAAAAAACACAATAAACATAAAGAACACAATGAAAACACAATACATAAGATTAGCTTCAAAATTCAAAGTAAATTTCAGATTGAATTATGTATATGTCATCACATACTACCCTGAGATTCACTTTCTTGTAGACATTTACAGTAGATACAAAGAAGTACAAAAGAATCGGCGAAAAACTACACACGAAGAATGATGAACAACAGATGTGCATCAGATAGCAGACTGTGAAATTACAAAAAATAAATAAAAAGTAAATAAACAGATAAATAAGTAAATAATACTGAGAGTTAGCTGTAGAGACTTTAAAAGTGAGTTTATATGTTTTGAAACAACACACACAAAATGCTGGTGGAACACAGCAAGCCAGGCAGCATCTATAGGGAGAAGCACTGTCGATGTTTCGGGCCAAGACCCTTCGCCAGAGGGTCTCGGCCCGAAACGTTGACAGTGAATTTCCAGCATCTGCAGATTTCCTCGTGTTTGCTCTTTATATGTTTTGAAATCAGTTCAATGTTGAGGTGAGTGAAGTAATCCCAACTTATTCAGGAGCCTGGTTGAAGGGTAATTACTATTCTTGAAACTGGTCATGTGGGACCTCAGACCCTTGTACATCCTTTCTGGTGGCAGCGCAAAGAAGACAGTGTGGCCTGGATGGTGGAGTCCTTGATGATGTCCTTGCTATCTTGTGGCAGTGCTCCTTGTACAAACGGTAGATGTGCTCAGTGGTGGAGAGGGCTTTTGTAACTTATATGCATTGACTGATTGTATGTCCATAAAGTGATGCTAGCTACAGGAGTATCTGTACATAAGGTGACTCTGCCAGATAAAGTAGTGTTGGTGATGGGGGGGTTTGTGGTGGGATGGGATAATGGGTGGAGGTGGTGATCAGCTTGACGGCTTGGGGAAGTAACTGTTATTATTGACTAATTTATCTACTAGAAGTCCATATTTTACATCTGCTGTACTTTTAGAAAGTTGCAAATGTCAGTTCTTGGCAACATTCAACAAAAAAAGGGCAAAACGTATCAAACCCTTCTCCTTTGGCATCAAATCCTAGAGTGACTAAACTTCTCAACATTCCACTCTGTCCCAGCTCATGCTCTATAGCCACAAAGCTATTCTCTCTCTTTGTAATACAGGCTAACTTATTATTTAATTCTCATCATTTCTAGCTGGACATCAGTGACCACTTTATTAGGGACCTCCTGTACATCTAAGTGAATGTTCATCGTCTTCTGCTGCTGTAGCCCATCCACTTCAAGATTCGACATGTAGTGCATTCAGAGATGCTCTTCTGTCAGCTTGAACCAGTCTGGCCATTCTCCCCTGACCTCTCTCATTAACAAGGTGTTTTCACCCACAGAACTACCACTCACTGGATGTTATTTTTGCTTTTTGCACCATTCTCTGTAAACTCTAGAAACTGTTATGCATGAAAATCCCAAGAGATCAGCAGTTCTCCTTCACCCCATCTGGCACCAACAATCATTCCATGGTCAAAGTCACTTAGATCACATTTCCTCCCCATTTTGCTGCTTGGTCTGAACAACTGAATCTCTTGATCATGTCTAACATGCTTCTATGCATTGAGTTGCTGTCACATGTTTGGCTGATTAGATATTTGTATTAACAAGCAGGTGTACAGGAGGTACTGGATAAAGTGGCTGCTAAATGTACGTGCATGTTAACTGTGCGTTTGTATAGCAATATAAAGGTCCAATGGACTACTAACATCTTCCATGAAACATTCTACTTCTCTATGTCCTCTCCTCAGCCCCACTCCCCAGGCTTCTCCCCGTAACCTTTGATGCCATGTCCAATCAAGTACCTATCAATCTCTGCCATAAATTCATCCAATGACCTGGCCTCCACAGCTGCTTATGGTAACAAATTTCAAATTCACCACCTTCTGGCTAAAGAAATGTCTCCGCATTTCTGTTTTAAATGGACGCCCTTCTATCTTGAGGCTGTGCCCTCCTGTCCTAGACTCCTCCACCATGAAAAACATCCTTTCCACATCTACTCTGTCAAGGCCTTTCAACATTCGAAAGGTTTCAATCAGATCCCCCCTCATCCTTCTAAATTCCAGCGAGTACAGTCCCAGAGCCATTAAATGTTCCTCACATGATAATCCTTTCATTCCTGGAATCATCCTTGTGAACCTCCTATGAACCTTCTTCAATGCCAGCACATCTCTTCTTAGATGAGGAGCCCAAAATTGTTCACCATACTCAAGGTGAGGCCTCACCATTACCTTATAAAGCTTCTACATCATATCCCTGCTCGTGTATTCTAGACCGCTTGAAGTGAACGTCAACATTGTATTTGCCTTCCTCACCACCGGCACTACCTGCAATTTAACATTCGGGTGTTCTGCACAAGGACTCTGAGGTTCCTTTGCATCTCAGATTTTTGGATTTTCTCCCCACTTAGGAAATAATCTGCACATTTATTTCTACTACCAAAGTGCATGACCATGCATTTTCCAACATTGCATCTCACTTGCCATTTTCTTGCCCATTCTCCTAATCTGTCTAAGTCCTTCTGCATCCTACCTGTTTCTTCAACATTACCTGCTGCTCCACAATCTTCATATCATCTGCAAACTTGGCAACAAAGCCATCTATTCCATCATCTAAATCACTGATAACAGCATAAAAAGAAACGTTCCAACACCGACCCCTATGGAACAACACTAGTCACTGGCAGCCAACTAGACAAGGATCCTTTTATTCCCACTCACTGCCTCTAATCATGTAGGTAATTTTCCTGTAATGCCATGGGTTCTTAACTCACCACCAGCCTCATGTGTGGCACCTTGTCAAAGACCTGAAAGTCCAAATATATAACATCCACTGTATCCTCTTTATCTATCTTACTTGTAATCTCCTCCAAAAATTCCAACAGGTTCTTCTTCTTTTTCTTCTTTGAATTTTTGAGACAGTTGGCATACACACTGTTGCATTACTGCCATCTTCAGGATTTACTGTCCCTCATCGTCCATTCACTTGACTGCCTTATGTCATCTTTCCAGTCCCGTCGCCCTTAAAAAAACTAAACAACCATTTTCTCCCCGATCACTCTCCCCCCATTCCAATAAACCTTTAACACTGTTCTCTACCAGTCCTATTTTGCGTAATTGTTGCAGCATTTGTTGTCTTTCCTGTGCAAATTTCCTGTATGAAATAAGGTTCAACAGGCAAGATTTTCCCTTAAGAAAACCAAGCTGACTTTGTCCTATCTTGCCCTGTACTCCATAACTTCATCCATAACAATTGACTCCAACATCTTCCCAACCACTGAGGTCAGGATAACTGGTCTATAATTTCCTTTCTGCTGCCTTCCTCCATTCTTAAAGAGTGGAATGACATTTGCAATCTTCCAGTCCTCTGGCACTATGCCAGAGTCCAATGATTTTTGAAAGATCTTTTCTAATGCTGCCGCAATCTCTACCGCTCCCTCATTCAGAACCCTTAGGTGCAGTACATCTGGTCTGGGTGACTTATGTACCTTTAGGTCTTTCAGCTTTTTGAGCACCTTCTCCTTTGTAATAGTAAGTGCACTCACTTCTCTTCCCTCACACCCTTCAACATCTGACAAACTGCTCGTGTCTTCCACAATGAAGATTGATGTAAAATATTCATTTAGTTCATCTGCCATCTCCTTGTCCCCTGTTATTATTTTTCCAGCCTCATTTTCTAGTGAACCTATATCCAGTCTCATCTCTCTTTTATTTTTTACATACTTTAAAAAGCTTTTACTATTCAGTTTGACATTGTTTGCTAGCTTGCTTTCATATTTCATCTTTTCCCTTCCAATGATTCTTTTAGTTGCTCTCTCTGTAGGTGTTTGAAAGCTTCCTAATCTTTCCTCTAATTTTTACTTCGTTGTATGTCCTCTTTTTTGGTTGTATATTTGCATTAACTTCCCTTGTCAACCACGGTTGTAATATTTTGCCATTTTAGTATTTCTTTGCTTTTGCAATACATCTGTCCTGCACCTTCCTCATTTTTCCCCAGAAAATAATGCCATTACTGTTTTAGAAACATAGAAACATAGAACCATAGAAAGCCTACAGCACAAAGCTGTGCCAAACATGTCCTTACCTTAGTAATTACCTAGGTTTACCCATAGCATTCTATTTTTCTGAGCTCCATCTACCTGTCCAGGAGTCTCTTAAAGGACCCTATCATACCTACGTCCAACATCATTACCGGCAGCCCATTCCATGCACTCACCACACGGCATAAAAAAACTTACCCCTGACATCTCCTCTGTACCTACTCCCCAGCACCTTCAACCTGTGTCCTCTTGTGGCAACCATTTCAGCCCTGGGAAAAAGCCTCTGACTATCCACATGATCAATGCCTCTCATCATCTTGTACACCTCTATCAGGTCGCCTATCCACCGTCGCTCCAAGGAGAAAAGGCCGAGTTCACTCAACCTATTCTCATAAGGCATGCTCCCTAATCCAGGCAACATCCTTGTAAATCTCCTCTGCACTCTTTCTATGGTCTTCATATCCTTCCTGTAGTGAAGTGACCAGAACTGAGCACAGTACTCCAAGTGGGTTCTGACCAGGGTCCTATATAGCTGTGACATTACCTCTCAGCTCCTAAACTACTCATTCCCAAGATTGATGAAGGCCAACACACCATACGCCTTCTTAACCACAGAGTTAACCTGCACAGCAGCTTTGAACGTCCTATGGACTCAGACCCCAAGATCCCTCTGATCCTCCACACTGCCTAGAGTTTTACCGTTAATACTATATTCTGCCATCATACTCAAACTACAAAAATGAACCACCTCACACTTATCTGGGTTGAACTCCATTTGCCACTTCTCAGCCCAATTTGGCATCCTATCAATGTCCTGCTGTAAACTCTGACAGCCCTCCACACTATCCACAACATCCCCAACCTGTCACACTTGATTGGTCCTATTCTTTCACGTCTTGTCCTCTTGCTCTTCACATACTTGTAGAATGCCTTGGGGTTTTCCTTAATCCTGTCCGCCAAGGCCTTCTCATGGCCCTTTCTGGCTCTCCTAATTTCTTTCTTAAGCTCCTTCCTGCTAGCCTTATAATCTCCTAGATCTCTGTCTTACCTAGTTTTTTGAACCTTTCATAAGCTCTTCTTTTCTTCCTGACTAGATTTACAACAGCCTTTGTACACCATGGTCCCTGCACCCTACCATCCTTTCCCTGTCTCATTGGAATGTTGCTATGCAGCACTCCATGCAAATATCCCCAGAACATTTCCCACACTTCGTCCGTACATCCCTGAGAGCATCTGTTCCCAATTTATGCTTCCAAGTTCCTGCCTGATAGCCTCATATTTCCTCTTACTCCAGTTAAATGCTTTCCTAATTTGTCTGTTTCTATCCCTCTCCAATGCTATGGTAAAGGAGATAGAATTGTGATCACTGTCTCCAAAATACTCTCCGACTGAGAGATTTGACACTTGACCAGGTTCATTTCCCAATACCAGATCAAGTACAGCCTCTCCTCTTGTAGGCTTATCTACATATTGTGTCAAGAAAACTTCTTGAACGTGCCTAACAAACTCCACCCCACCTAAACCCCTTGCTCTAGGGAGATGCCAATCAATATTTAAAAAATTAAAATCTCCCAGCACGACAACCCTGTTATTATTACACCATTGCAGAATCTGTTTCTCTATCTGCCCCTCAATGTCCCTGTTGCTATTGGGTGGTCTATAAAAAACACCCAGTAGAGTTATTGTCCCCTTCCTGTTCCCAATCTCCACCCACAGAGACTCTGTAGACAATCCCTCCATGGTGTCCACCTTTTCTGCGGCCGTGATACTATCTCAGATCAACAGTGCCACGCACCCCCACCTCTTTTGCCTCCCTCCCTATTCTTTCTGAAACATCTAAAGCCTGGTACTTGAAGTAACCAATCCTGTCCCTGAGCCATCCAAGTCTCTGTAATGGCCACAACATCATATCTCCAAGTACTGATCCACGCTGTAAGTTCATCTGCTTTGTTCATAATACTCCTTGCGTTAAAATAGACACATCTCAAACCATTGGTCTGAGCGCATCCCTTCTCTATTACCTGTCTATCCTCCCTCTCACACTGTCTCCAAGCTTTCTCTATTTGTGAGCCAACAACCTCTTCCTCTGTCTCTTCAGTTTGGTTCCCACCCTCCAGCAATCCTGGTTTAAACTCTCCCCAGTAGCCTTAGCAAACCTCCCTGCCAGGATATTGGTCCCCCTGGGATTCAAGTGCAACCCGTTCTTTTTGTACAGGTCACTCCTGCCTCAAAAGAGGTCTCAATAATCCAGAAATCTGAATCCCTGCCCCCTGCTCCAATCCCTCAGCCACACATTTATCCTCCATCTCACTCTATTTCTATACTCACGTAGCACAGGCAGTAATCTCGAGATGACTACCTTTGTGGTCCTGCTTCTCAACTTTCTTCCTAATCCCCTGTAGTCTGCTTTCAGGACCTCCTCCCTTTTCCTACCTATGCATTGGTACCCATATATACCACAACCTCTGGCTGTTCACCTTCCCACTTCAGGATATCGTGGACGCGATCAGAAACATCCTGGACCATGGCACCTGGGAGGCAAACTACCATCTGAGTTTATTTCCTGCGTCCACAGTATCGCCTATCTGACCCCCTAGCTACAGAGTCCCCTATCACTGCTGCCTTCCTCTTCCTTTCCCTACCCTTCTGAACCACACGGCCAGACTCTGTGCCAGAGGCATGGCCACTGTCACTTCCCCCAGGTAGGCCATCCCTCCCAACAGTACTCAAACAGGAGTTCTTATTGTCAAGGGGGACATCCACAGAAGTGCTCTCTAGCGTCTGACTCCTGCCCTTCTCTTTCCTGACTGTTACCCACTTATCTGTCTCCCCAGGCCCCAATGTGACTATCTGCCTATAGCTTCTCCCTATCACCTCCTCACTCTCCTTGACCAGACAAAGGTCAACGAGCTGCATCTCCAGTTCCCTAACATGGTCCCTAAGGAGCTGCAGCTCGACGCACCTGGCACAGATGTGGCCGTCCAGGAGTCTGGGAGTCTCCCAGACTTCCCACATCTGACACAGAGCACAGTGCACCGGCCTTACACACATACTTCCTCTCTGTAATCTACACAGATTGCCTTGGCCTGTTAATGCCTAAACCCTGTTGAGCCAAAGCCCTCCTACTCTGTCTCCCACTCCTCAGGATGCCCGCTCTCCTTTTAAACTCTTATCGCTGTCCTCACTGACTGACATCCATGCGCTTGCGCAGTCATGCCCTGATTAAACCACTGAAGAAATAACTGTTTCCTTTTAACCTTTTCTTGTTTTTAAACTCTTCTTGCTGTTCTCACTGGCTGATGTCCTCGTGTTTGCGCAGTCGTGCCCCGATCGAAACGCTAAAGAAATAACACTGTGGTCCCTGCCAGCATCTCCTTCCAATTTACTTTTGGCAATACATCTCTCATACCGCTGTAATTTCCTTTACTCCACTGAAATACTGCTCCATCAGACTCTATTTTCTCCCTATCAAATTTCAAGCTGAACTCATTCATATTGTGATCACTGGCTCCTAAGGATTCTTTTACCTTAAGCTCCCTAATCGCCTCTGGTTCATTACGTAACACCCAATCCAATATAGTTTGTTCCCTAGTAGACTCAACATCAAATTGCTCTAAAAAGCCATCTTGTAGGCATTCAAAAAACTCACTCTTTTGAGATCCATTACCAACCTGGTTTTCCCAATCGAACTGCATGTTGACATCTCCCATGACTATCACAACATTACGCTTTTGACACACCTTTTCTATTTCCTGTTGTAATCTGTGGTCCACATCCCACCAACTGTTGGGAGGCCTGTATATAACTGCCACCAGAGTCCTCTTACCTTTATAGTTTCTTAACTCAACCAACAAGCTTTCAACATCTTTTGATCCTACGTCGCATCTTTGTACTGATTTGTTGCTATTCTTTACCAGCAGAGCCATGCCACCCCCTCTGCCTACCTTCCTATCCCTCTGATACAACATGTAACCTTGGACATTCAGCTCTCAACTACAACCATCCTTCAGTCATGATTTAGTGATGGCCACAACATCATACCTGACAATCTGTAATAGTACAACAAGATCATTCACTTTATTTCTTATACTCCAGGCATTGAGATACAACACCTTGTATTTGCTACCCTTTTTGATTCTGCATCCCTAATGCGCGGATACTCACCCTGCTGGCTGCAATTTTGTCCCATCATCTGCCTGCCCTTCCTGACCGTCTGAATGCACGCTATCTTTGCTTTTTTACCTTCTGTCCTGTTCTGAATCGCTTCACTCCAGTTCCCACTGCCCAGCCAAATTCGTTTAAACCCTCCCCAACAGCTCTAACAAACCTTCCCACAAGAATATTGCTCCCCCCCTCTGGTTCAGGTGCAACCCATCATTTTTTTACAGGTCATACCTCCTCCAGAAGTAATCCCAATGATCCAAGAACCTGAAGCCCTGCTCCTGAACCAGCTTTTCAGCCAATTAGCTCTCTAATTTCTCTTTTCAGGACCTCTTTGTTTTTCCTTCCAATGTCATTGGTACCAAAATGTACCAAGACATCTGGCTGCTCCCCCTCCCTCTCCAAAATTTTGTGGACACGATCTGAGATGTCCCTGACCCTGGCACCTGGGAGGCGACATACCATCCAGGTGTCTCGTTCATGTCCACAGAATCTCCTGTCTGTTCCCCTCACTATTGAGACCCCATCACTACCACTTCCCTCTTTTCCCTCTTTCCCCTCTGCACCACGGACCCATGCTCAGTGCCAGTAACCTGGTCTCCATGGCATTCCCCGGGAGGTCATCCCCCCATAACAGTATCCAAAACATTATACTTGTTTTTGAGGGGGGTGGCCACAGGGGTGCCCTGCTCTAATTGCCTATTTCCATTTCTCCTGACAGTCACCCAGCTACTCACCTCCTGCAACTTCAGGGCAACAACTTCCCTGTAACTCTGATCGATTATCTCCTCACTTGCCCGTACAAGCCGGAGGCCATCCAGCTGCTGCTCCAGATCCCCAACACAAACACACTTCAGGACCGGGTCTCCCAGGACTCCAACATCCGGCATGCAGAACACACAACAGTCATTTACTACACAAAGTGCAGAAAGAGAGAGAAAAAAGAGGGAGCCTTAACAGAAACTTACCCAGAGCCAACGTCTCTTTCGAGCCGAAGCCTCCTTTGAGCCAAAGCCTCAAAGTAGTGCTTCTCTCACTACTGGCCTACTGCCAACAAGACCACCCCTCTTGTCCCTCCTGTGCTTTTAAACAAGTGTCACCAACCTGCGAGAAACCTCGTCACTGTGGCCTGCTCCTGCTGCTGATTGAACCGCCGGAGTGAGCCCGAACACCCACAAAGCTCTCCTTTTAAACAAGTGTCATTGACTTGTGAGAAACCTCATCGTTGTGACCTCTGATTGGGCCACTGGAATCACTTTGTCATTTTACACTCTGCTCTGCTCCCCTCCACTCCAGTCATTTACCCCATCTTTATCTCTTGTGTTTTGCTTCTTCCACACAGTTCACATTCACAACAACTTTTCTGCTGCCCCTCTGTCCTGAGCTCACAAATCAGCTATCTTCTCCTCAAGAACTCAGCAGGAGAATGAGTAACTGCTGACAGAACATTCCTTCATTTGCACGATGACTGTGGTGCCTGAGAATTGACGTTTGGGGCAGTAGTAAATCAGTCTTAATTTGTCCTTCCTTTTCTTGATTCTGGGTTTGTTGTTTTGTTAAATCCAGGACGGATTCCTGTCACAGTATGTTGACAGGCGGACTAAGGGGAATGCCATACTAGATCTAGTATTAGGTAATGAGCCGGGTCAGGTCACAGATCTGTCAGTGGGTGAGCATCTGGGGGACAGTGATCACCACTCCCTGACCTTTAACATTATCATGGAAAAGGACAGAATCAGAGAGGACAGGAAAATTTTTAATTGGGGAAGGGCAAATTATGAGGCTATAAGGCTAGAACTTGCAGGTGTGAACTGGGATGATGTTTTTGCAGGGAAATGTACTATGGACATGTGGTCGATGCTTAAGGATCTTCTGCAGGATGTTAGGGATAAATTTGTCCCGGTGAGGAAGATAAAGAATGGTAGGGTGAAGGAACCATGGGTGACAAGTGAGGTGGAAGAAGGCAGCATACATGAGGTTTAGGAAGCAAGGATCAGATGACTCTATTGAGGAATATAGGGTAGCAAGAAAGGAGCTTATGAAGGGGCTGATTAGAGAGAAAAGTGGGAAGATGTGCCTGGAGGCTGTGGAAGTGAGTGAGGTCCTCTATGAATACTTATCTTCAGTATTCACCAATGAGAGGGAACTTGATGACGGTGAGGACAATATGAGTGAGGTTGATGTTCTGGAGCATGTTGATATTAAGGGAGAGGAGGTGTTGGATTGTTAAAATACATTAGGACGGGTAAGTCCCTGGGGGCTGACAGAATATTCCCCAGGCTGCTCTACGAGGTGAGGGAAGAGATTGCTGAGCCTCTGGCTAGGATCTTTATGTCCTCATTGTCCACAGGAATGGTACCAGAGGATTGGAGGGAGGCAAATGTTGTCCCCTTGTTCAAAAAAGGTAGCAGGGATAGTCCGGGTAATTATAGATCAGTGAGCCTTACGGCTGTGGTGGGAAAGTTGTTGGAAAAGATTCTTAGAAATATGATCTATGGGCATTTAGAGAATCATGGTCTGATCAGGGACAGTCAGCATGGCTTTGTGAAGGGCAGATCATGTCTAACAAGCCTGATAGAGTTCTTTGAGGAGGTGAGCAGGTGTGTAGGCGAGGGTAGTGCAGTGGATGTGATCTACATGGATTTTAGTAAGGCACTTGACAAGGTACCACACGGTAGGCTTATTCTGAAAGTCAGAAGGCATGGGATCCAGGGAAGTTTGGCCAGGTGGATTCAGAATTGGCTTGCCTGCAGAAGGCAGAGGGTTGTGGTGGAGGGAGTACATTCAGATTGGAGGGTTGACTAGTGGTGTCCTACAAGGATCGGTTCTGGGACCTCTACTTTTCGTGATTTTTATTAACAATCTGGATGTGGAGGTTGAAGGGTGGGTTGGCAAGTTTGCAGATGACACAAAGGTTGGTGGTGTTGTGGATATTGTAGAGGATTGTCTAAGATTGCAGAGGGTCATTGATAGGATGCAGAAGTGGGCTGAGAAGTGGCAGATGGAGTTCAACTCAGAGAAGTGTGAGGTGGTACACTTTGGAAGGACAAACTCCAATGCAGAGTACAAAGTAAATGGCAGGATACTTGGTAGTGTGGAGGAGCAGAGGGATCTGGGGGTACATGTCCACAGATCCCTGAAAGTTGCCTCACAGGTAGATAGGGTAGTTAAGAAAGCTTATGGAGTGTTAGCTTTCATAAGTCAAGGGATAGAGTTTAAGAGTCGCGGGGTAATAATGCAGCTCTATGAAACTCTGGTTAGGCCACACTTGGAGTACTGTGTCCAGTTCTCTTCGCCTCACTATAGAAAGGATGTGGAAACATTGGAAAGGGTACAGAGGAGATTTACCGGGATGTTGCCTGGTTTAGAGAGTATGGATTATGATCAGAGATTAAGGGAGCTAGGGCTTTACTCTTTGGAGAGAAGGAGGATGAGAGGAGACATGATAGAGGTATACAAGATATTAAGAGGAAGAGATAGAGTGGACAGCCAGCGCCTCTTCCTCAGGGCACCACTGCTCAGTACAAGAGGACATGGCTTTAAGGTAAGGGGAGAGAAGTTCAAGGCAGATATTAGAGGAAGTTTTTTTACTCAGAGAGTGGTTGGTGCGTGGAATGCACTGCCTGAGTCAGTGGTGGAGGCAGATACACTAGTGAAGTTTAAGAAACTACTAGACAGGTATATGGAGGAATTTAAGGTGGTTATATGGGAGGCAGGGTTTAAGGGTCGGCACAGCATTGTGGGCTGAAGGGCCTGTACTGTGCTGTATTGTTCTATGTTCTATGTTTAAATGACAGGACAGACTCTCCATTTACTGCCTGAGGAGAGAATTAACCATTAGTTGCTCCCACCCCTGGCACACGGTTCTGTTGACTTCCAAACTTCTAAGCACATTTACCACAGATGTATTTCTCAGTCTGATGCCTACTATTTGGGATCAAGACATTGATGAGTCCAGAGTTGAGGCCTGGTGATTGTTGGTGTGCTGTGGTTTATGCCAAGGATCGAGAACATCGAATCAGAACTCTGTAAGTTGAGGCTGGAACCCTGGATCTACAAATCTGTGTGAGTCCACTGGGGTAGTCAAAAGCCCAACGCCTGCATGTCCCAGTCTGAATCTGAGTCCACTGGAGGCTGGAGACTGTCTCAGAGCTAGAGAATAAGTAGGGGATGGGTTGGAGGAGGAATGGAGCTCGCTTTGTTGTTGTTATGTTGTTGTTTATTGTATTCTGTGTTCTTCTGTTGAGCATGTTGGCACCAAAATATGCAGCGATACTTGTGGGGTGCTTCCAGGACACTCGTGGTTGGTTATTAATGCAAGTGATGCATTTCACTGTATGTTTTGATACACACATGATAAATAAACTTGAATCTTGAGCTAACTCTAACAGCAGTTCATTGTCTTTTGCTCTCTCCACAGATGATGGCTGACCTACCTGCATGCTCTGGTTTGATTTCAGATTTTTAGAATCTGCAGTATTTTATCTTTGCATGATTTCTGTAAATGTTCGATTAACATATGGTATTCAAGAAAGGATGGACACAGACATACTTGTATTGTTTGAACCATTCCTACTTTGATACTATTTCATAGAAGGTGGAACACTGCAGCACAGTACAGACCCTACAAACCACAATGTTGTGCCAACCTCTTAATCTACTCTAAGATCAAATCTACAATTCCCTTCTACATATCCCTCCATTTTTCCTATCATCTATGTGCCTATCTATGAATTTCTTGAATATCCATAATGTATCTGCCTCGACCATCACTCCTAGCACCAATCTCTTTGTACAGAGCGCTACCTCTGACATCCTCTCTATACATCCCGCCAATCACTGCAAACAACATCCTCAAGGCTTTGATTTCTTTTCCAATGGCGAGTCTGAATTCACACTTTGATTTCCTTGTTGGCTTCTCCAAAAACAACAGGTGGGTTCAAGGTGCTATTGAATACCCAAATTAGCAAATTTGGATGAATGAACATTATTAGAATCTTTGCATCCCATGGGTAAACAGAGCCTATCCACCAACTATGACAATTTTGTCATCTCCAATCAGAATCAAGTTTAATATCACTGGCATATATCACAAAATTTGTTAACTTTGTGACAGCAGTACTTCACAATGCATGATAATATAGGGAAAAAACTGGGATTTACATTATGTATCTACAGTATATGTACATCAAATAGTTAAATAAATAGTGCAAAAAAACATCAATACAAAAAGAGTAGTGAGGTAGTGTTCATGGGTTCAATGTCCATTCAGAAATGGGATGGCAGAGGGGAAGAAGCTGTTCCTGAATCGCTGAGTGTGTGTCTTCAGGCTCCTCTACCTCCTCCCTGATGGCGGAGGAGAAGGAGCTGTTCCTGAATCGCTGAGTGCGTGCCTTCAGGCTCCTGTACATCCTCCCTGATGGCGAAGAAGAAGAAGCTGTTCCTGAATCGCTGAGTGTGTGTCTTCAGGCTCCTGTACCTCCTCCCTGATGGCAGAGGGTAGAAGCTGTTCCTGAATTGCTGAGTGTGTGCCTTCAGGCTTCTGTACCTCCTCCCTGATAGTAACAGTGAGAAAAGGCATGTCCTGGGTGGTGGGGGTCCTTAATGATGGACAATCAATATGATGTTTTCTGGAACAGCATTCTTGCTTTCCCCTGTCAGGGAAATGGACCGAACTGGATTATATGATGTGATTTCATCCAGGCTAGGTGCCAGGAAGGAGACTGCCGAGGCTTCGATTGAATGTCATGTTTTAAATGTGTGGTTTAAGTTACGCCAAGAACTCTGTGCAGTCTCCTTTCCACTTCTCTTTAATCACGATTACCTCAACAGTATAAAAGATTTCTAAAACCCACTACTAAGAATTTTTATTGTAGATTTTCTCAAAGACTGTCTCCACCATAGATGATGCATTCATGCAGGCTGCAGAGAGAATGGTTCCACTGGTGTGTTCTTCTGGCTCCATCATTTAACTCCTGACCATGAACCAGTTATGTGACGAAGTTGCCTTTATTTGGAAATGGAATCAAATTTCTGATTTCCTTCATGGCGAGCAATGCCAGTGGGTTTTCTGTGGAATGCTTTGATTCTTTTTTTAAAGGCATAGGGGGCCTGGGTGGGGTTTATGTGGATGAAGATGAGAAGGAACAATCTGATAACCAAGGCATGGACACACTCCTGACTCACAGAAGTCCTGGTGTAAGATTCCCAAGATGTTGAGTTGGTAGCAAAGAAGGCAAATGCAATGTCCAATAGTTCACTGGTTCAATGTTTCCATTTAATATCTGAGAATGTATAGAGTATACAAACTGAAATTCTTACTATTTGCAGGCATCCTCAAAACAGAACAAAAGTCCCAAAGAATGTGACAGAATAAAACATAAGAACCGCAAAGCCCCTTGCAGAAGCAGCACCAAGCTGCATAATCACCCCTCCTCACTTATTCTAACCTAAAAACATGAGCGTAACATTCATTCATTCATTTTGAGAGTGCTAGAATATAAAAATAATGATGGAATCTGAGACCTGATATGCCATTGGTCAGTATTGTAAGCAGTTTTGATCCCCAGACCACTGAGAGTCTTAGTCCCATTCTCTGACTTTTCCACAGTGCAATTTCTTTTTCTTTTCTTCAAGGACTTACCCAATTCAACTTTGAAAGCCATGACCAAATTTGCTTTCAATATTGTTTCAGACAATAGCTTCCAGCTCATCATCACCAGCTGTGTGAGAGTTTATCCTCACAGGACTGAGATGTCATTTACCAAACTCCCCCAGTCCATGGTGAACCCTTCTAGAGTCCGAGAGTGACAGAGTGGTCAGGCCCCATCCTATCTGAAAAGAGAAATCCTCCACTGAATTTTTACCTCACCATCGATTCATTCCAGTAAATCTTTTCTGCACCCTCTCTAAAACGTAGAGCCAAGAATTTAAGAGTGATAGTGCCTGAAGCCAATTTTATAGAATTTTAATGAATTTATTCTATTTCAAAGAGGAATATCAGTGTGCTACGGAATTATTATCTCTGTGTGAGCCCAGTCCCTGCCATAAGAGCTGCCTTAGCAAAGTTCAAAGTTCAAATTAATTTATTATCAAAGTATGTGGCAATGCTCCAAGTAAATGTGCTCAGTGGTGGGGATGGCTTTGCCTTTGATGGACTGGGCTGCATCCATCACTTTCTGTAGCCCTTTCCAGTCGTGTGCATTGGTGTTTCCATAACCGGCCACAATGCACTCAGTTAGAATGCACTCCACTGTACACCTACAGAAGCTTGTCAGAGCTTTTGGTAAATTGTCAAATCTACTCAAACTTCTAAGAAAGTAGAGCTTTTCTAAGAAAGTAAAAGCATTGTCATGCCTTATTTGTGATTACACTTGTGCATTGGTCCCAAAACTGATCCTCTGATATGTTGCCACCAAGGAATTTAAGGCTCCCTCAGTGGATTATGGATGACGGACTGCATTGCAGTTGATGTGGTCATTGCTGGCAGCCCACAGAATCTTGCTACTAGCTGCACTTGGGATCTGTGCAAATGTCTTGGTGCCTGCATTGGTAGAGGACGCATGTCTGAGCCGCAGTCCACTTCAAAGTTCAAAGTGAAGTTTGTTATTAAAATATGTAATCTATATGTTATCCCACACTAGCTTGAGATTCAATTTCTTGCAGACACTTACAGGAAAATAATGAAATACATTGGAATTTATAAAACAAAATACAAGAACAAAAACTGACGGACAGCCAGAAAAAATGTGCAAAAGATAATACTGAGAATATGAATTGCAAAGAGTCCTTGAAAGTGAGCCGGCAGTTTGTAGGATCAGTTCAGAATTGAGGTGAGTGAAGTTACGCACACTGATTCAGGACCCTGAGTTATGTTGAATGAAGTTATCTGTGCCAGTTTGGGACCCTGATGGTTGAAACACTTTTGAACCTGGTGGCGTGGGACCTAAGATTCCTGTACCTCCTTCTCAATGTACAGGAAGATAGCATGGTCTGGATGGTGGGGGTCTTTGATAATGGATGCTGCTTTCTTGTGGCAGTGCTCCATGTAGTTGCACTCAATGATGGGGAGGGCTTTGCCTGTGATGGGCTGGGCTGTATCTACCACCTTCTTTCGACTTTTCCGTTCCTAGGCATTGGCGCTTCTGTACAAAGCTATGATGCAACCAGCCAGGATATATTCCACTATGCATCCATAGAAGTTTGCCAATGCTTTAGATGAAATGCTGAATCCATGAAAACTTCAAAGAAAGCTTCTAGCAGCGCTTCACTTACGCGCTGGTTCCAGGATAGATTCTCTGATAGGCAAACGCCAAGGAATTTAAAGCTACTGACTATCCACCTTTCCACTTGGCGTTTTCAACAATTTGATGCTAAACCCAATTTAAATATTTTATGTTAAATATCAAGGATGAGGGCAGCAAAAGTGGCTGATAAAATAAAATGATAAGAAGTTAGGGAATTATTTTGCAGTTCTTATCCAACATGTTCACTGTGATCATTCAAGGAAGCTGACGTGTCTCCCTCCTTTGTCTGACTAGCTGCTCTTCATTTCTCTTAGGGATGAACACATCTTGCCAATAAAAAGAACTTGACATCCTGCATGCAAAGGCTATGACCTTGTTTGTAGTGATAGAACCACTTCAGTTCCTGTGAAGAATAATGAGTCTTGTGTGACGACCCAGATAACTGGGTAAGAAACCAGTTCCACAATCTCAGCATTGCCCTTGAAGCTATGTGCCGTGCAGGCATTGTACATCCTGTTTCAGTAGCGCAATGAAGCAGAAAATGGACATACTCCAAGTACAAAAATAAACAGAAGTTCAAGTTTATTGTCTTTCAACCATGCACAACCATATATCTAGACCAGTATTTCCCAACCATTTTTAGCCCAATACCCCACTAAAGCACCTCCATACTTGCCAACATCCCTCTTAGGCACAATATACTTTCTGGCACCCCGATAGTGTAAAAACATGTCTACTATATGTTAACATGAGAAAAATGACTCTGCTTTAAAATTTTATTTGTCTTTAAACCTAGCTTACACAGTACCTGTGCATTGTGCAGCAGCCTCAATATCAATGTGATCCTTGAGATTGATGGCTTTTACAAGAGTTGAAACATCTGTTTCAAGTTGTGACAGCAAAAGCCTTAAGTCCCCACGTGTAACAACATCCAGGCGGTTTCAGTTTTTTGTGGGTATGTGCTTCACTGCACTGAATATTTTTGCTTCTTCATCATTCTGAAGTTCGATAATCTCTTCTTGCAAACTCTCTTCCTGTTCTTCCACCTTGCAAAAAATGAGTTAATTACCCAGTCCAGAATTTCCAGATCGTTCAAATTCTTGAATCAATTCTAAATATCCTTCTTCAGTGACGGCAGGTGTAATCAGTACTTGTGCAAATTACCGTCTGTGAAAGAGAGTTCCATACATTCCATGCAGGGGAACTGTAAAAACATTCTTTTCCCAATGTTTTGTTTATACATTTCCAATTTTCTGATAAAAGTGGACACTGCACTTTTTTGCCTGGATTAAATAGAAATTCTCACCCTGCAGTTTCATATTTAGAATGTCCATTTTGTCATACAGATCGGCTAGGTATGCCACTTCTCCACGGAGACGTTTCCCAAGTTCTCGTTGACTTTGAGCAAAAATTCAACCACAGTGTCAAAAAGAACAAACAGACATTTTAAGCAGCAGCTTTTTGACAGCAAACACACTTCAGTGTGAAGAAGCAAGCATTCAAACACTTCATCATTATCTTGGCATAACTGGCAAAATATTCTGCTATTTAATGGATGAGCTTTAATTTTGTTGGGAGCAGATATTACAAGAGTCATGCTTGAGAAAAGCCACTGGCTGAGGGTTTTGGCTGTGAGATGTTAATGATGAACTACATGATGGATTGCAAACAGACTTGGAATTCCTTTTTTCATAAATGCAATTAAACCAGCATGGTGACCTGTCATATATGGTGCTCCATTTGTTGCACAAGGGATCATGATCCTAATTGGAATACTTTTATCCTCAATATACATTTTGAGCTCATTGGAGATTGATTCTTCATCGATATTTGTTCATTAATGATCTGGATGATGGGGTGGTAAATTGAATTAGTAAGTATGCAAATGATACTAAGATAGGTGGCGTTGTAGATAGTGAAATAGGTTTTCAAAGCTTGAAGAGGGATTTAGGCCAGTTAGAAGATTGGGCTGAAAGATGGCAGATGGAGTTTAATGCTGATAAGTGTGAAGTGCTACATTTTGGTAGGAATAATCCAAATAGGACATACATGGTAAGTGGTAGGGCATTGAGGAATGCAGTAGAACAGAGTGATCTAGGAATAATGGTGCATAGTTCCCTAAAGGTGGAATCTCATGTGGATAGGGTGGTGAAGAAAGCTTTTGGTATGCTGGCCTTTATAAATCAGAGCATTGAGTATAGGAGTTGGGATGTAATGTTAAAATTGTACAAGGCGTTGGTAAGGCCAAATTTGGAGTATTATGTACAGTTCTGGTCACCGAATTATAGGAAAGATGTCAACAAAATAGAAAGAGTGCAGAGGAGATTTAATAGAATGTTATCCGGGTTTCAGCACCTAAGTTACAGAGAAAGGTTGAACAAGTTAGGTCTTTATTCTTTGGAGCATAGAAGGTTGAGGGAGGACTTGATAGAGGTATTTAAAATAATGAGGGAGATAGATAGAGTTGACATGGACAGGCTTTTTCCATTGAGAGTAGGGGAGATTCAAACAAGAGGACATGAGTTGAGAGTTAAGGGGCAAAAGTTTAAGGGTAACATGAGGGGGAACTTCTTTACTCAGAGAGTGGTAGCTGTGTGGAATGAGCTTCCAGTAGAAGTGGTAGAGGCAGGTTCGGTATTGTCATTTAAAGTAAAATTGGATAGGTATATGGACAGGAAAGAAATGGAGTGTTATGGGCTGAGTGCAGGTCGGTGGGACTAGGTGAGAGTAAGCGTTCGGCATGGACTAGAAGGGCCGAGATGGCCTGTTTCCATGCTGTAATTGTTATATGGTTATATGGTTTATAATTTTTTGCAAAAAGAGAACCCTTTCATAAACTTTTCCTTTTTTGATATGCCATTAGCAATGCCCTGTTGTCTCACACGGTTGACTCATCCAGTTGTATCTCAAATCCTGTTTTTTGTAGCTGTGTGCAAAGGTGATACTCAATGTCTTCAATAATTTTGACAATTTTATGATCTGCAGAGTTACTACTCAGAGGAATTGATTTTAAAATACTGGTCTCCATTTTGAGAACAGTGGTGAGCACTTCTGATACAGCTGGCATTATTAATCTTTCACCAATTGTATGAGATTCCAATTCCACACTTTGCTATCATTTCGGAAATGTTATAAGAAGCAATATGACCACTATCAAGGTCATTTTTAGCTTTTTTGGCAAATAACTTAAGTGTGCAATACCTTTCTAATGCTTCTTTCATGTTCTGGAACTGAGTAATACCATAAGTAGCCTTTTCAGGGTGTCTTTTACAACAGTGGTCCTGTGATCTTGATGGTTTTATGGCTTTATTGGACAGACTTTTTGTAGTTTCTTTTCCTTAGCAGGATTAAAATGTAAGGCTTCACCCCCTTGTGACTCATAGAGATTGTGCCGTACGTATTTACCCATTATAAATAATTAACACAAACTGGGAATGCCTATTGGATGTTGACAACGGCAGTGAGTTGACACGGATGGAATGATGGTAGCAGCATGCAAAGGAATGGTGAGGTGAAGATGAAGACGATCACAACTGGGGAAATTACATTGATAATGATTCAGATTGAAATCCTCAGTCAGGATAGAGCTGGTGTTCGACAAGCTACCTTTATACTATACCAGACAGCACGATTGACCAATCATGTGAGGTCTCATAATCCCCAAAGGTGGCTCTTGACCACACAAATGCAGCCGAGATCACTTTGAGCAGCTCAACAGGAATCCACGGGGATGGCAGGTTCACTGATTGGCTCTATTTCACAGTTTGGTTCTGGCCAGTGCTGTGTGACCTGTTTTCTGTAGATCTGCAGAGAAAGTTGAGAGAGTGTACTTGACTTACCAGTTGTTAAGTTGCATGAACTCGTTCCGTGCCCCAAGTCAAGAAGAACTGTTGGGCACCCTGGCTGCTAACTTATGCATCCCCAATACTGTCTGATTGGTTGGTGAGGTCAGATGAGATTGCCGAGTTGACGACGAGTGCCCCCCACCTGCAGAGCGATGGTTCTTCCTGTGACCCAGTGCCTCTTCCTTTGTCAATGGTTGGTCAGGTCTCAAGCCTCAAGTTAGGGTGTCGCTTACCACCCCGCACCCCCGAGAATCTTGAACACCACCCGCCCAATGACCTCTATTTCCCCTATTGCCCCCTTAGGACATGTAACTTCCCCCTTGGGGGGGTGTGGTACTGTCCATGTTGTGATTCATTGTGCTAAATAAAACATTGTTCCTCTGCAGCCAAAGTACAAAACACAGTCCATATCATCACACGCAGCACAGTTAACAATCCAGCACAAAGGGTCACAAAATAATATTAGCGCAAATCGCTGAGTGACATGACCTGAAGATTGACAGGTTGACATAAAGTGCAAGGTACATGATTATATAAGACAATATAAATTTTTAAGTTTAGAAATACAGTGTGGAACAGGCCACGTGGCCCAGCAACCCAACTATTAAACCATAGCCTAATCACAGGACAATTTACAGTGACTGATTAAGCTATTAACTGGTACAGCTTTGGAATGGAGTAGGAAGCTGAAGCACCCTGAGGAAACTCACAAGGTTCACGGGGAGCATGTAGAAATTCCTTACAGGACGGTGCCGGAATTGAGCTCCAAACTCCGACGCCCCCAAACTGTAATAGCATCACACCAACTGCTACGTTACTGTGGTGCCCCAGTATAATATTACTGGTGCTATTATGATAAAACAAGCAGTCGTATAAATATGTAAAACAGCAGCAATAAAAGATAAAAAGTGACCAGTGCAGGATGTGAGTGTGTCTGCCACATTTCTGTCCGTTACCTGACAGTACGTGCTTATATACAGGAATCAGGAGTATAAACTGATCAGTGGTGGAGGTAGATACCCTAGTGAAATTTAAGAGACCACTAGACAGGTATATTTAGGAATTTAAGGTGGGGGGTTATGTGGGAGGCAGTGTTTAAGGTTCAGCACAACATTGTGGGCCAAAGGGCCTGTACTGTGCTGTATTGTTCTATGTTCTATTGTTCTATGTTCTATCATTTTTCAATTAGCTCAGCAAGATGAAAATTAGATCTGATTTCCATAATCTGTATTTATCGATAGTCTCACTAGACCAGCCATGGGGTTTAGGATACTAGACACCATCCCTGAGGCTTGGTATGGTTATTCTGTCAGAAACCTCGAAACTGGTGAATACTTGTGCAATCAATTATTTTGTATTTTATATTTGTAATTTAATCGTCGAACGTGAGATCTGGAGATCATTGATGTAGTTTTGTAGTCCGTTGATAAGAGGGAATTTACATGCTGAAGACTGCAGCAAAAGTAGTTCAAAGGGAAATAGTGATACAATTTCCTGCAGCACACAGAGAGTTGCTAATGTACACCGGTGCCATCTTGAAACTCCATTGCATGGGTTTGAAAGAAGCTGCACCAGCTTTATCATGAGCACAGCCCACCCGACCATCAAGAATGTCTTCAAAAGACAGTGTCTCAAGAAGATGCCATCCATCATTACAGAACAACTGATAAGAAATAAAGTTCAAAGTAAATTTATTATCAAAGTACACATATACAACCCTGAGGTTCATTTCCTTGCAGGAAATCACGGTTAATACAAAGAAACATAATAATAATAAATAAACAATAAATATTGAGAACACGAGATGAAGAGTCCTTGAAGGTGAGTCCATAGGTTGTGGGAACATTTCAGTGTTGGGGTGAGTGAGGTTGAGTGAAGTTATCGTCTCTGGTTCAAGATCCTGATGGTTGAGGGGCAGTAACTGATCCTGGACATGGTAGTATGAGTCCTGAGGATCCTGTACCACCTTCCTGATGGCAGCATTGAGAAGAGAGCATGATCTGGGTGGTAGGAGTCCCTGATGATGGATGCTGCTTTCCTGTGACAGCTTTTCATGTAGATTGCTCAAGTACAGTACATTTAGTAAAATTTTTCGTTCAATGGCATTGATGTTTCTTTACCAGGCTGTGATGCAGCCAGTCACACTGCACATCTATAAATATTTATCCAAGATTTAGATAAACTAAGCATGCTAGAAGAACAATTTTCCACCTTTCTCCATTTTGTCCCATCATCTGTTTTGTCTCACTTCTCATCAATATTATTGAGATTTTAAAACTGATTTTGTCAATACCATTCAGAAGCCTCCCTCAAATCTGGTTTAGTTTTGAATATTCAAAGATCTCAGAGGGGGCCTTTGTTCCTTTTGAGCGTTCCTTTGCTTGAGATCTACCGGCATAAATCTCTCTCAAGAAAAGTAATGGTTGTGTAAAATGATCTCCTGAAAGCACAAAGGCAATCAGTCAAGTATGAAATGTGGAACTGTTCCATTTCATCATGTTTGACATTTACACAATGGGACAGATTGAGATAAAAATATTGATAGAAACAACATATCAATCAAACCAACTCAAGAAAATGATCAGAATCTGGGCTGTATAATAAGGGACTTAAGTGTTGATTTGTTCACTATGTTATTTATCAGTATATCCCATTCCATTGGATATCAATTTCTTCACAATGTGTTGGTGATATCCCGGCCTGCAATTTGCATGCATGCTCACTTCAAGTGGGAAAGCATCGGCTGCACCCATTACTGAGGTATTTTAACGAGACAAAAACGTAGATCTGTGCAACTGCAAATTTAAACATTCAGAGACGTCATTATTTCTTTCTCTCTCAGATCAGTGAATAGGTGGCACGCAATCTTCATTCAACATCATTCATGGAAAGAAATGAACAGATGATGCTTTGGGTCAAGACCCTTCATCAAAACAACTATGAGGAGCGTTTCATAGTTCTAGACCTGTACTCGCTGAAGTTTAGAAGAATGACGTGGGGGAACCTCATTGAAATCTATCAGATATTGAAATGTCTAGATAGAGTGGATGTGGAGAGGATGTTTCCCATAGTGGGGGTGTCTAGAACCAGAGGGCACAGCCACAGAATAGAGGGGCATCCACTTAGAACAAAGATGAGGAGGAATTTCTTTAGTAATAGGGTCCCCTGCCCCCTCCTGTGTATAAGCAGCAGGAAACAGCATCAACCCTCCCTCCTCCCCCCACTTATTCTAGCATAAAGCATCATCATTCCCACCACCCACCATGCCAGCAACAGCAAAGCCCCAAAGAGAGACCATGGTCCATCAGAAAATACTGTTTATCCCAGCAGATCAACATTCTTCAAACTCTCTCGCTAACAAGACAGAGAGATATCACTCCATCTACAGTAAGTGGAGGGTAACAAACAGTCACTGTTTCGATGTTACAGTTTGTCTGTAGTGACTGTTTGTTTTCAAGTACCCCCAACTGGAGAATCGGCAGTAAGCACTCATTCACCATTGAGAGAGCAAGAGAGAGACACCTGCTGTTTTTTTGTTCCAGCTCCCCGTGATGCTTCAGTTCACAACACCGGCGAGAAATCAGGTCCACAGGGCCACAGTAGGCCACACCACGAAGGCGCCCATCTTGCAGGGTGGTGAATCTATGGAATTCATTTCCACAGATTGCTGTGGAGGCCAAGTCATTGAGCATGTTTAAAGCAGAGGTTGATAGGTCCTTGATTAGTCAGAGTGTCAAAGGTTTTGGGGGAAGGCAGGAGAATGGTATTGACTCAGCCATGATGGAATGGCAGAGCAGACCTGTTGGGCCGAATGGCCTAATTCTGCTCTTGTGTCTTGTCATAGTGATGACCATTTGAGAATCATGGACTGAAACAATATGTTTTTAGTCTCTTAGAGCTGCCAGCACCACAGACAACAATTGCCAGTAATGCAAGCATATGCACATAATGCCCAGCATGTGTGTCACTAATTATACACTCCATTCAATCGTAGCTACAATTGACTGATTTCTGTTTTTACACATCAAACATATAGATAATGGAGACTGATAAAAGAATAATAAAGTAGATTGCTGACTGAAATGACTGGCAGTCTGCTGTGTTTAAACATTAACACTAGTGACTAACCTCCATGAAAACTTCTTGGCAAATCACAGATGGCTACCTTACATCTGAGGCTATTTGGCTCTTCATATCTGTGCCTGGTATTAAGGTTGGTCTGACTTCCCAGACTAGGGTCTAGTTTATATATATATAGGCATCTGTAAGTCTCAAGAGACCATGGATTTGCACCTTGGAAAGTTTCCAGGGCGCAGGCCTGGGCAGGGTTGTATGGGAGACTGGCAGTTGCCCATGCTGCAAGTCTCCCCTCCCCATGAAACCGATGTTGTCCAAGGGAAGGGCAAGAGCCGGTACAGCTTGGTACCGGTGTCGTTGCAGGACAATGTGTGGTTAAGTTCCTTGCTCAAGGACACAATTTGCTGCCTTAGCTGAGGCTCGAACTAACGACCTTCAGATCACCAGACCAACGCCTTAACCACTTGGCCACGCACCAACACTAGGGTCTAGTTTAGTATACCAAAATTGGGTGAAACTAGAAGTGAAGGTCATGGGTTAAAGGTGAAAGGTGCAATGTTTAAGGGGAACATTATGGGGATCCTCATTAGGACCTGTTGAGGTTCTCCAGCAATTTGTGTTTTGCTCTGGATTTCCAGCATCTGTAGAATCTTTTTAGTTCATGGCCTAATTTGTTCTCATGCTTTTAGAACTTAGTTCATAGAATACTACAGAAAGTACAGGCTGTACAGCTCATGATGTTGTGCTGACCTTTTAACCTACTCTAAGAATTGGCACTCAGAGAAGCCCGCTTGAAAGCGTTGGTTTGAGTCTCTTCCCTTGGAGAGGCTGTTGGCTTACGTGCTACCCTCGGAGACATGATTGATTTGTGTCACTTCCCTCAGAGAGGCTCATGTCATTTTTGCTGTTTTTTCGAGTTGCTGCCCCATGGGGTTTGCAAGTTTTTGCTTCTATTCCTTTTTATCTGGGGGGGGGGGCTTACACTAGAGGGCAAGGGATGGTTGATGTCTTTCTTTCAACTGCTATGGTTTTTGGTATTTTATGGCTATCTGGAGAAGACAAATCTCAGAGTTGTATTCTGCATACATACTTTGATAACAAAATAAACCTTTGAACCTTTGAAGATTAATCTAACCCCTCCTACATAATCCTCCATCTTTCTATCATCTATTTGCCTAACTAAGAGTCTCTTGAAAGCTCCAAATTTATCTGCCTCTACCACCACCCCTGGGTGAGTGTTCTATTCACCCATTTCCGTGTAAAAAAAACTTACGTCTGACATCTTTCCTATACTTTCATCCAAGCACCTTAAAAATATGCTCTCTTTTTAACCCATCTCTTTACCTTCAATATAGAGCAGAAATCCTTCAGTGAAAGTATCCCTGCAGCTTCAAGGAAGGGAAGGTAGTGAGTTGGTTAGCAAAGTGCTTTATGGTGCCAACAATCTGGGTTCAATTCCCGCCGTTGTATGTAAGGAATTTGTACATTTTCCCCGGTGGGTTTCCTCCCATAGTCCATAGGTGAATTGATCATTGTAAATTGTCCTGTAATTAGGTAAGGATTATATCAGGGGTTGCTGGATGGTGTGACTCAAAGGGCTGAAAAGACCTATTCAGCACTGTATCTCAATAAATATATAATAAATATACTATAAGCATGAAATCTTTCCATTTGAAATGAGGCTTTAAGTTAGAACATAGAAACATAGAAAACCTACAGCACAATACAGGCCCTTCAGCCCACAAAGTTCTGCTGAGCATGTCCCTACCTTAAAAATTACTAGGCTTGCCTAAAGGCCTCCATTTTTCTAAGCTCCATGTACCTATCCTATCTAAAAATCTCTTAAAAGACCCTATCATATCCACCTCCACCACCGTTGCCAGCAGCCCATTCCACGCACTCACCACTCTCTGAGTTAAAAACTTACCCCTGACATCTCCTCTGTACCTACTCCCCACCACCTTAAACCTGTGTCCTCTTGTGGCAACCATTTCAGCCCTGGGAAAAAGCCTCTGACTATCCACACGATCAATGCCTCTCAACATCTTATACACCTCTATCAGGTCACCTCTCATCCTCCATTGCTCCAAGGAGAAAAGGCAGAGTTCACTCAACCTATTCTCATAAGGCATGCTCCCCAATCCAGGCAACATCCTTGTAAATCTCCTCTGCACCCTATCTATGGCTTCCACATCCTTCCTGTAGTGAGGCCACCAGAACTGAGCACAGTACTCCAGTGGGGTCTGACCAGGATCCTCTATAGCTGCAACATTACCTCTCAGCTCCTAAATTCAATTCCACATTTGATGAAGGCCAATACACCATACACCTTCTTAACCACGGAGTTAACCTGCGCAGCTGCTTTGAGTGTCCTATGGACTCGGACCTCAAGATCCCTCTGATCCTCCACACTGCCAAGAGTCTTACCATTAATACTATATTCTGCCATCATATCTGACCTACCAAAATGAACCACCTCACACTTATCTGGGTTGAACTCCATCTGCCAATTCTCAGCCCAGTTTTGCATCCTACCAACATCTCACTGTAACCTCTGACAGCCCTCCACACCATCCATAACACCTCCAACCTTTGTGACATCAGTAAACTTACTAACCCATCTCTCCACTTCCTCATCCAGGTCCACTGGTGACCGACCTCCATGCAGAATATGACCCGTCTACAACCACTCTTTGCCTTCTGTGGGTAAGCCAGTTTTGGATCCACAAAGCAATGTCCCCTTGGATCCCATGCCTCCTTACTTTCTCAATAAGCCTTGCATGGGGTACCTTATCAAATACCTTGCTGAAATCCTTATACACTACATCTACTGCTCTTCCTTCATCAATGTGTTTATTCACAGCCTCAGAAAATTCAATCAGGCTCATAAGGCACGACCTGTTCTTGACAAAGCCATGCTGACTACTCCTAATCATATTATACCTGTCCAAATGTTCATAAATCCTGCCTCTCAGGATTTTCTCCATCAACTTACCAACCTCTGAAGTAAGACTCACTGGTCTATAATTCCCTGGGCTATCTCTACTCCCTTTCTTGAATAAGGGAACAACATCTGCAACCTTCCAATCCTCTGGAACCTCTCTCTTCCTCATTGATGATGCAAAGATCATCGCCAGAGGCTCAGCAATCTCCTCCCTTGCCTCCCACAGTAGCCTGGGGTACATTTCGTCAGTTCAGATACTAATTCTATAAAGTCCCTTGACTTGACTTCAGGCTTGACCTCTGTGTTACCCCAGACTTCTACAAGATAATTACAATGTTTAAAAGACATTTGGAAAGATACATAGATAGGAACGGTTTGGAGGGATACAGGAACAGAACTAGTGTAGATGGGTATCTTGATTGGCATGAACAACCTGTAGGATTCCAACATTCGAAGATTCAAAAGATTCAAAGTACATTTATTATCAATGAATGCATACAGTATACAAAGCTGTCATCTGCACAGACAGCCACGAAACAAAGAAGCACCATGGAACCTGTTCAAAAAAAATCAAACACCCAACACACAAAAAAAATAACAATTAGTGCAAATGGAAATAAAACAAATGAAAGACACAGAATGTAAAACTTGTCATTGAAGCAGTCAGGAATGTTCATTTCAGTTAAATATAGAGCTGTGTTGTTGGTTGACTGCCAGTTGCAGAGTCCGAATGGCAGAAAATAGCAATAAAAAGAGGAGTAAGCAGAAACATGAACTACAGAGGCCAATCCACCAACTGCATCATTCAGCCTTGTCAAGAACCAAAACTCTGGCACTGTCTTCAGCAGCATCGTGCAAGGGGGCAAGAGAGTCTCGTCAAATGAAGGCAAACGGCGCTGAACACCCGCTGGCCTACCACTCTCGTGCTTGTCGCTTTAATCAGCAAGATCAGTGAGAAACGGAGTCGAATAAACTGCTTTGTAAGGAGCAGTACACTGAGAAAGAGAATACTGTCTCCTCTCCTCCTTCACTGGTGCAGTAAGGGTGAAGGAAATGGGGGCAATGGAAAACCTGAGATCATGTGTAAAGGAAGGAGGGAGGGAGAATGGATTGTTGATGGAAGAAGCAGGCATGTGAAAAGCATTGATAATACCTTGAATCCTATGGTTAGCTTTACTTGTAACACGTACATCAAAGCATACAGTAAAATGCATTGTTCTGAGTCAAATCAAATCAGCGAAGGTTGTGCTGGTCTGTACGCAAATGTCAATAATCTTCCGGCTCCCACATCTTACGAACCCAAACTTGTACATCTTTGGAAGTTGGAGCAGCAAGGAGAGACACACGGTGACGGAGGAGAATGGACAGACTGCTTACAGACAGCAAGCTTACACTGGCTGCTGTACTAATGTTACACTACCGTGCTGTTCTAAGCTGCACCATGTGGACAGGGACATCAACTAATGCAAGAGAGGAACAAATGAATAACATTCAGCAAGAAATAAATAACAGAACTTGCAGCTGAATAAAACCTTTCACATTCTCCAGATACAGTATATATTTTATGTCTTGCTCTGCACTGCTACCACAAAAAAAAACAAATTTCATGACAGATGTGAGTGATGATAAACCTGATTCTGATATGGGTCTCTATTGTGGACTGAGAGTGGGAAGGGGGGCAGGGAGAGGAGAAGTCATTCCTACCTGTGGCCATCAAACTTTACTCCTCCCTCGGAGTGTCAGACACCCTGAGCCAATAGGCTGGTTCTGGACTTATTTCCACTTGGAATAATTTACTTACTATCTTTAAATTATTTATGGTTTTATATTGCTATATTTTTACACTATTCTTGGCTGGTGCGGTTGTAACAAAATCTAATTTCCCTCGGGATCAATAAAGTATGTCTGTCTGTCTGTCTGCCTGAATCATGGTTGGGAAAAGGTGAACAGATGTGTGTCTCTCTCTGCCACCCATCCCACGGTGGTCTACGCTTGCCATTCCCAACATCCTTTGTTGCCCCAGGATTTGCAATCTCACACTCAGCTCTACATTGTCAAATACAGTACTGTGCAAAACACTTGCTGTTACAAAGAAAGCACTGTAGCACTTCTACTTCCCCAGGAGTTTACAAAGATTCGGCATGACATCTAAAACTTTGGCAAACTTCTGTAGATGTGTAGTAGAGAGTATATTGACTGGTTGCATCACAGCCTGGTATAGAAAAGAACAGAAAATCCTCCAAAAAGTAGTGTATACGGCCCAGTCCATCATGGGTAAAGTCCCCCGCAACCTTGAGCACATCTACACAAAAATTTGTTGCAGGAAAGCTGCTTCCATCATCAGGGACCCTCACCACCCAGGTGAGGTGCTGCTGCCATCAGGAAGAAGGTACCAGAGCCTCAGGGCTCACACCACCAGGCTCAGGAACAGTCATTACCCCTCAACCATCAGACTCTTGAACCAAAGGAGATAACTTCACTTGCCCCATCATTGAAATGTTCCCCAAACCTATGGACTCACTTTCAAGGATTCTTCATCTCGTGTTCTCAATATTTATTATTCCTTTCTTTTTGCATTTGCAGTTGGTTGTTTTTTGTGCACTGGTTGAACGCTCAAGTTGGTGCAGTCTTTCATTGATTGTGTTATGGATATTATTCCATTATGGACTTACTGAGGGTGCCCACAAGAAAATGCATCTCGGGGTTATATATGATGACATATATAAACTTTGATAATAAACTCACTTTGTTCTTTTGAAGAAATTCCTCATCATCTCTGTTCTACACAGATGACCTTCTATTCTGAGGTGGTGTCTCCTGGTCCTAAATTTTCCCACTAGTGGAAGCATCCTCTGAATGTCCATTTTGTCTATGCCTTTTGTTGCTTGGCTGGCTGAGATCAACCAGCATTTTTGAATTTGCTTGGTCTCCATAGCTATTGGTGGCACTGATTTCCCTTTGTCTCTCCTGTTTGTTATTTCCTCAAAGAATTCCAATAGATTTGTCAGGCAAGATTTCCCTTAACGAAAACCTGCTGACTTTGGCCTATTTTCTCATGTGCCTCCAAATACCCTGAAACCTCATCCTTAATGATGGACTCCAACATCTTCCCAACCACAGGCTTATAATTTCTTATCTTTTGCTTCCCTCCCTGCTTAAAGAGTGGAGAGACGCTTTCAATTTAAGTCCACTAGAACCATTCCAGAATCTAGTGATTCTTGCAAGACCATTTCTAATACCGCCACAATCTCTTCAGCTACCTGGCAGTATCTGTGGAGGAAGATGGACAGTTAGTATTTTGGGCTGAGACTCTGCATGAGGACCAAAAGAGGGGAGAGAGTCTGTATTAAAAAAAGTTCAGGAAAGGGTAGACGATCATTGGGGCTTTACCTCTCAGCACTCAGAGCCACTGGACCTACTTGGGGTTACCACTTCACTACAGCTAGGAGAACAATTTCTAGAAAACTCAGATTGGCCCAGGAAATATAACTTCCTGTCATGTCACAGATCAATTTGCCTGAGGTCCACCAAGAACAAACATTATTCATGGTACAATCTACTGCCGGAAGTCAAAGCCTTAACAATACCCAAAGGCATTAATCAACCTCTTCAAATGCAGCATAAATCTCATGGATGTTTTAACACAGCTTGGACCCTTCCCATGATCCCAGTTAAACAGCCAATGACGAAAACTGTTATAGGATACGACAATTCGAGTCTCATGCTTTAATCTTCTTCAGAAACTCTGATCCACCTCAAAGTAAACAGGTGAGGCTAGGCAGGATATGACGCATTGTTGAGGAAAAAGAAAAATGAGATAAAGCTACCCCTATCAGACTCTAGCTTGGTCCAAAATTTTGGTCTCAGGGCAGCATTCAGCAAGTGCACAGCACCCTTACACACCTCCTCACTTGAAGCCATTGGCAAGGATCCAAAAACTCCACCTACAACATTTATCTGCACCTTAAATACCACATGCAATACTGTGTAAGGCTTAGGCACATATATATAGTTAGCGTGTCCAAGACTTTGGCACAGAACTGTATTTGACAACGTGGAGCGGAGATCAATTCTGTAAATCTGGCAGCAGCAAAGGATGTTGGGAATGGTGAGGGAGGAGTGCCATGGGAGGGGTGTGGGATGGGTGGCAATGAAGAAATACCAAGGGTGGGGTGTGGAGAGATTGCAGATATACCCTGAGAAACCAGACCACATCATTTGATTCCAAACAATTAATTTATTGATCATTATAGAATGTCTTTGGTGTTTCCTGCTCCCTCCCCTCTGTGGTGAACTACATATACCTGTCTGGACACGCCCCCTGCTGACTGCTCCTGTGGCTCCTCCCACAGGCCCCTGTATAAAGGTGATGGAGGTCTGAGCCTGGCCCTCAGTCTCCAGGATGTAGTATGGTGGTCACTCACTGCTTGTTCCTTCTTCCAGTCAATAAAAGCCAATATCTCGCCTTTACGTCTCAGAGTGAGTTATTGATGGTGCATCACCCTCTCCTTGCCCCCTTCCCACTCTCAGTCCACAATACAGCCCCATATCAGAATCAGGTTTATCATCATTCATATAGGTCAAGAAATCTGTTTTTTTTGTGGGAGCAGCACAGTGTAATACATAAAATTACTACAGTACTGTGTGCAAAAGTCTTAGGCACCCTATATATATATCCAAGACATTTGCACAGTACTGTAGAACATAGTACAGGAACAGGCCTTTCAGTCCATAATGTTTTGCCAAATTAATTAAACTAGTAATGCATGCAAATTGCACGAGGAATTCAGCAGATCAGGCAGTATGCCCCCTCTCCCACCCACCCACCCAAATTCTCCCTCACCTGGTCTCACCTATCACTCGCTAATTTATACACCTTCCCCTACCCCCACTTTTTTACTCTAGCTTCTTCCCCCTTCCTTTCAGTCCTGATGAAGGGTCTGAGCCCGAAACATCAACTGTTTATTCATTTCCGTAGGTGCTGCCTGACCTGCTGAATTCCTCCAACGTTTTGTGTGTGTTACTACGGATTTCCAGCATCTACAGAATCTCTTGTGTTTCTAATTTAGCTAGTTATTAAATGCCTAACTAAACTAATCCCTTCAATCTGCAGAATGCCCTTATCTGTCCAGTGGCTGTCTTAAAGCCTCTGTTGTATATGCCTTGACTGCCACCCCTGGTAATGTATTCTAGGCACCCAGCACTCTGTGTGTAAAAACTTACCTTGCAAATTCCTTTGAAGTTACCCTCTCTCATTTTAAATGCACGACCTCTATTATCGGACATTTCAACCCTTGGTAAAAGATAAAGGCTTAAACCTCTATCTGTGCCTTTCATAATCTTGTAAACCTCAGTCAGATCTGCCCTCAGCCTCTACTGCTCCAGGGTAAACAACCCTAGATTGTTCGGCCTCTCTTTATAGCACATGCCTTCCAATCCAGACCGCATCTTGGTAAACCTCTTCTGGACACTCTATAATGGAGAACCTAGAACTGTGGCTGTCAGAGGCCTCTGGTCTCTTTCTCAGGGGGAGAGTCTGCTGGTTCTCGAGTCAGGTGAGCTCTGGACTGTAACATTGAAACAGTGAGCTGTTGGTCTCCCCTCTCTGAGTGAGAGAGAGCGAGAGAAAGCATGTGGCATGTTGCAGTGCTGGGTTGTGGTCTGTAGTTTTTGCTGCACCCTTCGGGAGCTTTGCTACTGCTTGCATGGTGGGGGAGTCTGATGCTTTGCTGCTGCTTGTATGTGAGGGGGGAAGGAGCTTTGGAGGTCTAAGGTTTTCTCTATCATTCATTCTTTGTGTTTTTTCTGGTTCATGGATGTCTGCGGAGAGTAAGAATTTCATTTCCCAGCTACATTAAAAAAAAATCATGAATCTGTAACCAGTACTAGATTTTAAAGGAGATATCAGTATGAAACTTGGCTGATCAATCCTTCTTGTGAGGGAAGTGGCATGGTCAATGTAACAGGATGTGATGAAGCAATGACATAATTTCCTGGAAATTGTATGCAATAGCTGTACCTTTGCAAAGACACAATTCCCGGGACTCTGGGCCAAATCACGTCTGCAAAACTACGGCACCATCTAGGCAGCCTTACTACCTCACCGTAATTAACTCAATAAAGAGATCAAGATAACGATTAGCTTCATCCGGATCTCTTTATTTCCACACATTGTCACAAAATAAAATCCTGTTCCAGTTAGAGTGGATGTGGATATGGAGAGGGTGTTTCCTACTGTAGTGGAGTCTAGCACCAGAGGATGCCCCTTTAGAACAGAGATGGGAGGAATCTCTCTAGCCAGAGGGTGGTGAATCTGTGAAATTCGCTGCCACGGACAGTTGTGGAGGCCAACTCATTGGGTATAAATAAAGTGGAGGTTGATAGGTTCTTGATTAGTCAGAGTATCAAAGGTTATGGGCAGAAGGCTGGAGAATGGAGATGAGAGGAATAATAAATCATCCATGATGGAATGGTGGAGAAGGCTTGATGGGCCAAATGGCCTAAATCTGCTCCTCTGTCTTATGGTCACATGGTCTTTTTTGCGGTCAAATGCATCATGTTGCGTCAAATTAAGTCAGCGAGAATTGTGCTGGGCAGCACGCAAGTGTTGCCACACTTCCAGCATTGACGTAGCATGCCTTCAACTCACTAACCCTGACCATACATCTTTGGAACATGGGAGGAAGCCAGAGCACCCAAAGGAAACCCATGCAGACACATGGAGAACATACAAACTCCTTATAGACAGTAGTAGGAATTGAGCCTCCAACTTACAAGTGGTTATGCTACCAGGCTGCCCTCTACACTCAAAATCCACAAACAAAAAGAAATGTGTGTCACCATATCTCTAAAGGCTCCCATTGAAAGCATACTGAAATATGGAGGTACACCTGCTGTGCTTTTATGTTCTTTCATATCAAAAGAGAATAATATTTATTTAAAGACTATTTCAAGTATGAATCAGGAGTAAACATTATCTTCTCAATGTAGTCAGGTGAAAATGATTTGTACTGTTTGAAAAAAGTACTTGATTATTATGCAATAATGTTTGTTTGTGTGCCAATTATAACCAGATATAAAAGGCTGTTCAAAAGTTGTTTGCACATTTGACATTTCGGGTCTCAGCCGAAATGTTGAGTGTTTTTCCCTTGCCATACATTTCCTGTTAGTGTTGGCGCGTGGCCTCGTGGGCAGGGCATCAGACTAGTAACCTGAAGGTCACTGTTCGAGCCTCAGCTGAGACAGCGTGTTTGTGTCCTTGAGCAAGGCACTTAACAACACATTGTTCTGCGACGTCACCGGTGCCAAGCTGCTTGGGTCCTAGTGCCCTTCCCTTGGACAACATCGGTGGCGTGGAGAGGGGAAGGCCTGCAGCTTGGGCAACTGCTGGTCTCCCATACAACCCTGCCCAGGCCTGCGCCCTGGAAACTCCAGGCGCAGATCCATGGTCTCTCAAGACCGACGGATGCCACCATCACATTTCCTGTGTGCTGTGCTGGGTTTTCAGCCTCTGCAGAATCTCCTGTGCACATTTGTATAATGTTTTGAATGGGATTCACAGCTAATTATTACAAGATGGAGTCCCTCTGGACCAGAAGTTCACAACTGGAGGTCCGTGGACCCCTTGCTTAATGGTCCATGGCATAAACATGTTGGGAACTCCTGCTCTGGACTAAACTCAAATGTATGGTGGTGTTTTTGACTACTGAGGAGGAATTTCTTTTGTTAGAGGCTGGTGAATTTGTGAAATTCATTGTCACAGGCAGTGGTGGAGGACAAGTCTTTAAGTATATTTAAAGCAGAGGTTAATAGATTCTTGATTATTAAGGGTATTAAAGGTTACAGGGCAAAAGCAGGAGAATGGGGTTGAGAGGGATAATAAATCAGCCATGGCGAGCAGACTCGATGGGCTGAATGACCTAATTCAGCTCCTATGTCTTATGGTCTATGATCTTATGGGTCGAGCAGCATCTGTCAGTTGGGAAAGGAATTGCCAACATTTTGGGTTCTCTCCTCCCCAGTAGATACTACTTGATATGCATGGTTCTTTCGCCAGATTTATTTTTTGTTCATCCGGTTTCCAGCATCTGTAACATCCTGTGTCGATATTAGCATGGAGGATTGGTTAAAGCACATGAAACCAGAAATAAACTGATCACTTTTAGTCTGGCAAACCAGTGCAATTGGAAGTGCCGCAGGGACAAACAAGCAGTCCACTCTGAAATTATTTTTATGACTAAGTGATGAGAAGAGAGAAGCAAACACATTCAGCTAGTTGGGAAAATGTACCGGGATAGGAGGCCAAATCCGCAACCCTCAATAATATATTTTGTTTCTCATTGGCACTGGATCACATAGTGCAGAAACATGTGACCCGATTCTAGACCCCTGTGATCTAATACAGAGTTCACACTGGCATGACACCAAGGTAGCGTACTGTTTACCCAACCTTGGACCTGAAAGGAAAACTACTTTTATTTTTTAAGGCTGCAATCACTTTATGTAAGTGCCATAATCTTTATTATGTACTGCTGAATGTGCTTGAATTTGTAACTAAACATTAAACTGGTTTGCTGATTGTCACAGTGTTAGGTTATTCCTGTGCCACTCAGTTATCCACTCTCACATATTGTACAATAAAGTTCAGTGGAGTCCTGGTGTGCTCTGCTTTGTCCCTCAATAATGAACACATCTCAATATATTTTTTCTTTTATTGCTCTCATTTTCACTACTTATTTAACTTAATTTTATAGGCATATTTCACGGCAGAGTATGCAAGTGAAAATAAACCAGATTCTGATTGCCTGCATTAGTTCCATATCCCTCTGTGGCCTACTCACTCAGGTACCTGTGCAGATGTCATTTTCACTGTTGTTATTCTTGCCTCCACCACCTCTTCTGGTAGCTCATTCCAGACAACAAGTACGTTCAGCGTTGAAATATTGATCCCTTAGAAGCCCTCCTCCCTCTCACCTTAAATCTGTCCTCTCAAGTTTTTGACCCTCTGCCATGGGACTACTTATGCCTCTCGTAACTTAATCAGGGAAGCCCCCAGTTATTGCCACTGGAACCAAATTCCTCAGGTTGAGAGAGTGGAACTGCCCCCAATGCAATGGTTTTTCCACTTTAAAAGCTCTCCTGTACAGGTTTTCTCGGACATGATAGACAAACATCAATTTAATCTACTGTATCACGTCACCCCTTGGCTTTCTTTTGCTCCATGGAAACCAGGCCCGGCCTAACCAGACTCTCCTTATAACTCAAGCCCACCAACCCAGGCTTGACAGATTTCATTTTACCAACACAGAAACATTTATTGTTTTACTACAGAAGCACAGAGAGAGAAGATCTTCCCACTCTGTAGGTTGACAGTTCAACTGTGGCATGTTTCACACTGATTAAAAAAAAAGTAGCCAGGGTAAATCAACAATTCAGATCAACTCTATTCTTGAGGTTAGATGGAGGGGCAGAGTCGCATAGTGATCACAGGATTAAACAAAGCTGCAGAGGGTTGTTAACTCAGCCAGCTCCATCACGGGTACTAGCCTCCTCACCATCAAGGACGTCTTCAAAAGGCGTTGCCTCAGGAAGGCAGCATCCATCTGTTATGTATTTAATATTTCAGTAATATTTGAGTAATACTGTAAATATATTCTTTGATTGAGCATTCTTTGTTGTTACATAATTCGTTATAAGTCATTATGCCACCATGTCATACTAAGCAAAAACAAAGTTAGACACATTCCCAGCTCCCTTGTTTATCTTTCAATTTGTTTTTGTGTTTTGGAGTTACAAAACATAAAGGATGAGAGAGGACCGCACTAATTAACCCTTCAAACAGCCGCTCACTGAATGTTTTTTGTTTCTCTGAAACTCTAAAGACTGTTGTGCATGAAAAGACCAGCAGCTTCTGAGCTTCTCAAACCACCTGTTTGGCACAAGCAATCATCCCACGATCAAAGTCACTTAGATCACATTTCTTCTGATATTTGGTCTGAACAACAACTGAACGTCTTGAAACTATGTCTGCATGCTTTTATGCATTGAGTTGCTGCCGCTTGATTGGCTGATTAGATATTTGCATTAACGAGCAGGTGTATAGGTGTACCTAATAGAGTGTCCAGAGAGTGTACAGCTAATTGCTATTTTTCTTGCAGCATGTTGGTAAGGAGATTCAAAGTTCCAAGTATAAACTACATTTATTATCATATGGTGCTGAGCAAAAGTCTGAGATGCCTAAGACCTCTGCACAGCACTGTATTTGTCAATGTGCAGCGGAGAGTGAGTTTGTAAATCTGGTGGGAGCAAAGGATGTTGGGAATGGTGAGTGTGGATTGCCACGGGAGGGGTGTGGGACAGGTGGCAGAGAGGACTGCCAGGGTGGGGGAAAGTGGTGTGATGAGAGTGCAGACACACCCAGCCCTGAGGCACCAGGCAAGCTCATTTGATTCCAAACAATTGGTTTATCGATGATTATAGAATGTCTCTATGGTGTTTCCCTCTCCTTTCCCCCTTTCCCAACCATGATTCCTCTCTCCCTGCCCCCTTCCCGTTCTCAGTCCACAATAGACACCCATATCAGAATCAGATTTATCATCACTCACATATGTCATGAAATTAGTTTTTTTTGTGGCAGCAATACAGTGCAATAGATAAAATTACTACAGTATGGTTCAGAAAACTTCGGCAACCTAGCTGCAGTATATATGTGTGTGTGTGTGTGTGTGTGTGTGTGTGTGTGTGTGTGTGCCGAAGACTTTTGCACAGTACTGTATATGCAATCAGAAACTACCCTGAGATTCATTTTCTTATGTGCATTTACTGTAGAACAAGGAAATACAATAGAATCAATTAAAAATGACACACAAACAAAGACTGACATGCAACCAATGGGCAAAAGAAGACAAATAATTAATAAATAAATAATACTGAGAACTTGAGTTGCAGAGTCCTTGAAAGTGAGATCACAGTTATCTGGAATCAGTTCAGAGTTGAGATGAGTGAAGTTACCAACATGGGTTCAAGAGCTGTGGGGTCATAACTGTTCCTGAACCTGCTGGTGTGTGTCCTAAGACCCCTGTACCTTCTTTCCGATGGCAGCAGTGAGAAGAGGGCCTGGTTTGGCTGGTGGGGGTCCTTAATGATGGATGTTACTCTCCTGTGCAGTGCTCCTTGTAGATGTACTAAATGGTGGGAGGGCTTTTCCTGTGATGGGCTGGGCTGTATCTGCTACCTTTTGTAGGCTTTTCTGTTCTTGGACATTGGTATTTCCATACCAGGCTGTGATGCCTAGACACAGTTTGTTCATATTTTAAATATCAGATTGCAAATTATTATAAAATCCTTAGCTGTAAGACACAGAGACTAAATAGCCAATGCTTATTAACAAGGGGATAGTGCATTATTTCCTGGAAGTATAGCAATTATAAAGTTAAATATATGATCCACTATAGAGTAATATCCTTTGCTAATTAGAACAGCCTGTGGTACCTCTTGAGTCCCCCACTCTCACAAGTGAATTGGTATATGAGGAAACAGTTCCAGCTGCCTCTTATTGCTTACTTTCCGAAGACATTCTTTAATCTCTGTGTTGAGCTCCAGAGTATTTACGCTAATAATAAAGTGCACCCACCAATGAGTCAATGATGATTAGAGTAACTGGAGTGGTGTTTGGGGAAAAAATGCACATTTTCCCTAAAGTAAAATGCAGCATTTTTAGCCCCAGAGACTGCAGAGTGCAGGAGATGAACAGTTCTGTGTTTAGAAACCCAAACTGGACTCTGCTGCTTGTCAAAATGTGACTCATTGATAACATTATCCACATTTACCTGGTGGCTCCTGATATCATCAACATCATGTGCCGTGACATATGACGTGGGTGGTCATGGTGTTGACCATGACTGTTCTTGGCAAATTTTTCTACTGAACAGCTTCTTCCCCTCCACCATCAGGGCGGAGGTACAGGAGCCTGAAGACACACACTCAGCGATTCAGGACCAGCTCCTTCCCTCCGCCATCAGGGAGGAGGTACAGGAGCCTGAAGACACACACTCAGCGATTCAGGAACAGCTTCTTCCCCTCCGCCATCAGGGAGGCGGTACAGGAGCCTGAAGACACACACTCAGTGATTCAGGAACAGCTTCTTCCCCTCTGCCATCAGGGAGGAGGTACAGGAGCCTGAAGACACACACTCAATGATTCAGGAACAGCTTCTTCCCTCTGCCATCATGGAGGAGGTACAGGAGCCTGAAGGCACACAATCAGCGATTCAGGAACAGCTTCTTCCCCTCCGCCATCAGGGAGGAGGTTCAGGAGCCTGAAGGCACACACTCAACGAGTCAGGAACAGCTTCTTCCCCTCCGCCATCAGGGAGGAGGTACAGGAGCCTGAAGACACACACTCAGCGATTCAGGAACAGCTTCTTCCCCTCCGCCATCAGGGAGGAGGTACAGGAGCCTGAAGACACACACTCAGTGATTCAGGAGCAGCATCTTCCCCTCTGCCATCAGGGAGGAGATACAGGAGCCTGAAGGCACACACTCAGCGATTCAGGAACAGCTTCTTCCCCTCTGCCATCAGGGAAGAGGTACAGGAGCCTGAAGACAAACACTCACTGATTCAGGAGCAGCTCCTTCCCCTCAGACATCAGGGAGGAGGTACGGGAGCCTGAAGACACACACTCAGCGATTCAGGAGCAGATTCTTCCCCTCCGCCATCAGGGAGGAGGTACAGGAGCCTGAAGGCACACACTCAACAATTCAGGAACAGCTCCTTTCCCTTTGCCATCAGGGAGGAGGTACAGGAGCCTGAAGACACACACTCAATGATTCAGGAACAGCTTCTTCCCGTCCGCCATCAGGGAGGAGGTACAGGAGCCTGAAGGCACACAGTCAGTGATTCAGGAGCAGCTTCTTCCTCTCTGCCATCAGGGAGGACGTACAGGAGCCTGAAGGCACACACTCAGCGATTCAGGAGCAGCTCCTTCCCCTCCGCCATCAGGGAGGAGGTACGGGAGCCTGAAGACACACACTCAGCGATTCAGGAGCAGATTCTTCCCCTCCGCCATCAGGGAGGAGGTACAGGAGCCTGAAGATACACACTCAGCGAGTCAGGAACAGCTTCTTCCCCTCCGCCATGAGGGAGGAGGTACAGGAGCCTGAAGGCACACACTCAGCGATTCAGGAACAGCTTCTTCCACTCCGACATCAGGGAGGAGGTACAGGAGCCTGAAGGCACACATTCAGCGATTCAGGAACACCTTCTTCCCCTCCGCCATCAAGGAGGAGGTACAGGAGCCTGAAGGCACACACTCAGTGATTCAGGAACAGCTCCTTCCCCTCCGCCATCAGGGAGTAGGTACAGGAGCCTGAAGGCACACACTCAGTGATTCAGGAACAGCTCCTTCTCCTCCGCCATCAGGGAGGATGTACAGGAGACTGAAGGCACACGCTCAGCGATTCAGGAACAGCTTCTTCCCCTCCGCCATCAGGGAGGAGGTATAGGAGCCTGAAGACAAACACTCAGCGATTCAGGAACAGCTTCTTCCCCTCCGGCATCAGGGAGGAGGTACAGGAGCCTGAATGCACACACTCAGCGATTCAGGAATAGCTTCTTCCCCTCCGCCATCAGGGAGGAGGTACAGGAGCCTGAAGGCACACATTCAGCGATTCAGGAACAGCTTCTTCCCCTCCGCCATCAGGGAGGAGGTACAGGAGCCTGAAGGCACACACTCAGCGATTCAGGAACAGCTTCTTCCCCTCAGCCATCAAGGAGGAGGTATAGGAGCCCGAAGGCACACACTCAGTGATTCAGGAACAGCTCCTTCCCCTCCGCCATCAGGGAAGAGGTACAGGAGCCTGAAGACACACACTCAGCGATACAGGAACAGCTTCTTCCCCTCCGCCATCAGGGAGGAGTTACAGGAGCCTGAAGACACACACTCAATGATTCAGGAACAGCTTCTTCCCCTCCGCCATCAGGGAGGAGGTACAGGAGCCTGAAGGCACACATTCAGCGATTCAGGAACAGCTTCTTCCCCTCCGCCATCAAGGAGGAGGTACAGGAGCCTGAAGGCACACACTCAGTGATTCAGGAACAGCTCCTTCCCCTCCGCCATCAGTGAGTAGGTACAGGAGCCTGAAGGCACACGCTCAGCGATTCAGGAACAGCTTCTTCCCCTCCTCCATCAGGGAGGAGGTACAGGAGCCTGAAGACACACAGTCAGTGATTCAGGAGCAGCTTCTTCCCCTCTGCCATCAGGGAGGAGGTATAGGAGCCTGAAGGCACACACTCAACGATTCAGGAACAGCTCCTTTCCCTTTACCATCAGGGAGGAGGTACAGGAGCCTGAAGGCACACATTCAACGATTCAGGAACAGCCTCTTCCCCTCCGCCATCAGGGAGGAGGTACAGGAGCCTGAAGACACACACTCAGCAATTCAGGAACTGCTTCTTCCCCTCCGCCATCAGGGAGGAGGTACAGGAGCCTGAATGCACACACTCAGCGATTCAGGAACAGCTTCTTCCCCTCCGCCATCAGGGAGGAGGTACAGGAGCCTGAAGGCACACATTCAGCGATTCAGGAACAGCTTCTTCCCCTCCGCCATCAGGGAGGAGGTACAGGAGCCTGAAGGCACACACTCAGCGATTCAGGAACACCTTCTTCCCCTCCGCTATCAGGGAGGAGGTACAGGAGCCTGAAGGCACACATTCAGCGATTCAGGAACACCTTCTTCCCCTCCGCCATCAAGGAGGAGGTACAGGAGCCTGAAGGCACACATTCAGTGATTCAGGAACAGCTCCTTCCCCTCCGCCATCAGGGAGTAGGTACAGGAGCCTGAAAGCACACACTCAGTGATTCAGGAACAGCTTCTTCCCCTCCGCCATCAGGGAGGAGGTACAGGAGCCTGAAGACACACACTCAGCGATTCAGGAACAGCTTCTTCCCCTCCGCCATCAGGGAAGAGGTACAGGAGCCTGAATGCACACGCTCAGCGATTCAGGAACAGCTTCTTCCCCTCCGCCATCAGGGAGGAGGTATAGGAGCCTGAAGACAAACACTCAGCGATTCAGGAACAGCTTCTTCCCCTCCGCCATCAGGGAGGAGGTACAGGAGCCTGAATGCACACACTCAGCGATTCAGGAATAGCTTCTTCCCCTCCGCCATCAGGGAGGAGGTACAGGAGCCTGAAGGCACACATTCAGCGATTCAGGAACAGCTTCTTCCCCTCCGCCATCAGGGAGGAGGTACAGGAGCCTGAAGGCACACACTCAGCGATTCAGGAACAGCTTCTTCCCCTCAGCCATCAAGGAGGAGGTATAGGAGCCTGAAGGCACACACTCAGTGATTCAGGAACAGCTCCTTCCCCTCCGCCATCAGGGAGTAGGTACAGGAGCCTGAAGGCACACACTCAATGATTCAGGAACAGCTCCTTTCCCTTTGCCATCAGGGAGGAGGTACAGGAGCCTGAAGACACACACTCAGCGATACAGGAACAGCTTCTTCCTTCCGCCATCAGGGAGGAGTTACAGGAGCCTGAAGACACACACTCAATGATTCAGGAACAGCTTCTTCCCCTCCGCCATCAGGGAGGAGGTACAGGAGCCTGAATGCACACACTCAGCGATTCAGGAACAGCTTCATCCCCTCCGCCATCAGGGAGGAGGTACAGTAGCCTGAAGGCACACACTCAGCGATTCAGGAACAGCTCCTTCCCCTCCGCCATCAGGGAGGAGGTACAGGAGCCTGAAGGCACACGCTCAGCGATTCAGGAACAGCTCCTTCTCCTCCGCCATCAGGGAGGAGGTATAGGAGCCTGAAGGCACACACTCAGTGATTCAGGAACAGCTCCTTCCCCTCCGCCATCAGGGAGTAGGTACAGGAGCCTGAAGGCACACACTCAATGATTCAGGAACAGCTCCTTTCCCTTTGCCATCAGGGAGGAGGTACAGGAGCCTGAAGACACACACTCAGCGATACAGGAACAGCTTCTTCCCCTCCGCCATCAGGGAGGAGTTACAGGAGCCTGAAGACACACACTCAATGATTCAGGAACAGCTTCTTCCCCTCCGCCATCAGGGAGGAGGTACAGGAGCCTGAAGGCACACAGTCAGCGATTCAGGAACAGCTTCCTCCCCTCTGCCAACAGGGAGGAGGTACAGGAGCCTGAAGGCACACTCTCAGCGATTCAGGAACAGCCTCTTCCCCTCCGCCATCAGGGAGGAGGTACAGGAGCCTGAAGACACACACTCAGCGATTCAGGAACAGCTTCTTCCCCTCCGCCATCAGGGAGGAGGTACAGGAGCCTGAATGCACACACTCAGCGATTCAGGAACAGCTTCATCCCCTCCGCCATCAGGGAGGAGGTACAGGAGCCTGAAGGCAAACACTCAGCGATTCAGGAACAGCTTCTTCCCCTCCGCCATCAGGGAGGAGGTACAGGAGCCTGAAGGCACACATTCAGTGATTCAGGAACAGCTTCTTCCCCTCCGCCATCAGGGAGGAGGTTCAGGAGCCTGAAGGCACACACTGAACGAGTCAGGAACAGCTTCTTCCCCTCCGCCATCAGGGAGGAGGTACAGGAGCCTGAAGACACACACTCAGTGATTCAGGAACAGCTTCTTCCCCTCCGCCATCAGGGAGGAGGTACAGGAGCCTGAAGACACACACTCAGTAATTCAGGAGCAGCATCTTCCCCTCTGCCATCAGGGAGGAGGTACAGGAGCCTGAAGGCACACACTCAGCGATTCAGGAACAGCTTCTTCCCCTCTGCCATCAGGGAAGAGGTACAGGAGCCTGAAGACAAACACTCACTGATTCAGGAGCAGCTCCTTCCCCTCCGCCATCAGGGAGGAGGTACTGGAGCCTGAAGACACACACTCAGCGATTCAGGAGCAGATTCTTCCCCTCCGCCATCAGGGAGGAGGTACAGGAGCCTGAAGGCACACACTCAACAATTCAGGAACAGCTCCTTTCCCTTTGCCATCAGGGAGGAGGTACAGGAGCCTGAAGACACACACTCAATGATTCCGGAACAGCTTCTTCCCGTCCGCCATCAGGGAGGAGGTACAGGAGCCTGAAGGCACACAGTCAGCGATTCAGGAGCAGCTCCTTCCCCTCCGCCATCAGGGAGGAGGTACGGGAGCCTGAAGACACACACTCAGCGATTCAGGAGCAGATTCTTCCCCTCTGCCATCAGGGAAGAGGTACAGGAGCCTGAAGGCACACACTCAACAATTCAGGAACAGCTCCTTTCCCTTTGCCATCAGGGAGGAGGTACAGGAGCCTGAAGACACACACTCAATGATTCAGGAACAGCTTCTTCCCGTCCGCCATCAGGGAGGAGGTACAGGAGCCTGAAGGCACACAGTCAGTGATTCAGGAGCAGCTTCTTCCTCTCTGCCATCAGGGAGGACGTACAGGAGCCTGAAGGCACACACTCAGCGATTCAGGAGCAGCTCCTTCCCCTCCGCCATCAGGGAGGAGGTACGGGAGCCTGAAGACACACACTCAGCGATTCAGGAGCAGATTCTTCCCCTCCGCCATCAGGGAGGAGGTACAGGAGCCTGAAGATACACACTCAGCGAGTCAGGAACAGCTTCTTCCCCTCCGCCATGAGGGAGGAGGTACAGGAGCCTGAAGGCACACACTCAGCGATTCAGGAACAGCTTCTTCCACTCCGACATCAGGGAGGAGGTACAGGAGCCTGAAGGCACACATTCAGCGATTCAGGAACACCTTCTTCCCCTCCGCCATCAAGGAGGAGGTACAGGAGCCTGAAGGCACACACTCAGTGATTCAGGAACAGCTCCTTCCCCTCCGCTATCAGGGAGTAGGTACAGGAGCCTGAAGGCACACACTCAGTGATTCAGGAACAGCTCCTTCTCCTCCGCCATCAGGGAGGATGTACAGGAGACTGAAGGCACACGCTCAGCGATTCAGGAACAGCTTCTTCCCCTCCGCCATCAGGGAGGAGGTATAGGAGCTGAAGACAAACACTCAGCGATTCAGGAACAGCTTCTTCCCCTCCGCCATCAGGGAGGAGGTACAGGAGCCTGAATGCACACACTCAGCGATTCAGGAATAGCTTCTACCCCGCCGCCATCAGGGAGGAGGTACAGGAGCCTGAAGGCACACATTCAGCGATTCAGGAACAGCTTGTTCCCCTCCGCCATCAGGGAGGAGGTACAGGAGCCTGAAGGCACACACTCAGCGATTCAGAAACAGCTTCTTCCCCTCAGCCATCAAGGAGGAGGTATAGGAGCCTGAAGGCACACACTCAGTGATTCAGAAACAGCTCCTTCCCCTCCGCCATCAGGGAGTAGGTACAGGAGCCTGAAGGCACACACTCAATGATTCAGGAACAGCTCCTTTCCCTTTGCCATCAGGGAGGATGTACAGGAGCCTGAAGACACACACTCAATGATTCAGGAACAGCTTCTTCCCCTCCACCATCAGGGAGGAGGTACAGGAGCCTGAAGGCACACATTCAGCGATTCAGGAACAGCTTCTTCCCCTCCGCCATCAAGGAGGAGGTACAGGAGCCTGAAGTCACACACTCAGTGATTCAGGAACAGCTCCTTCCCCTCCGCCATCAGTGAGTAGGTACAGGAGCCTGAAGGCACACGCTCAGCGATTCAGGAACAGCTTCTTCCCCTCCTCCATCAGGGAGGAGGTACAGGAGCCTGAAGACACACAGTCAGTGATTCAGGAGCAGCTTCTTCCCCTCCGCCATCAGGGAGGAGGTACAGGAGCCTGAAGGCACACAGTCAGCGATTCAGGAACAGCTTCCTCCCCTCTGCCATCAGGGAGGAGGTACAGGAGCCTGAAGACACACACTCAGCGATTCAGGAACAGCTTCTTCCCCTCCGCCATCAGGGAGGAGGTACAGGAGCCTGAAGACACACAGTCAGTGATTCAGGAGCAGCTTCTTCCCCTCTGCCATCAGGGAGGAGGTACAGGAGACTGAAGAGACACACTCAGCAATTCAGGAACAGCTTCTTCCCCTCCGCCATCAGGGAGGAGGTACAGGAGCCTCAATGCACACACTCAGCGATTCAGGAACAGCTTCTTCCCCTCCGCCATCAGGGAGGAGGTACAGGAGCCTGAAGGCACACATTCAGCGATTCAGGAACAGCTTCTTCCCCTCCGCCATTAGGGAGGAGGTATAGGAGCCTGAAGGCACACACTCAGCGATTCAGGAACACCTTCTTCCCATCCGCCATCAGGGAGGAGGTACAGGAGCCTGAAGGCACACATTCAGCGATTCAGGAACACCTTCTTCCCCTCCGCCATCAAGGAGGATGTACAGGAGCCTGAAGGCACACACTCAGTGATTCAGGAACAGCTCCTTCCCCTCTGCCATCAGGGAGTAGGTACAGGAGCCTGAAGGCACACACTCAGTGATTCAGGAACAGCTCCATCTCCTCCGCCATCAGGGAGGATGTACAGGAGACTGAAGGCACACGCTCAGCGATTCAGGAACAGCTTCTTCCCCTCCGCCATCAGGGAGGAGGTATAGGAGCCTGAAGACAAACACTCAGCGATTCAGGAACAGCTTCCTCCCCTCTGCCAACAGGGAGGAGGTACAGGAGCCTGAAGGCACACTCTCAGCGATTCAGGAACAGCCTCTTCCCCTCCGCCATCAGGGAGGAGGTACAGGAGCCTGAAGACACACACTCAGCGATTCAGGAACAGCTTCTTCCCCTCCGCCATCAGGGAGGAGGTACAGGAGCCTGAATGCACACACTCAGCGATTCAGGAACAGCTTCATCCCCTCCGCCATCAGGGAGGAGGTACAGGAGCCTGAAGGCAAACACTCAGCGATTCAGGAACAGCTTCTTCCCCTCCGCCATCAGGGAGGAGGTACAGGAGCCTGAAGGCACACATTCAGTGATTCAGGAACAGCTTCTTCCCCTCCGCCATCAGGGAGGAGGTTCAGGAGCCTGAAGGCACACACTGAACGAGTCAGGAACAGCTTCTTCCCCTCCGCCATCAGGGAGGAGGTACAGGAGCCTGAAGACACACACTCAGTGATTCAGGAACAGCTTCTTCCCCTCCGCCATCAGGGAGGAGGTACAGGAGCCTGAAGACACACACTCAGTAATTCAGGAGCAGCATCTTCCCCTCTGCCATCAGGGAGGAGGTACAGGAGCCTGAAGGCACACACTCAGCGATTCAGGAACAGCTTCTTCCCCTCTGCCATCAGGGAAGAGGTACAGGAGCCTGAAGACAAACACTCACTGATTCAGGAGCAGCTCCTTCCCCTCCGCCATCAGGGAGGAGGTACTGGAGCCTGAAGACACACACTCAGCGATTCAGGAGCAGATTCTTCCCCTCCGCCATCAGGGAGGAGGTACAGGAGCCTGAAGGCACACACTCAACAATTCAGGAACAGCTCCTTTCCCTTTGCCATCAGGGAGGAGGTACAGGAGCCTGAAGACACACACTCAATGATTCCGGAACAGCTTCTTCCCGTCCGCCATCAGGGAGGAGGTACAGGAGCCTGAAGGCACACAGTCAGCGATTCAGGAGCAGCTCCTTCCCCTCCGCCATCAGGGAGGAGGTACGGGAGCCTGAAGACACACACTCAGCGATTCAGGAGCAGATTCTTCCCCTCTGCCATCAGGGAAGAGGTACAGGAGCCTGAAGGCACACACTCAACAATTCAGGAACAGCTCCTTTCCCTTTGCCATCAGGGAGGAGGTACAGGAGCCTGAAGACACACACTCAATGATTCAGGAACAGCTTCTTCCCGTCCGCCATCAGGGAGGAGGTACAGGAGCCTGAAGGCACACAGTCAGTGATTCAGGAGCAGCTTCTTCCTCTCTGCCATCAGGGAGGACGTACAGGAGCCTGAAGGCACACACTCAGCGATTCAGGAGCAGCTCCTTCCCCTCCGCCATCAGGGAGGAGGTACGGGAGCCTGAAGACACACACTCAGCGATTCAGGAGCAGATTCTTCCCCTCCGCCATCAGGGAGGAGGTACAGGAGCCTGAAGATACACACTCAGCGAGTCAGGAACAGCTTCTTCCCCTCCGCCATGAGGGAGGAGGTACAGGAGCCTGAAGGCACACACTCAGCGATTCAGGAACAGCTTCTTCCACTCCGACATCAGGGAGGAGGTACAGGAGCCTGAAGGCACACATTCAGCGATTCAGGAACACCTTCTTCCCCTCCGCCATCAAGGAGGAGGTACAGGAGCCTGAAGGCACACACTCAGTGATTCAGGAACAGCTCCTTCCCCTCCGCTATCAGGGAGTAGGTACAGGAGCCTGAAGGCACACACTCAGTGATTCAGGAACAGCTCCTTCTCCTCCGCCATCAGGGAGGATGTACAGGAGACTGAAGGCACACGCTCAGCGATTCAGGAACAGCTTCTTCCCCTCCGCCATCAGGGAGGAGGTATAGGAGCTGAAGACAAACACTCAGCGATTCAGGAACAGCTTCTTCCCCTCCGCCATCAGGGAGGAGGTACAGGAGCCTGAATGCACACACTCAGCGATTCAGGAATAGCTTCTACCCCGCCGCCATCAGGGAGGAGGTACAGGAGCCTGAAGGCACACATTCAGCGATTCAGGAACAGCTTGTTCCCCTCCGCCATCAGGGAGGAGGTACAGGAGCCTGAAGGCACACACTCAGCGATTCAGAAACAGCTTCTTCCCCTCAGCCATCAAGGAGGAGGTATAGGAGCCTGAAGGCACACACTCAGTGATTCAGAAACAGCTCCTTCCCCTCCGCCATCAGGGAGTAGGTACAGGAGCCTGAAGGCACACACTCAATGATTCAGGAACAGCTCCTTTCCCTTTGCCATCAGGGAGGATGTACAGGAGCCTGAAGACACACACTCAATGATTCAGGAACAGCTTCTTCCCCTCCACCATCAGGGAGGAGGTACAGGAGCCTGAAGGCACACATTCAGCGATTCAGGAACAGCTTCTTCCCCTCCGCCATCAAGGAGGAGGTACAGGAGCCTGAAGTCACACACTCAGTGATTCAGGAACAGCTCCTTCCCCTCCGCCATCAGTGAGTAGGTACAGGAGCCTGAAGGCACACGCTCAGCGATTCAGGAACAGCTTCTTCCCCTCCTCCATCAGGGAGGAGGTACAGGAGCCTGAAGACACACAGTCAGTGATTCAGGAGCAGCTTCTTCCCCTCCGCCATCAGGGAGGAGGTACAGGAGCCTGAAGGCACACAGTCAGCGATTCAGGAACAGCTTCCTCCCCTCTGCCATCAGGGAGGAGGTACAGGAGCCTGAAGACACACACTCAGCGATTCAGGAACAGCTTCTTCCCCTCCGCCATCAGGGAGGAGGTACAGGAGCCTGAAGACACACAGTCAGTGATTCAGGAGCAGCTTCTTCCCCTCTGCCATCAGGGAGGAGGTACAGGAGACTGAAGAGACACACTCAGCAATTCAGGAACAGCTTCTTCCCCTCCGCCATCAGGGAGGAGGTACAGGAGCCTCAATGCACACACTCAGCGATTCAGGAACAGCTTCTTCCCCTCCGCCATCAGGGAGGAGGTACAGGAGCCTGAAGGCACACATTCAGCGATTCAGGAACAGCTTCTTCCCCTCCGCCATTAGGGAGGAGGTATAGGAGCCTGAAGGCACACACTCAGCGATTCAGGAACACCTTCTTCCCATCCGCCATCAGGGAGGAGGTACAGGAGCCTGAAGGCACACATTCAGCGATTCAGGAACACCTTCTTCCCCTCCGCCATCAAGGAGGATGTACAGGAGCCTGAAGGCACACACTCAGTGATTCAGGAACAGCTCCTTCCCCTCTGCCATCAGGGAGTAGGTACAGGAGCCTGAAGGCACACACTCAGTGATTCAGGAACTGCTCCATCTCCTCCGCCATCAGGGAGGATGTACAGGAGACTGAAGGCACACGCTCAGCGATTCAGGAACAGCTTCTTCCCCTCCGCCATCAGGGAGGAGGTATAGGAGCCTGAAGACAAACACTCAGCGATTCAGGAACAGCTTCTTCCCCTCCGCCATCAGGGAGGAGGTACAGGAGCCTGAATGCACACACTCAGCGATTCAGGAATAGCTTCTTCCCCTCCGCCATCAGGGAGGAGGTACAGGAGCCTGAAGGCACACATTCAGCGATTCAGGAACAGCTTCTTCCCCTCCGCCATCAGGGAGGAGGTACAGGAGCCTGAAGGCACACACTCAGCGATTCAGGAACAGCTTCTTCCCCTCAGCCATCAAGGAGGAGGTATAGGAGCCTGAAGGCACACACTCAGTGATTCAGGAACAGCTCCTTCCCCTCCGCCATCAGGGAGTAGGTACAGGAGCCTGAAGGCACACACTCAATGATTCAGGAACAGCTCCTTTCCCTTTGCCATCAGGGAGGAGGTACAGGAGCCTGAAGACAAACACTCAGCGATACAGGAACAGCTTCTTCCCCTCCGCCATCAGGGCGGAGTTACAGGAGCCTGAAGACACACACTCAATGATTCAGGAACTGCTTCTTCCCCTCCGCCATCAAGGAGGAGGTACAGGAGCCTGAAGTCACACAGTCAGCGATTCAGGAACAGCTTCCTCCCCTCTGCCATCAGGGAGGAGGGACAGGAGCCTGAAGACACACACTCAGCGATTCAGGAACAGCTTCATCCCCTCCGCCATCAGGGAGGAGGTACAGGAGCCTGAAGGCACACATTCAGCGATTCAGGAACAGCTTCTTCCCCTCCGCCATCAGGGAGGAGGTACAGGAGCCTGAAGGCACACATTCAGTGATTCAGGAACAGCTTCTTCCCCTCCGCCATCAAGGAGGAGGTACAGTAGCCTGAAGGCACACACTCAGCGATTCAGGAACAGCTCCTTCCCCTCCGCCGTCAGGGAGGAGGTACAGGAGCCTGAAGGCACACGCTCCGCGATTCAGTAACAGCTTCTTCACCTCTGCCATGAGGGAGGAAGTACAGGAGCCTGAAGGCACACACTCAGTGATTCAGGAACAGCTTCTTCCCCTACGCCATCAGGGAGTAGGTACAGGAGCCTGAAGGCACACGCTCAGCGATTCAGGAACAGCTCCTTCTCCTCCGCCATCAGGGAGGAGGTACAGGAGCCTGAAGGCACACACTCATCGATTCAGGAACAGCTTCTTCCCCTCAGCCATCAAGGAGGAGGTATAGGAGACTGAAGGCACACACTCAGTGATTCAGGAACAGCTCCTTCCCCTCCGCCATCAGGGAGTAGGTACAGGAGCCTGAAGGCACACACTCAATGATTCAGGAACAGCTCCTTTCCCTTTGCCATCAGGGAGGAGGTACAGAAGCCTGAAGTCACACACTCAGCGATACAGGAACAGCTTCTTCCCCTCCGCCATCAGGGAGGAGTTACAGGAGCCTGAAGACACACACTCAATGATTCAGGAACAGCTTCTTCCCCTCCGCCATCAGGGAGGAGGTACAGGAGCCTGAAGGCACACAGTCAGCGATTCAGGAACAGCTTCCTCCCCTCTGCCAACAGGGAGGAGGTACAGGAGCCTGAAGGCACACACTCAGCGATTCAGGAACACCCTCTTCCCCTCCGCCATCAGGGAGGAGGTACAGGAGCCTGAAGACACACACTCAGCGATTCAGGAACAGCTTCTTCCTCTCCGCCATCAGGGAGGAGGTACAGGAGCCTGAATGCACACACTCAGCGATTCAGGAACAGCTTCATCCCCTCCGCCATCAGGGTGGAGGTACAGGAGCCTGAAGGCAAACACTCAGCGATTCAGGAACAGCTTCTTCCCCTTCGCCGTCAGGGAGGAGGTACAGGAGCCTGAAGGCACACATTCAGTGATTCAGGAACAGCTTCTTCCCCTCCGCCATCAAGGAGGAGGTACAGTAGCCTGAAGGCACACACTCAGCGATTCAGGAACAGCTCCTTCCCCTCCGCCATCAGGGAGGAGGTACAGGAGCCTGAAGGCACACGCTCCGCGATTCAGTAACAGCTTCTTCCCCTCTGCCATCAGGGAGGAAGTACAGGAGCCTGAAGGCACACACTCAGTGATTCAGGAACAGCTTCTTCCCCTACGCCATCAGGGAGTAGGTACAGGAGCCTGAAGGCACACGCTCAGCGATTCCGGAACAGCTCCTTCTCCTCCGCCATCAGGGAGGAGGTACAGGAGCCTGAAGGCACACGCTCAGCGATTCAGGAACAGCTTCTTCCCCTCCGCCATCAGGGAGGAGGTATAGGAGCCTGAAGACAAACACTCAGCGATTCAGGAACAGCTTCTTCCCCTCCGCCATCAAGGAGGAGGTATAGGAGCCTGAAGGCACACACTCAGTGATTCAGAAACAGCTCCTTCCCCTCCGCCATCAGGGAGTAGGTACAGGAGCCTGAAGGCACACACTCAATGATTCAGGAACAGCTCCTTTCCCTTTGCCATCAGGGAGGATGTACAGGAGCCTGAAGACACACACTCAGCGATACAGGAACAGCTTCTTCCCCTCCGCCATCAGGGAGGAGTTACAGGAGCCTGAAGACACACACTCAATGATTCAGGAACAGCTTCTTCCCCTCCACCATCAGGGAGGAGGTACAGGAGCCTGAAGGCACACATTCAGCGATTCAGGAACAGCTTCTTCCCCTCCGCCATCAAGGAGGAGGTACAGGAGCCTGAAGTCACACACTCAGTGATTCAGGAACAGCTCCTTCCCCTCCGCCATCAGTGAGTAGGTACAGGAGCCTGAAGGCACACGCTCAGCGATTCAGGAACAGCTTCTTCCCCTCCTCCATCAGGGAGGAGGTACAGGAGCCTGAAGGCACACACTCAGCGATTCAGGAACAGCTTCTTCCCCTCCGCCATCAGGGAGGAGGTACAGGAGCCTGAAGGCACACACTCAGCGATTCAGGAACAGCCTCTTCACCTCCGCCATCAGGAAGGAGGTACAGGAGCCTGAAGACACACACTCAGCGATTCTGGAACAGCTTCTTCCCCTCCGCCATCAGGGAGGAGGTACAGGTGCCTGAAGCCACACACTCAGCGATTCAGGATCAAGTTCATCCCCTCCGCCATCAGGGAGGAGTTACAGGAGCCTGAAGGCACACATTCAGTGATTCAGGAACAGCTTCTTCCCCTCCGCCATCAGGGAGGAAGTACAGGAGCCTGAAGGCACACACTCACTGATTCCGGAACAGCTTCTTCCCCTACGCCATCAGGGAGTAGGTACAGGAGCCTGAAGGCACACGCACAGCGATTCAGGAACAGCTCCTTCTCCTCCGCCATCAGGGAGGAGGTACAGGAGCCTGAAGGCACACACTCAGCGATTCAGGAACAGCTTCTTCCCCTCAGCCATCAAGGAGGAGGTATAGGAGCCTGAAGGCACACACTCAGTGATTCAGGAACAGCTCCTTCCCCTCCGCCATCAGGGAGTAGGTACAGGAGCCTGAAGGCACACACTCAATGATTCAGGAACAGCTCCTTTCCCTTTGCCATCAGGGAGGAGGTACAGGAGCCTGAAGACACACACTCAGCGATACAGGAACTGCTTCTTCCCCTCCGCCATCAGGGAGGAGGTATAGGAGCCTGAAGGCACACACTCAACGATTCAGGAACAGCTCCATTCCCTTTACCATCAGGGAGGAGGTACAGGAGCCTGAAGACACACACTCAGCGATACAGGAACAGCTTCTTCCCCTCCGCCATCAGGGCGGAGGTACAGGAGCCTGAAGGCACACACTCAACGATTCAGGAACAGCCTCTTCCCCTCCGCCATCAGGGAGGAGGTACAGGAGCCTGAAGACACACACTCAGCGATTCAGGAACAGTTTCTTCCCCTCCGCCATCAGGGAGGAGGTACAGGAGCCTGAAGACACACTCTCAGCGATTCAGGAACGGCTTCTTCCCCTCCGACATCAGGGAGGAGGTACAGGAGCCTGAATGCACACACTCAGCGATTCAGCAACAGCTTCTTCCCCTCCGCCATCAGGGAGGAGGTACAGGAGCCTGAATGCACACACTCAGCGATTCAGGAACAGCTTCTTCCCCTCCGCCATCATGGAGGTGGTACAGGAGCCTGAAGGCACACACTCAGTGATTCAGGAACAGCTCCTTCCCCTCCGCCATCAGTGAGTAGGTACAGGAGCCTGAAGGCACACGCTCAGCGATTCAGGAACAGCTTCTTCCCCTCCTCCATCAGGGAGGAGGTACAGGAGCCTGAATGCACACACTCAGCGATTCAGGAACAGCTTCTTCCCCTCCGCCATCAGGGAGGAGGTACAGGAGCCTGAAGGCACACATTCAGCGATTCAGGAACAGCTTCTTCCCCTCCGCCATTAGGGAGGAGGTACAGGAGCCTGAAGGCACACACTCAGCGATTCAGGAACACCTTCTTCCCCTCCGCCATCAGGGAGGAGGTACAGTAGCCTGAAGGCACACATTCAGCGATTCAGGAACACCTTCCTCCCCTCCGCCATCAAGGAGGAGGTACAGGAGCCTGAAGGCACACACTCAGTGATTCAGGAACAGCTCCTTCCCCTCCGCCATCAGGGAGTAGGTACAGGAGCCTGAAGGCACACACTCAGTGATTCAGGAAAAGTTCCTTCTCCACCGCCATCAGGGAGGATGTACAGGAGACTGAAGGCACACGCTCAGCGATTCAGGAACAGCTTCTTCCCCTCCGCCATCAGGGAGGAGGTATAGGAGCCTGAAGAAAAACACTCAGCGATTCAGGAACAGCTTCTTCCCCTCCGCCATCAGGGAGGAGGTACAGGAGCCTGAAGACACACACTCAGCGATACAGGAACAGCTTCTTCCCCTCCGCCATCAGGGAGGAGTTACAGGAGCCTGAAGACACACACTCAATGATTCAGGAACAGCTTCTTCCCCTCCGCCATCAGGGAGAAGGTACAGGAGCCTGAAGGCACACAGTCAGCGATTCAGGAACAGCTTCCTCCCCTCTGCCAACAGGGAGGAGGTACAGGAGCCTGAAGGCACACACTCAGCGATTCAGGAACAGCCTCTTCCCCTCCGCCATCAGGGTGGAGGTGCAGGAGCCTGAAGACACACACTCAGAGATTCAGGATCAGCTTCTTCCCCTCCGCCATCAGGGAGGAGGTACAGGAGCCTGAATGCACACACACAGCGATTCAGGAACAGCTTCATCCCCTCCGCCATCAGGGAGGAGGTACAGGAGCCTGAAGGCAAACACTCAGCGATTCAGGAACAGCATCTTCCCCTCCGCCATCAGGGAGGAGGTACAGGAGCCTGAAGGCACACATTCAGTGATTCAGGAACAGCTTCTTCCCCTCCGCCATCAAGGAGGAGGTACAGTAGCCTGAAGGCACACACTCAGCGATTCAGGAACAGCTCCTTCCCCTCCACCATCAGGGCGGAGGTACAGGAGCCTGAAGGCACACGCTCCGCGCTTCAGTAACAGCTTATTCCCCTCTGCCATCAGGGAGGAAGTACAGGAGCCTGAAGGCACACACTCAGTGATTCAGGAACAGCTTCTTCCCCTCCGCCATCAGGGAGTAGGTACAGGAGCCTGAAGGCACACACTCAGCTATTCAGGAACAGCTTCTTCCCTTCCGCCATCAGGGAGGAGGTACAGGAGCCTGAAGACAAACACTCAACGATTCAGGAACAGCTTCTTCCCCTCCGCCATCAGGGAGGAGGTACAGGAGCCTGAATGCACACACACAGCGATTCAGGAATAGCTTCTTCCCCTCCGCCATCAGCGAGGTGGTACAGGAGCCTGAAGGCACACATTCAGCTATTCAGGAACAGCTTCTTCCCCTCCGCCATCAGGGAGGAGGTACAGGAGCCTGAAGGCACACACTCAGCGATTCAGGAACAGCTTCTTCCCCTCAGCCATCAAGGAGGAGGTATAGGAGCCTGAAGGCACACACTCAGTGATTCAGGAACAGCTCCTTCCCCTCCGCCATCAGGGAGGAGGTACAGGAGCCTGAAGGCACACACTCAGCGATTCAGGAACAGCCTCTTCACCTCCGCCATCAGGAAGGAGGTACAGGAGCCTGAAGGCACACACTCAGTGATTCAGGAACAGCTCCTTCCCCTCCGCCATCAGGGAGTAGGTACAGGAGCCTGATGGCACACACTCAGTGATTCAGGAACAGCTCCTTCTCCTCCGCCATCAGGGAGGATGTACAGGAGACTGAAGGCACACGCTCAGCGATTCAGGAACAGCTTCTTCCCCTCCGCCATCAGGGAGGAGTTACAGGAGCCTGAAGACACACACTCAATGATTCAGGAACAGCTTCTTCCCCTCCGCCATCAGGGAGGAGGTACAGGAGCCTGAAGGCACACAGTCAGCGATTCAGGAACAGCTTCCTCCCCTCTGCCAACAGCGAGGAGGTACAGGAGCCTGAAGGCACACACTCAGCGATTCAGGAACAGCTTCCTCCCCTCTGCCAACAGGGAGGAGGTACAGGAGCCTGAAGGCACACACTCAGCGATTCAGGAACAGCCTCTTCCCCTCCGCCATCAGGGTGGAGGTGCAGGCGCCTGAAGACACACACTCAGAGATTCAGGAACAGCTTCTTCCCCTCCGCCATCAGGGAGGAGGTACAGGAGCCTGAAGGCAAACACTCAGCGATTCAGGAACAGCATCTTCCCCTCCGCCATCAGGGAGGAGGTACAGGAGCCTGAAGGCACACATTCAGTGATTCAGGAACAGCTTCTTCCCCTCCGCCATCAAGGAGGAGGTACAGTAGCCTGAAGGAAAACACTCAGCGATTCAGGAACAGCTCCTTCCCCTCCGCCATCAGGGAGGAGGTACAGGAGCCTGAAGGCACACGCTCCGCGCTTCAGTAACAGCTTATTCCCCTCTGCCATCAGGGAGGAAGTACAGGAGCCTGAAGGCACACACTCAGTGATTCAGGAACAGCTTCTTCCCCTACGCCATCAGGGAGTAGGTACAGGAGCCTGAAGGTACACGCTCAGCGATTCAGGAACAGCTCCTTCTCCTCCGCCATCTGGGAGGAGGTACTGGAGCCTGAAGACACACAGTCAATGATTCAGGAACAGCTTCTTCTCCTCCGCCATCAGGGAGGAGGTACAGGAGCCTGAAGGCACACACTCAGCTATTCAGGAACAGCTTCTTCCCTTCCGCCATCAGGGAGGAGGTACAGGAGCCTGAAGACAAACACTCAGCGATTCAGGAACAGCTTCTTCCCCTCCGCCATCAGGGAGGAGGTACAGGAGCCTGAATGCACACACTCAGCGATTCAGGAATAGCTTCTTCCCCTCCGCCATCAGGGAGGTGGTACAGGAGCCTGAAGGCACACATTCAGCGATTCAGGAACAGCTTCTTCCCCTCCGCCATCAGGGAGGAGGTACAGGAGCCTGAAGGCACACACTCAGCGATTCAGGAACAGCTTCTTCCCCTCAGCCATCAAGGAGGAGGTATAGGAGCCTGAAGGCACACACTCAGTGATTCAGGAACAGCTCCTTCCCCTCCGCCATCAGGGAGGAGGTACAGGAGCCTGAAGGCACACACTCAGCGATTCAGGAACAGCCTCTTCACCTCCGCCATCAGGAAGGAGGTACAGGAGCCTGAAGGCACACACTCAGTGATTCAGGAACAGCTCCTTCCCCTCCGCCATCAGGGAGTAGGTACAGGAGCCTGAAGGCACACACTCAGTGATTCAGGAACAGCTCCTTCTCCTCCGCCATCAGGGAGGATGTACAGGAGACTGAAGGCACACGTTCAGCGATTCAGGAACAGCTTCTTCCCCTCCGCCATCAGGGAGGAGGTATAGGAGCCTGAAGACAAACACTCAGCGATTCAGGAACAGCTTCTTCCCCTCCGCCATCAGGGAGGAGGTACAGGAGCCTGAATGCACACACTCAGCGATTCAGGAATAGCTTCTTCCCCTCCGCCATCAGGGAGGAGGTACAGGAGCCTGAAGGCACACATTCAGCGATTCAGGAACAGCTTCTTCCCCTCCGCCATCAGGGAGGAGGTACAGGAGCCTGAAGGCACACACTCAGCGATTCAGGAACAGCTTCTTCCCCTCAGCCATCAAGGAGGAGGTATAGGAGCCTGAAGGCACACACTCAGTGATTCAGGAACATCTCCTTCCCCTCCGCCATCAGGGAGTAGGTACAGGAGCCTGAAGTCACACACTCAATGATTCAGGAACAGCTCCTTTCCCTTTGCCATCAGGGAGGAGGTACAGGAGCCTGAAGACACACACTCAGCGATACAGGAACAGCTTCTTCCCCTCCGCCATCAGGGAGGAGTTACAGGAGCCTGAAGACACACACTCAATGATTCAGGAACAGCTTCTTCCCCTCCGCCATCAGGGAGGAGGTACAGGAGCCTGAAGGCACACAGTCAGCGATTCAGGAACAGCTTCCTCCCCTCTGCCAACAGGGAGGAGGTACAGGAGCCTGAAGGCACACACTCAGCGATTCAGGAACAGCCTCTTCCCCTCCGCCATCAGGGTGGAGGTACAGGAGCCTGAAGACACACACTCAGCGATTCAGGAACAGTTTCTTCCCCTCCGCCATCAGTGAGGATATACAGGAGCCTGAATGCACACACTCAGCGATTCAGGAACAGCTTCATCCCCTCCGCCATCAGGGAGGAGGTACAGGAGCCTGAAGGCACACATTCAGTGATTCAGGAACAGCTTCTTCCCCTCCGCCATCAAGGAGGAGGTACAGTAGCCTGAAGGCACACACTCAGCGATTCAGGAAACAGCTCCTTCCCGTCCGCCATCAGGGAGGAGGTACAGGAGCCTGAAGGCACACGCTCCGCGATTCAGTAACAGCTTCTTCCCCTCTGCCATCAGGGAGGAAGTACAGGAGCCTGAAGGCACACACTCAGTGATTCAGGAACAGCTTCTTCCCCTACGCCATCAGGGAGTAGGTACAGGAACCTGAAGGCACACACTCAGTGATTCAGGAACAGCTCCTTCTCCTCCGCCATCAGGGAGGAGGTACTGGAGCCTGAAGACACACAGTCAATGATTCAGGAACAGCTTCTTCCCCTCCGCCATCAGGGAGGAGGTACAGGAGCCTGAAGGCACACACTCAGCGATTCAGGAACAGCCTCTTCACCTCCGCCATCAGGAAGGAGGTACAGGAGCCTGAAGACACACACTCAGCGATTCTGGAACAGCTTCTTCCCCTCCGCCATCAGGGAGGAGTTACAGGAGCCTGAAGGCACACATTCAGTGATTCAGGAACAGCTTCCTCCCCTCCGCCATCAGGGAGGAGGTACAGGGGCCTGAAGGCAAACACTCAGCGATTCAGGAACAGCTTTTTCCCCTCCGCCATCAGGGAGGTGGTACAGGAGCCTGAAGGCACACATTCAGCGATTCAGGAACAGCTTCTTCCCCTCCGCCATCAGGGAGGAGGTACAGGAGCCTGAAGGCACACACTCAGCGATTCAGGAACAGCTTCTTCCCCTCAGCCATCAAGGAGGAGGTATAGGAGCCTGAAGGCACACACTCAGTGATTCAGGAACAGCTCCTTCCCCTCCGCCATCAGGGAGGAGGTACAGGAGCCTGAAGGCACACACTCAGCGATTCAGGAACAGCCTCTTCACCTCCGCCATCAGGAAGGAGGTACAGGAGCCTGAAGGCACACACTCAGTGATTCAGGAACAGCTCCTTCCCCTCCGCCATCAGGGAGTAGGTACAGGAGCCTGAAGGCACACACTCAGTGATTCAGGAACAGCTCCTTCTCCTCCGCCATCAGGGAGGATGTACAGGAGACTGAAGGCACACGCTCAGCGATTCAGGAACAGCTTCTTCCCCTCCGCCATCAGGGAGGAGGTATAGGAGCCTGAAGACAAACACTCAGCGATTCAGGAACAGCTTCTTCCCCTCCGCCATCAGGGAGGAGGTACAGGAGCCTGAATGCACACACTCAGCGATTCAGGAATAGCTTCTTCCCCTCCGCCATCAGGGAGGAGGTACAGGAGCCTGAAGGCACACATTCAGCGATTCAGGAACAGCTTCTTCCCCTCCGCCATCAGGGAGGAGGTACAGGAGCCTGAAGGCACACACTCAGCGATTCAGGAATAGCTTCTTCCCCTCAGCCATCAAGGAGGAGGTATAGGAGCCTGAAGGCACACACTCAGTGATTCAGGAACATCTCCTTCCCCTCCGCCATCAGGGAGTAGGTACAGGAGCCTGAAGTCACACACTCAATGATTCAGGAACAGCTCCTTTCCCTTTGCCATCAGGGAGGAGGTACAGGAGCCTGAAGACACACACTCAGCGATACAGGAACAGCTTCTTCCCCTCCGCCATCAGGGAGGAGTTACAGGAGCCTGAAGACACACACTCAATGATTCAGGAACAGCTTCTTCCCCTCCGCCATCAGGGAGGACGTACAGGAGCCTGAAGGCACACAGTCAGCGATTCAGGAACAGCTTCCTCCCCTCTGCCAACAGGGAGGAGGTACAGGAGCCTGAAGGCACACACTCAGCGATTCAGGAACAGCCTCTTCCCCTCCGCCATCAGGGTGGAGGTACAGGAGCCTGAAGACACACACTCAGCGATTCAGGAACAGTTTCTTCCCCTCCGCCATCAGTGAGGATATACAGGAGCCTGAATGCACACACTCAGCGATTCAGGAACAGCTTCATCCCCTCCGCCATCAGGGAGGAGGTACAGGAGCCTGAAGGCACACATTCAGTGATTCAGGAACAGCTTCTTCCCCTCCGCCATCAAGGAGGAGGTACAGTAGCCTGAAGGCACACACTCAGCGATTCAGGAAACAGCTCCTTCCCGTCCGCCATCAGGGAGGAGGTACAGGAGCCTGAAGGCACACGCTCCGCGATTCAGTAACAGCTTCTTCCCCTCTGCCATCAGGGAGGAAGTACAGGAGCCTGAAGGCACACACTCAGTGATTCAGGAACAGCTTCTTCCCCTACGCCATCAGGGAGTAGGTACAGGAGCCTGAAGGCACACACTCAGTGATTCAGGAACAGCTCCTTCTCCTCCGCCATCAGGGAGGAGGTACTGGAGCCTGAAGACACACAGTCAATGATTCAGGAACAGCTTCTTCCCCTCCGCCATCAGGGAGGAGGTACAGGAGCCTGAAGGCACACACTCAGCGATTCAGGAACAGCCTCTTCACCTCCGCCATCAGGAAGGAGGTACAGGAGCCTGAAGACACACACTCAGCGATTCTGGAACAGCTTCTTCCCCTCCGCCATCAGGGAGGAGGTACAGGTGCCTGAAGCCACACACTCAGCGATTCAGGAACAACTTCATCCCCTCCGCCATCAGGGAGGAGTTACAGGAGCCTGAAGGCACACATTCAGTGATTCAGGAACAGCTTCCTCCCCTCCGCCATCAGGGAGGAGGTACAGGGGCCTGAAGGCAAACACTCAGCGATTCAGGAACAGCTTTTTCCCCTCCGCCATCAGGGAGGAGGTACAGGAGCCTGAAGGCACACATTCAGTGATTCAGGAACAGCTTCTTCCCCTCCGCCATCAAGGAGGAGGTACAGTAGCCTGAAGGCACACACTCAGCGATTCAGGAATAGCTCCTTCCCCTCCGCAATCAGGGAGGAGGTACAGGAGCCTGAAGGCACACGCTCAGCGATACAGGAACAGCTTCTTCCCCTCCGCCATCAGGGAGGAGGTACAGGAGCCAGAAAGCACAGACTCAGCGATACAGGAACAGCTTCATCCCCTCCGCCATCAGCGAGGAGGTACAGGAGCCTGAAGGCACACATTCAGCGATTCAGGAACACCTTCTTCCCCTCCGCCATCAGGGAGGAGGTACAGGAGCCTGAAGACACACACTCAGCGATACAGGAACAGCTTCTTCCCCTCCGCCATCAGGGAGGAGTTACAGGAGCCTGAAGACACACACTCAATGATTCAGGAGCAGCTTCTTTTCCTCCGCCATCAGGGAGGAGGTACAGGAGCCTGACGGCACACAGTCAGCGATTCAGGAACAGCTTCTTCCCCTCCGCCATCAGGGAGGAGGTACAGGAGCCTGAAGGCACACACTCAACGATTCAGGAACAGCTTCTTCCCCTCCGCCATCAGGGAGGAGGTACAGGAGCCTGAAGGCACACACTCAGCGATTCAGGAACAGCCTCTTCACCTCCGCCATCAGGAAGGAGGTACAGGAGCCTGAAGACACACACTCAGCGATTCAGGAACAGCTTCTTCCCCTCCGCCATCAGGGAGGAGGTACAGCTGCCTGAAGCCACACACTCAGCGATTCAGGAACAGCTTCATCCCCTCTGCCATCAGGGAGGAGTTACAGGAGCCTGAAGGCACACATTCAGTGATTCAGGAACAGCTTCTTCCCCTCCGCCATCAAGGAGGAGGTACAGTAGCCTGAAGGCACACACTCAGCGATTCAGGAACAGCTCCTTCCCCTCCGCAATCAGGGAGGAGGTACAGGAGCCTGAAGGCACACGCTCAGCGATACAGGAACAGCTTCTTCCCCTCCGCCATCAGGGAGGAGGTACAGGAGTCAGAAGGCACAGACTCAGCGATACAGGAACAGCTTCATGCCCTCCGCCATCAGGGAGGAGGTACAGGAGCCTGAAGGCACACATTCAGCGATTCAGGAACACCTTCTTCCCCTCCGCCATCAGGGAGGAGGTACAGGAGCCTGAAGACACACACTCAGCGATACAGGAACAGCTTCTTCCCCTCCGCCATCAGGGAGGAGTTACAGGAGCCTGAAGACACACACTCAATGATTCAGGAACAGCTTCTTCCCCTCCGCCATCAGGGAGGAGGTACAGGAGCCTGACGGCACACAGTCAGCGATTCAGGAACAGCTTCTTCCCCTCCGCCATCAGGGAGGAGGTACAGGTGCCTGAAGCCACACACTCAGCGATTCAGGAACAGCTTCTTCCCCTCCGTCATCAGGGAGGAGGTACAGGAGCCTGAAGGCACACACTCAGCGATTCAGGAACAGCTTCTTCTCTCAGCCATCAAGGAGGAGGTATAGGAGCCTGAAGGCACACACTCAGAGATTCAGGAACAGCTTCATCCCCTCCGCCATCAGGGAGGAGGTACAGGAGCCTGAAGGCACACATTCAGTGATTCAGGAACAGCTTCTTCCCCTCCGCCATCAAGGAGGAGGTACAGTAGCCTGAAGGCACACACTCAGCGATTCAGGAACAGCTCCTTCCCCTCCGCCATCAGGGAGGAGGTACAGGAGCCTGAAGACACACAGTCAATGATTCAGGAACAGCTTCTTCCCCTCCGCCATCAGGGAGGAGGTACAGGAGCCTGAAGGCACACGCTCCGCGATTCAGTAACAGCTTCTTCCCCTCTGCCATCAGGGAGGAAGTACAGGAGCCTGAAGGCACACACTCAGTGATTCAGGAACAGCTTCTTCCCCTCTGCCATTAGGGAGGAAGTACAGGAGCCTGAAGGCACACTCTCAGCGATACAGGAACAGCTTCTTCCCCTCCGCCATCAGGGAGGAGGTACAGGAGTCAGAAGGCACAGACTCAGCGATACAGGAACAGCTTCATGCCCTCCGCCATCAGGGAGGAGGTACAGGAGCCTGAAGGCACACATTCAGCGATTCAGGAACACCTTCTTCCCCTCCGCCATCAGGGAGGAGGTACAGGAGCCTGAAGGCACACACTCAACGATTCAGGAACAGCTTCTTCCCCTCCGCCATCAGGGAGGAGGTACAGGAGCCTGAAGGCACACACTCAGCGATTCAGGAACAGCCTCTTCACCTCCGCCATCAGGAAGGAGGTCCAGGAGCCTGAAGACACACACTCAGCGATTCAGGAACAGCTTCTTCCCCTCCGCCATCAGGGAGGAGGTATAGGTGCCTGAAGCCACACACTCAGCGATTCAGGAACAGCTTCATCCCCTCCGCCATCAGGGACGAGTTACAGGAGCCTGAAGGCACACATTCAGTGATTCAGGAACAGCTTCTTCCCCTCCGCCATCAGGGAGGAGGTACAGGAGCCTGAAGGCAAACACTCAGCGATTCAGGAACAGCTTTTTCCCCTCCGCCATCAGGGAGGAGGTACAGGAGCCTGAAGGCACACATTCAGTGATTCAGGAACAGCTTCTTCCACTCCGCCATCAAGGAGGAGGTATAGTAGCCTGAAGGCACACGCTCAGCGATACAGGAACAGCTTCTTCCCCTCCGCCATCAGGGAGGAGGTACAGGAGCCAGAAGGCACACACTCAGCGATACAGGAACAGCTTCTTCCCCTCCGCCATCAGGGAGGAGGTACAGGAGCCTGAAGGCACACATTCAGCGATTCAGGAACACCTTCTTCCCCTCCGCCATCAGGGAGGAGGTACAGGAGCCTGAAGACACACACTCAGCGATACAGGAACAGCTTCTTCCCCTCCGCCATCAGGGAGGAGTTACAGGAGCCTGAAGACACACACTCAATGATTCAGGAACAGTTCTTCCCCTCCGCCATCAGGGAGGAGGTACAGGAGCCTGACGGCACACAGTCAGCGATTCAGGAACAGCTTCCTCCCCTCTGCCAACAGGGAGGAGGTACAGGAGCCTGAAGGCACACACTCAGCAATTCAGGAACAGCCTCTTCCCCTCCGCAATCAGGGAGCATGTACAGGAGCCTGAAGACACACACTCAGCGATTCAGGAACAGCTTCTTCCCCTCCGCCATCAGGGAGGAGGTACAGGTGCCTGAAGCCACACACGCAGCGATTCAGGAACAGCTTCATCCCCTCCGCCATCAGGTAGGAGGTACAGGAGCCTGAAGACACACACACAGCGATTCAGGAACAGCTTCTTCCCCTCCGCCATCAGGGAGGAGGTACAGGAGCCTGAATGCACACACTCAGCGATTCAGGAACAGCTTCATCCCCTCCGCCATCAGGGAGGAGGTACAGGAGCCTGAAGTCAAACACTCAGCGATTCAGGAACAGCTTCTTCCCCACCGCCATCAGGGAGGAGTTACAGGAGCCTGAAGACACACACTCAATGATTCAGGAACAGCTTCTTCCCCTCAGCCATCAGGGAGGAGGTACAGGAGCCTGAAGGCACACAGTCAGCGATTGAGGAACAGCTTCCTCCCCTCTGCCAACATTGAGGAGGTACAGGAGCCTGAAGGCACACACTCAGCGATCCAGGAACAGCCTCTTCCCCTCCGCCATCAGGGAGGAGGTACAGGAGACTGAAGACACACACTCAGCGATTCAGGAACAGCTTCTTCCCCTCCGCCATCAGGGAGGAGGTACAGGTGCCTGAAGCCACACACTCAGCGATTCAGGAACAGCTTCATCCCCTCCGCCATCAGGGAGGAGGTACAGGAGCCTGAAGGCACACATTCAGCGATTCAGGAACACCTTCTTCCCCTCCGCCATCAGGGAGGAGGTACAGGAGCCTGAAGGCACACACTCAGCGATTCAGGAACAGCCTCTTCCCCTCTGCCATCAGGGAGGAGGTACAGGAGCCTGAAGACACACACTCAGCGATTCAGGAACAGCTTCTTCCCCTCCGCCATCAGGGAGGAGGTACAGGTGCCTGAAGCCACACGCTCAGCGATTCAGTAACAGCTTCTTCCCCTCTGCCATTAGGGAGGAAGTACAGGAGCCTGAAGGCACACACTCAGTGATTCAGGAACAGCTTCTTCCCCTACGCCATCAGGGAGTAGGTACAGGAGCCTGAAGACACACACTCAGCGATTCAGGAACAGCTCCTTCTCCTCCGCCATCAGGGAGGAGGTACTGGAGCCTGAAGACACACAGTCAATGATTCAGGAACAGCTTCTTCCCCTCCGCCATCAGGGAGGAGGTACAGGCGCCTGAAGGCACACACTCAGCGATTCAGGAACAGCTTCTTCCCCACCGCCATCAGGGAGGAGGTACAGGAGCCTGAAGGCACACACTCAACGATTCAGGAACAGCTTCTTCCCCTCCGCCATCAGGGAGGAGGTACAGGAGCCTGAAGGCACACACTCAGCGATTCAGGAACAGCCTCTTCACCTCCGCCATCAGGAAGGAGGTCCAGGAGCCTGAAGACACACACTCAGCGATTCAGGAACAGCTTCTTCCCCTCCGCCATCAGGGACGAGTTACAGGAGCCTGAAGGCACACATTCAGTGATTCAGGAACAGCTTCATCCCCTCCGCCATCAGGGAGGAGGTACAGGAGCCTGAAGGCAAACACTCAGCGATTCAGGAACAGCTTTTTCCCCTCCGCCATCAGGGAGGAGGTACAGGAGCCTGAAGGCACACATTCAGTGATTCAGGAAAAGCTTCTTCCACTCCGCCATCAAGGAGGAGGTATAGTAGCCTGAAGGCACACACTCAGCGATTCAGGAACAGCTCCTTCCCCTCCGCAATCAGGGAGGAGGTACAGGAGCCTGAAGGCACACGCTCAGCAATACAGGAACAGCTTCTTCCCCTCCGCCATCAGGGAGGAGGTACAGGAGTCAGAAGGCACAGACTCAGCGATATAGGAACAGCTTCTTCCCCTCTGCCATCAGGGAGGAGGTACAGGAGCCTGAAGGCACACAATCAGCGATTCAGGAACACCTTCTTCCCCTCCGCCATCAGGGAGGAGGTACAGGAGCCTGAAGGCACACACTCAGCGATTCAGGAACAGCCTCTTCCCCTCCGCCATCAGGGAGGAGGTACAGGAGCCTGAAGGCAAACACTCAGCGATTCATCAACAGCTTTTTCCCCTCCGCCATCAGGGAGGAGGTACAGGAGCCTGAAGGCACACATTCAGTGATTCAGTAACAGCTTCTTCCCCTCCGCCATCAAGGAGGAGGAACAGTAGCCTGAAGGCACACACTCAGCGATTCAGGAACAGCTCCTTCCCCTCCGCCATCAGGGAGGAGGTACAGGAGCCTGAAGGCACACGCTCAGCGATACAGGAACAGCTTCTTCCCCTCCGCCATCAGGGAGGAGGTACAGGAGCCAGAAGGCACACACTCAGCGATACAGGAACAGCTTCTTCCCCTCCGCCATCAGGGAGGAGGTACAGGAGCCTGAAGGCACACATTCAGCGATTCAGGAACACCTTCTTCCCCTCCGCCATCAGGGAGGAGGTACAGGAGCCTGAAGACACACACTCAGCGATACAGGAACAGCTTCTTCCCCTCCGCCATCAGGGAGGAGTTACAGGAGCCTGAAGACACACACTCAATGATTCAGGAACAGTTCTTCCCCTCCGCCATCAGGGAGGAGGTACAGGAGCCTGACGGCACACAGTCAGCGATTCAGGAACAGCTTCCTCCCCTCTGCCAACAGGGAGGAGGTACAGGAGCCTGAAGGCACACACTCAGCAATTCAGGAACAGCCTCTTCCCCTCCGCAATCAGGGAGGAGGTACAGGAGCCTGAAGACACACACTCAGCGATTCAGGAACAGCTTCTTCCCCTCCGCCATCAGGGAGGAGGTACAGGTGCCTGAAGCCACACACGCAGCGATTCAGGAACAGCTTCATCCCCTCCGCCATCAGGGAGGAGGTACAGGAGCCTGAAGACACACACACAGCGATTCAGGAACAGCTTCTTCCCCTCCGCCATCAGGGAGGAGGTACAGGAGCCTGAATGCACACACTCAGCGATTCAGGAACAGCTTCATCCCCTCCGCCATCAGGGAGGAGCAACAGGAGCCTGAAGGCAAACACTAGGCGATTCAGGAACAGCTTCTTCCCCTCCGCCATCAGGGAGGAGTTACAGGAGCCTGAAGACACACACTCAATGATTCAGGAACAGCTTCTTCCCCTCAGCCATCAGGGAGGAGGTACAGGAGCCTGAAGGAACACAGTCAGCGATTCAGGAACAGCTTCCTCCCCTCTGCCAACATTGAGGAGGTACAGGAGCCTGAAGGCACACACTCAGCGATTCAGGAACAGCCTCTTCCCCTCCGCCATCAGGGAGGAGTTACAGGAGACTGAAGACACACACTCAGCGATTCAGGAACAGCTTCTTCCCCTCCGCCATCAGGGAGGAGGTACAGGTGCCTGAAGCCACACACTCAGCGATTCAGGAACAGCTTCATCCCCTGCGCCATCAGGGAGGAGGTACAGGAGCCTGAAGGCACACATTCAGCGATTCAGGAACAGCTTCTTCCCCTCAGCCATCAAGGAGGAGGTATAGGAGCCTGAAGGCACACACTCAGTGATTCAGGAACAGCTCCTTCCCCTCTGCCATCAGGGAGTAGGTACAGGAGCCTGAAGGCACACACTCAATGATTCAGGAACAGCTTCTTCCCCTCCGCCATCAGGGAGGAGGTACAGGAGCCTGAAGGCACACATTCAGTGATTCAGGAACAGCTTCTTCCCCTCCGCCATCAAGGAGGAGGTACAGTAGCCTGAAGGCACACACTCAGCGATTCAGGAACAGCTCCTTCCCCTCCGCCATCAGGGAGGAGGTACAGGAGCCTGAAGGCACACGCTCCGCGATTCAGTAACAGCTTCTTCCCCTCTGCCATCAGGGAGGAAGTACAGGAGCCTGAAGGCACACACTCAGTGATTCAGGAACAGCTTCTTCCCCTGCGCCATCAGGGAGTAGGTACAGGAGCCTGAAGGCACACGCTCATCGATTCAGGAACAGCTCCTTCTCCTCCGCCATCAGGGAGGAGGTACTGGAGCCTGAAGACACACAGTCAATGATTCAGGAACAGCTTCTTCCACTCCGCCATCAGGGAGGAGGTACAGGAGCCTGAAGGCACACACTCAACGATTCAGGAACAGCTTCTTCCCCTCCGCCATCAGGGAGGAGGTACAGGTGCCTGAAGGCACAGACTCAGCGATTCAGGAACAGCTTCTTCCCCACCGCCGTCAGGAAGGAGGTACAGGAGCCTGAAGACACACACTCAGCGATTCAGGAACAGCTTCTTCCCCTCCGCCATCAGGGAGGAGGTACAGGTGCCTGAAGCCACACACTCAGCGATTCAGGAACAGCTTCATCCCCTGCGCCATCAGGGAGGAGGTACTGGAGCCTGAAAGCACACATTCAGTGATTCAGGAACAGCTTCTTCCCCTCCGCCATCAGGGAGGAGGTCCAGGAGCCTGAAGGCAAACACTCAGCGATTCAGGAACAGCTTTTTCCCCTCCGCCATCAGGGAGGAGGTACAGGAGCCTGAAGGCACACATTCAGTGATTCAGGAACAGCTTCTTCCCCTCCGCCATCAAGGAGGAGGTACAGTAGCCTGAAGGCACACACTCAGCGATTCAGGAACAGCTCCTTCCCCTCCGCCATCAGGGAGGAGGTACAGGAGCCTGAATGCACACGCTCAGTGATACAGGAACAGCTTCTTCCCCTCCGCCATCAGGGAGGAGGTACAGGAGCCAGAAGGCACACACTCAGCGATACAGGAACAGCTTCTTCCCCTCCGCCATCAGGGAGGAGGTACAGGAGCCTGAAGGCACTCATTCAGCGATTCAGGAACACCTTCTTCCCCTCCGCCATCAGGGAGGAGGTACAGGAGCCTGAAGACACACACTCAGCGATACAGGAACAGCTTCTTCCCCTCCGCCATCAGGGAGGAGTTACAGGAGCCTGAAGACACACACTCAGCGATTCAGGAACAGCTGCTTCCCCTCCGCCATCAGGGAGGAGGTACAGGTGCCTGAAGCCACACACGCAGCGATTCAGGAACAGCTTCATCCCCTCCGCCATCAGGGAGGAGGTACAGGAGCCTGAAGACACACACACAGCGATTCAGGAACAGCTTCTTCCCCTCCGCCATCAGGGAGGAGGTACAGGAGCCTGAATGCACACACTCAGCGATTCAGGAACAGCTTCATCCCCTCCGCCATCAGGGAGGAGGTACAGGAGCCTGAAGTCAAACACTCAGCGATTCAGGAACAGCTTCTTCCCCTCCGCCATCAGGGAGGAGTTACAGGAGCCTGAAGACACACACTCAATGATTCAGGAACAGCTTCTTCCCCTCAGCCATCAGGGAGGAGGTACAGGAGCCTGAAGGCACACACTCAATGATTCAGGAACAGCTTCTTCCCCTCCGCCATCAGGGAGGAGGTACAGGAGCCTGAAGGCACACATTCAGTGATTCAGGAACAGCTTCTTCCCCTCCGCCATCAAGGAGGAGGTACAGTAGCCTGAAGGCACACACTCAGCGATTCAGGAACAGCTCCTTCCCCTCCGCCATCAGGGAGGAGGTACAGGAGCCTGAATGCACACGCTCAGTGATACAGGAACAGCTTCTTCCCCTCCGCCATCAGGGAGGAGGTACAGGAGCCTGAAGGCACACATTCAGTGATTCAGGAACAGCTTCTTCCCCTCCGCCATCAAGGAGGAGGTACAGTAGCCTGAAGGCACACACTCAGCGATTCAGGAACAGCTCCTTCCCCTCCGCCATCAGGGAGGAGGTACAGGAGCCTGAATGCACACGCTCAGTGATACAGGAACAGCTTCTTCCCCTCCGCCATCAGGGAGGAGGTACAGGAGCCAGAAGGCACACACTCAGCGATACAGGAACAGCTTCTTCCCCTCCGCCATCAGGGAGGAGGTACAGGAGCCTGAAGGCACTCATTCAGCGATTCAGGAACACCTTCTTCCCCTCCGCCATCAGGGAGGAGGTACAGGAGCCTGAAGACACACACTCAGCGATACAGGAACAGCTTCTTCCCCTCCGCCATCAGGGAGGAGTTACAGGAGCCTGAAGACACACACTCAGCGATTCAGGAACAGCTGCTTCCCCTCCGCCATCAGGGAGGAGGTACAGGTGCCTGAAGCCACACACGCAGCGATTCAGGAACAGCTTCATCCCCTCCGCCATCAGGGAGGAGGTACAGGAGCCTGAAGACACACACACAGCGATTCAGGAACAGCTTCTTCCCCTCCTCCATCAGGGAGGAGGTACAGGAGCCTGAATGCACACACTCAGCGATTCAGGAACAGCTTCATCCCCTCCGCCATCAGGGAGGAGGTACAGGAGCCTGAAGTCAAACACTCAGCGATTCAGGAACAGCTTCTTCCCCTCCGCCATCAGGGAGGAGTTACAGGAGCCTGAAGACACACACTCAATGATTCAGGAACAGCTTCTTCCCCTCAGCCATCAGGGAGGAGGTACAGGAGCCTGAAGGCACACAGTCAGCGATTGAGGAACAGCTTCCTCCCCTCTGCCAACATTGAGGAGGTACAGGAGCCTGAAGGCACACACTCAGCGATCCAGGAACAGCCTCTTCCCCTCCGCCATCAGGGAGGAGGTACAGGAGACTGAAGACACACACTCAGCGATTCAGGAACAGCTTCTTCCCCTCCGCCATCAGGGAGGAGGTACAGGTGCCTGAAGCCACACACTCAGCGATTCAGGAACAGCTTCATCCCCTCCGCCATCAGGGAGGAGGTACAGGAGCCTGAAGGCACACATTCAGCGATTCAGGAACACCTTCTTCCCCTCCGCCATCAGGGAGGAGGTACAGGAGCCTGAAGGCACACACTCAGCGATTCAGGAACAGCCTCTTCCCCTCTGCCATCAGGGAGTAGGTACAGGTGCCTGAAGACACACACTCAGCGATTCAGGAACAGCTTCTTCCCCTCCGCCATCAGGGAGGAGGTACAGGTGCCTGAAGCCACACGCTCAGCGATTCAGTAACAGCTTCTTCCCCTCTGCCATTAGGGAGGAAGTACAGGAGCCTGAAGGCACACACTCAGTGATTCAGGAACAGCTTCTTCCCCTACGACATCAGGGAGTAGGTACAGGAGCCTGAAGACACACGCTCAGCGATTCAGGAACAGCTCCTTCTCCTCCGCCATCAGGGAGGAGGTACTGGAGCCTGAAGACACACAGTCAATGATTCAGGAACAGCTTCTTCCCCTCCGCCATCAGGGAGGAGGTACAGGCGCCTGAAGGCACACACTCAGCGATTCAGGAACAGCTTCTTCCCCACCGCCATCAGGGAGGAGGTACAGGAGCCTGAAGGCACACACTCAACGATTCAGGAACAGCTTCTTCCCCTCCGCCATCAGGGAGGAGGTACAGGAGCCTGAAGGCACACACTCAGCGATTCAGGAACAGCCTCTTCACCTCCGCCATCAGGAAGGAGGTCCAGGAGCCTGAAGACACACACTCAGCGATTCAGGAACAGCTTCTTCCCCTCCGCCATCAGGGAGGAGGTATAGGTGCCTGAAGCCACACACTCAGCGATTCAGGAACAGCTTCATCCCCTCCGCCATCAGGGACGAGTTACAGGAGCCTGAAGGCACACATTCAGTGATTCAGGAACAGCTTCATCCCCTCCGCCATCAGGGAGGAGGTACAGGAGCCTGAAGGCAAACACTCAGCGATTCAGGAACAGCTTTTTCCCCTCCGCCATCAGGGAGGAGGTACAGGAGCCTGAAGGCACACATTCAGTGATTCAGGAAAAGCTTCTTCCACTCCGCCATCAAGGAGGATGTATAGTAGCCTGAAGGCACACACTCAGCGATTCAGGAACAGCTCCTTCCCCTCCGCAATCAGGGAGGAGGTACAGGAGCCTGAAGGCACACGCTCAGCAATACAGGAACAGCTTCTTCCCCTCCGCCATCAGGGAGGAGGTACAGGAGTCAGAAGGCACAGACTCAGCGATATAGGAACAGCTTCTTCCCCTCCGCCATCAGGGAGGAGGTACAGGAGCCTGAAGGCACACAATCAGCGATTCAGGAACACCTTCTTCCCCTCCGCCATCAGGGAGGAGGTACAGGAGCCTGAAGGCACACACTCAGCGATTCAGGAACAGCCTCTTCCCCTCCGCCATCAGGGAGGAGGTACAGGAGCCTGAAGGCAAACACTCAGCGATTCATCAACAGCTTTTTCCCCTCCGCCATCAGGGAGGAGGTACAGGAGCCTGAAGGCACACATTCAGTGATTCAGTAACAGCTTCTTCCCCTCCGCCATCAAGGAGGAGGAACAGTAGCCTGAAGGCACACACTCAGCGATTCAGGAACAGCTCCTTCCCCTCCGCCATCAGGGAGGAGGTACAGGAGCCTGAAGGCACACGCTCAGCGATACAGGAACAGCTTCTTCCCCTCCGCCATCAGGGAGGAGGTACAGGAGCCAGAAGGCACACACTCAGCGATACAGGAACAGCTTCTTCCCCTCCGCCATCAGGGAGGAGGTACAGGAGCCTGAAGGCACACATTCAGCGATTCAGGAACACCTTCTTCCCCTCCGCCATCAGGGAGGAGGTACAGGAGCCTGAAGACACACACTCAGCGATACAGGAACAGCTTCTTCCCCTCCGCCATCAGGGAGGAGTTACAGGAGCCTGAAGACACACACTCAATGATTCAGGAACAGTTCTTCCCCTCCGCCATCAGGGAGGAGGTACAGGAGCCTGACGGCACACAGTCAGCGATTCAGGAACAGCTTCCTCCCCTCTGCCAACAGGGAGGAGGTACAGGAGCCTGAAGGCACACACTCAGCAATTCAGGAACAGCCTCTTCCCCTCCGCAATCAGGGAGGAGGTACAGGAGCCTGAAGACACACACTCAGCGATTCAGGAACAGCTTCTTCCCCTCCGCCATCAGGGAGGAGGTACAGGTGCCTGAAGCCACACACGCAGCGATTCAGGAACAGCTTCATCCCCTCCGCCATCAGGGAGGAGGTACAGGAGCCTGAAGACACACACACAGCGATTCAGGAACAGCTTCTTCCCCTCCGCCATCAGGGAGGAGGTACAGGAGCCTGAATGCACACACTCAGCGATTCAGGAACAGCTTCATCCCCTCCGCCATCAGGGAGGAGGTACAGGAGCCTGAAGGCAAACACTAGGCGATTCAGGAACAGCTTCTTCCCCTCCGCCATCAGGGAGGAGTTACAGGAGCCTGAAGACACACATTCAATGATTCAGGAACAGCTTCTTCCCCTCAGCCATCAGGGAGGAGGTACAGGAGCCTGAAGGAACACAGTCAGCGATTCAGGAACAGCTTCCTCCCCTCTGCCAACATTGAGGAGGTACAGGAGCCTGAAGGCACACACTCAGCGATTCAGGAACAGCCTCTTCCCCTCCGCCATCAGGGAGGAGTTACAGGAGACTGAAGACACACACTCAGCGATTCAGGAACAGCTTCTTCCCCTCCGCCATCAGGGAGGAGGTACAGGTGCCTGAAGCCACACACTCAGCGATTCAGGAACAGCTTCATCCCCTGCGCCATCAGGGAGGAGGTACAGGAGCCTGAAGGCACACATTCAGCGATTCAGGAACACCTTCTTCCCCTCCGTCATCAGGGAGGAGGTACAGGTGCCTGAAGCCACACACTCAGTGATTCAGGAACAGCTTCTTCCCCTCCGCCATCAGGGAGGAGGTACAGGAGCCTGAAGGCACACACTCAGCGATTCAGGAACAGCTCCTTCCCCTCCGCCATCAGGGAGTAGGTACAGGAGCCTGAAGGCACACACTCAATGATTCAGGAACAGCTTCTTCCCCTCCGCCATCAGGGAGGAGGTACAGGAGCCTGAAGGCACACATTCAGTGATTCAGGAACAGCTTCTTCCCCTCCGCCATCAAGGAGGAGGTACAGTAGCCTGAAGGCACACACTCAGCGATTCAGGAACAGCTCCTTCCCCTCCGCCATCAGGGAGGAGGTACAGGAGCCTGAAGGCACACGCTCCGCGATTCAGTAACAGCTTCTTCCCCTCTGCCATCAGGGAGGAAGTACAGGAGCCTGAAGGCACACACTCAGTGATTCAGGAACAGCTTCTTCCCCTGCGCCATCAGGGAGTAGGTACAGGAGCCTGAAGGCACACGCTCATCGATTCAGGAACAGCTCCTTCTCCTCCGCCATCAGGGAGGAGGTACTGGAGCCTGAAGACACACAGTCAATGATTCAGGAACAGCTTCTTCCACTCCGCCATCAGGGAGGAGGTACAGGAGCCTGAAGGCACACACTCAACGATTCAGGAACAGCTTCTTCCCCTCCGCCATCAGGGAGGAGGTACAGGTGCCTGAAGGCACAGACTCAGCGATTCAGGAACAGCTTCTTCCCCACCGCCGTCAGGAAGGAGGTACAGGAGCCTGAAGACACACACTCAGCGATTCAGGAACAGCTTCTTCCCCTCCGCCATCAGGGAGGAGGTACAGGTGCCTGAAGCCACACACTCAGCGATTCAGGAACAGCTTCATCCCCTGCGCCATCAGGGAGGAGGTACTGGAGCCTGAAAGCACACATTCAGTGATTCAGGAACAGCTTCTTCCCCTCCGCCATCAGGGAGGAGGTCCAGGAGCCTGAAGGCAAACACTCAGCGATTCAGGAACAGCTTTTTCCCCTCCGCCATCAGGGAGGAGGTACAGGAGCCTGAAGGCACACATTCAGTGATTCAAGAACAGCTTCTTCCCCTCCGCCATCAAGGAGGAGGTACAGTAGCCTGAAGGCACACACTCAGCGATTCAGGAACAGCTCCTTCCCCTCCGCCATCAGGGAGGAGGTACAGGAGCCTGAATGCACACGCTCAGTGATACAGGAACAGCTTCTTCCCCTCCGCCATCAGGGAGGAGGTACAGGAGCCAGAAGGCACACACTCAGCGATACAGGAACAGCTTCTTCCCCTCCGCCATCAGGGAGGAGGTACAGGAGCCTGAAGGCACTCATTCAGCGATTCAGGAACACCTTCTTCCCCTCCGCCATCAGGGAGGAGGTACAGGAGCCTGAAGACACACACTCAGCGATACAGGAACAGCTTCTTCCCCTCCGCCATCAGGGAGGAGTTACAGGAGCCTGAAGACACACACTCAGCGATTCAGGAACAGCTTCTTCCCCTCCGCCATCAGGGAGGAGGTACAGGTGCCTGAAGCCACACACGCAGCGATTCAGGAACAGCTTCATCCCCTCCGCCATCAGGGAGGAGGTACAGGAGCCTGAAGACACACGCACAGCGATTCAGGAACAGCTTCTTCCCCTCCGCCATCAGGGAGGAGGTACAGGAGCCTGAATGCACACACTCAGCGATTCAGGAACAGCTTCATCCCCTCCGCCATCAGGGAGGAGGTACAGGAGCCTGAAGGCAAACACTAGGCGATTCAGGAACAGCTTCTTCCCCTCTGCCATCAGGGAGGAGGTACAGGAGCCTGAAGGAACACAGTCAGCGATTCAGGAACAGCTTCCTCCCCTCTGCCAACATTGAGGAGGTACAGGAGCCTGAAGGCACACACTCAGCGATTCAGGAACAGCCTCTTCCCCTCCGCCATCAGGGAGGAGTTACAGGAGACTGAAGACACACACTCAGCGATTCAGGAACAGCTTCTTCCCCTCCGCCATCAGGGAGGAGGTACAGGTGCCTGAAGCCACACACTCAGCGATTCAGGAACAGCTTCATCCCCTGCGCCATCAGGGAGGAGGTACAGGAGCCTGAAGGCACACATTCAGCGATTCAGGAACACCTTCTTCCCCTCCGCCATCAGGGAGGAGGTACAGGTGCCTGAAGCCACACACTCAGTGATTCAGGAACAGCTTCTTCCCCTCCGCCATCAGGGAGGAGGTACAGGAGCCTGAAGGCACACACTCAGCGATTCAGGAACAGCTTCTTCCCCTCAGCCATCAAGGAGGAGGTATAGGAGCCTGAAGGCACACACTCAGTGATTCAGGAACAGCTCCTTCCCCTCCGCCATCAGGGAGTAGGTACAGGAGCCTGAAGGCACACACTCAATGATTCAGGAACAGCTTCTTCCCCTCCGCCATCAGGGAGGAGGTACAGGAGCCTGAAGGCACACATTCAGTGATTCAGGAACAGCTTCTTCCCCTCCGCCATCAAGGAGGAGGTACAGTAGCCTGAAGGCACACACAGCGATTCAGGAACAGCTCCTTCCCCTCCGCCATCAGGGAGGAGGTACAGGAGCCTGAAGGCACACGCTCCGCGATTCAGTAACAGCTTCTTCCCCTCTGCCATCAGGGAGGAAGTACAGGAGCCTGAAGGCACACACTCAGTGATTCAGGAACAGCTTCTTCCCCTGCGCCATCAGGGAGTAGGTACAGGAGCCTGAAGGCACACGCTCATCGATTCAGGAACAGCTCCTTCTCCTCCGCCATCAGGGAGGAGGTACTGGAGCCTGAAGACACACAGTCAATGATTCAGGAACAGCTTCTTCCACTCCGCCATCAGGGAGGAGGTACAGGAGCCTGAAGGCACACACTCAACGATTCAGGAACAGCTTCTTCCCCTCCGCCATCAGGGAGGAGGTACAGGTGCCTGAAGGCACAGACTCAGCGATTCAGGAACAGCTTCTTCCCCACCGCCGTCAGGAAGGAGGTACAGGAGCCTGAAGACACACACTCAGCGATTCAGGAACAGCTTCTTCCCCTCCGCCATCAGGGAGGAGGTACAGGTGCCTGAAGCCACACACTCAGCGATTCAGGAACAGCTTCATCCCCTGCGCCATCAGGGAGGAGGTACTGGAGCCTGAAAGCACACATTCAGTGATTCAGGAACAGCTTCTTCCCCTCCGCCATCAGGGAGGAGGTCCAGGAGCCTGAAGGCAAACACTCAGCGATTCAGGAACAGCTTTTTCCCCTCCGCCATCAGGGAGGAGGTACAGGAGCCTGAAGGCACACATTCAGTGATTCAGGAACAGCTTCTTCCCCTCCGCCATCAAGGAGGAGGTACAGTAGCCTGAAGGCACACACTCAGCGATTCAGGAACAGCTCCTTCCCCTCCGCCATCAGGGAGGAGGTACAGGAGCCTGAATGCACACGCTCAGTGATACAGGAACAGCTTCTTCCCCTCCGCCATCAGGGAGGAGGTACAGGAGCCAGAAGGCACACACTCAGCGATACAGGAACAGCTTCTTCCCCTCCGCCATCAGGGAGGAGGTACAGGAGCCTGAAGGCACTCATTCAGCGATTCAGGAACACCTTCTTCCCCTCCGCCATCAGGGAGGAGGTACAGGAGCCTGAAGACACACACTCAGCGATACAGGAACAGCTTCTTCCCCTCCGCCATCAGGGAGGAGTTACAGGAGCCTGAAGACACACACTCAATGATTCAGGAACAGCTTCTTCCCCTCCGCCATCAGGGAGGAGGTACAGGAGCCTGACGGCACACAGTCAGCGATTCAGGAACAGCTTCCTCCCCTCTGCCAACATTGAGGAGGTACAGGAGCCTGAAGGCACACACTCAGCGATTCAGGAACAGCTTCTTCCCCTCTGCCATCAGGGAGGAGGTACAGGAGCCTGAAGGAACACAGTCAGCGATTCAGGAACAGCTTCCTCCCCTCTGCCAACATTGAGGAGGTACAGGAGCCTGAAGGCACACACTCAGCGATTCAGGAACAGCCTCTTCCCCTCCGCCATCAGGGAGGAGTTACAGGAGACTGAAGACACACACTCAGCGATTCAGGAACAGCTTCTTCCCCTCCGCCATCAGGGAGGAGGTACAGGTGCCTGAAGCCACACACTCAGCGATTCAGGAACAGCTTCATCCCCTGCGCCATCAGGGAGGAGGTACAGGAGCCTGAAGGCACACATTCAGCGATTCAGGAACACCTTCTTCCCCTCCGCCATCAGGGAGGAGGTACAGGTGCCTGAAGCCACACACTCAGTGATTCAGGAACAGCTTCTTCCCCTCCGCCATCAGGGAGGAGGTACAGGAGCCTGAAGGCACACACTCAGCGATTCAGGAACAGCTTCTTCCCCTCAGCCATCAAGGAGGAGGTATAGGAGCCTGAAGGCACACACTCAGTGATTCAGGAACAGCTCCTTCCCCTCCGCCATCAGGGAGTAGGTACAGGAGCCTGAAGGCACACACTCAATGATTCAGGAACAGCTTCTTCCCCTCCGCCATCAGGGAGGAGGTACAGGAGCCTGAAGGCACACATTCAGTGATTCAGGAACAGCTTCTTCCCCTCCGCCATCAAGGAGGAGGTACAGTAGCCTGAAGGCACACACAGCGATTCAGGAACAGCTCCTTCCCCTCCGCCATCAGGGAGGAGGTACAGGAGCGTGAAGGCACACGCTCCGCGATTCAGTAACAGCTTCTTCCCCTCTGCCATCAGGGAGGAAGTACAGGAGCCTGAAGGCACACACTCAGTGATTCAGGAACAGCTTCTTCCCCTGCGCCATCAGGGAGTAGGTACAGGAGCCTGAAGGCACACGCTCATCGATTCAGGAACAGCTCCTTCTCCTCCGCCATCAGGGAGGAGGTACTGGAGCCTGAAGACACACAGTCAATGATTCAGGAACAGCTTCTTCCACTCCGCCATCAGGGAGGAGGTACAGGAGCCTGAAGGCACACACTCAACGATTCAGGAACAGCTTCTTCCCCTCCGCCATCAGGGAGGAGGTACAGGTGCCTGAAGGCACAGACTCAGCGATTCAGGAACAGCTTCTTCCCCACCGCCGTCAGGAAGGAGGTACAGGAGCCTGAAGACACACACTCAGCGATTCAGGAACAGCTTCTTCCCCTCCGCCATCAGGGAGGAGGTACAGGTGCCTGAAGCCACACACTCAGCGATTCAGGAACAGCTTCATCCCCTGCGCCATCAGGGAGGAGGTACTGGAGCCTGAAAGCACACATTCAGTGATTCAGGAACAGCTTCTTCCCCTCCGCCATCAGGGAGGAGGTCCAGGAGCCTGAAGGCAAACACTCAGCGATTCAGGAACAGCTTTTTCCCCTCCGCCATCAGGGAGGAGGTACAGGAGCCTGAAGGCACACATTCAGTGATTCAGGAACAGCTTCTTCCCCTCCGCCATCAAGGAGGAGGTACAGTAGCCTGAAGGCACACACTCAGCGATTCAGGAACAGCTCCTTCCCCTCCGCCATCAGGGAGGAGGTACAGGAGCCTGAATGCACACGCTCAGTGATACAGGAACAGCTTCTTCCCCTCCGCCATCAGGGAGGAGGTACAGGAGCCAGAAGGCACACACTCAGCGATACAGGAACAGCTTCTTCCCCTCCGCCATCAGGGAGGAGGTACAGGAGCCTGAAGGCACTCATTCAGCGATTCAGGAACACCTTCTTCCCCTCCGCCATCAGGGAGGAGGTACAGGAGCCTGAAGACACACACTCAGCGATACAGGAACAGCTTCTTCCCCTCCGCCATCAGGGAGGAGTTACAGGAGCCTGAAGACACACACTCAATGATTCAGGAACAGCTTCTTCCCCTCCGCCATCAGGGAGGAGGTACAGGAGCCTGACGGCACACAGTCAGCGATTCAGGAACAACTTCCTCCCCTCTGCCAACAGGGAGGAGGTACAGGAGCCTGAAGGCACACACTCAGCGATTCAGGAACTGCCTCTTCCCCTCCGCCATCAGGGAGGAGGTACAGGAGCCTGAAGACACACACTCAGCGATTCAGGAACAGCTTCTTCCCCTCCGCCATCAGGGAGGAGTTACAGGTGACTGAAGCCACACACGCAGCGATTCAGGAACAGCTTCATCCCCTCCGCCATCAGGGAGGAGGTACAGGAGCCTGAAGACACACACTCAGCGATTCAGGAACAGCTTCTTCCCCTCCGCCATCAGGGAGGAGGTACAGGAGCCTGAATGCACACACTCAGCGATTCAGGAACAGCTTCATCCCCTCCGCCATCAGGGAGGAGGTACAGGAGCCTGAATGCACACACTCAGCGATTCAGGAACAGCTTCATCCCCTCCGCCATCAGGGAGGAGGTACAGTAGCCTGAAGGCACACACTCAGCGATTCAGGAACAGCTCCTTCCCCTCTGCCATCAGGGAGGAAGTACAGGAGCCTGAAGGCACACACTCAGTGATTCAGGAACAGCTTCTTCCCCTCCGCCATCAGGGAGTAGGTACAGGAGCCTGAAGGCACACGCTCAGCGATTCAGGAACAGCTCCTTCTCGTCCGCCATCAGGGAGGAGGTACTGGAGCCTGAAGACACACATTCAGCGATTCAGGAACACCTTCTTCCCCTCCGCCATCAAGGAGGAGGTACAGGAGCCTGAAGGCACACACTCAGTGATTCAGGAACAGCTTCTTCCCCTCCGCCATCAAGGAGGAGGTACAGTAGCCTGAAGGCACACACTCAGCGATTCAGGAACAGCTCCTTCCCCTCCGCCATCAGGGAGGAGGTACAGGAGCCTGAAGGCACACGCTCAGCGATACAGGAACAGCTTCTTCCCCTCCGCCATCAGGGAGGAGGTACAGGAGCCAGAAGGCACACACTCAGCGATACAGGAACAGCTTCTTCCCCTCCGCCATCAGGGAGGAGGTACAGGAGCCTGAAGGCACACATTCAGCGATTCAGGAACACCTTCTTCACCTCCGCCATCAGGGAGGAGGTACAGGAGCCTGAAGACACACACTCAGCGATACTGGAACAGCTTCTTCCCCTCCGCCATCAGGGAGGAGTTACAGGAGCCTGAAGACACACACTCAATGATTCAGGAACAGCTTCTTCCCCTCCGCCATCAGGGAGGAGGTACAGGAGCCTGACGGCACACAGTCAGCGATCCAGGAACAGCTTCCTCACCTCTGCCAACAGGGAGGAGGTACAGGAGCCTGAAGGCACACACTCAGCGATTCAGGAACAGCCTCTTCCCCTGCGCCATCAGGGAGGAGGTACAGGAGCCTGAAGGCACACATTCAGCGATTCAGGAACACCTTCTTCCCCTCCGCCATCAGGGAGGAGGTACAGGTGCCTGAAGCCACACACTCAGTGATTCAGGAACAGCTTCTTCCCCTCCGCCATCAGGGAGGAGGTACAGGAGCCTGAAGGCACACACTCAGCGATTCAGGAACAGCTTCTTCCCCTCAGCCATCAAGGAGGAGGTATAGGAGCCTGAAGGCACACACTCAGTGATTCAGGAACAGCTCCTTCCCCTCCGCCATCAGGGAGTAGGTACAGGAGCCTGAAGGCACACACTCAATGATTCAGGAACAGCTTCTTCCCCTCCGCCATCAGGGAGGAGGTACAGGAGCCTGAAGGCACACATTCAGTGATTCAGGAACAGCTTCTTCCCCTCCGCCATCAAGGAGGAGGTACAGTAGCCTGAAGGCACACACAGCGATTCAGGAACAGCTCCTTCCCCTCCGCCATCAGGGAGGAGGTACAGGAGCCTGAAGGCACACGCTCCGCGATTCAGTAACAGCTTCTTCCCCTCTGCCATCAGGGAGGAAGTACAGGAGCCTGAAGGCACACACTCAGTGATTCAGGAACAGCTTCTTCCCCTGCGCCATCAGGGAGTAGGTACAGGAGCCTGAAGGCACACGCTCATCGATTCAGGAACAGCTCCTTCTCCTCCGCCATCAGGGAGGAGGTACTGGAGCCTGAAGACACACAGTCAATGATTCAGGAACAGCTTCTTCCACTCCGCCATCAGGGAGGAGGTACAGGAGCCTGAAGGCACACACTCAACGATTCAGGAACAGCTTCTTCCCCTCCGCCTTCAGGGAGGAGGTACAGGTGCCTGAAGGCACAGACTCAGCGATTCAGGAACAGCTTCTTCCCCACCGCCGTCAGGAAGGAGGTACAGGAGCCTGAAGACACACACTCAGCGATTCAGGAACAGCTTCTTCCCCTCCGCCATCAGGGAGGAGGTACAGGTGCCTGAAGCCACACACTCAGCGATTCAGGAACAGCTTCATCCCCTGCGCCATCAGGGAGGAGGTACTGGAGCCTGAAAGCACACATTCAGTGATTCAGGAACAGCTTCTTCCCCTCCGCCATCAGGGAGGAGGTCCAGGAGCCTGAAGGCAAACACTCAGCGATTCAGGAACAGCTTTTTCCCCTCCGCCATCAGGGAGGAGGTACAGGAGCCTGAAGGCACACATTCAGTGATTCAGGAACAGCTTCTTCCCCTCCGCCATCAAGGAGGAGGTACAGTAGCCTGAAGGCACACACTCAGCGATTCAGGAACAGCTCCTTCCCCTCCGCCATCAGGGAGGAGGTACAGGAGCCTGAATGCACACGCTCAGTGATACAGGAACAGCTTCTTCCCCTCCGCCATCAGGGAGGAGGTACAGGAGCCAGAAGGCACACACTCAGCGATACAGGAACAGCTTCTTCCCCTCCGCCATCAGGGAGGAGGTACAGGAGCCTGAAGGCACTCATTCAGCGATTCAGGAACACCTTCTTCCCCTCCGCCATCAGGGAGGAGGTACAGGAGCCTGAAGACACACACTCAGCGATACAGGAACAGCTTCTTCCCCTCCGCCATCAGGGAGGAGTTACAGGAGCCTGAAGACACACACTCAATGATTCAGGAACAGCTTCTTCCCCTCCGCCATCAGGGAGGAGGTACAGGAGCCTGACGGCACACAGTCAGCGATTCAGGAACAACTTCCTCCCCTCTGCCAACAGGGAGGAGGTACAGGAGCCTGAAGGCACACACTCAGCGATTCAGGAACTGCCTCTTCCCCTCCGCCATCAGGGAGGAGGTACAGGAGCCTGAAGACACACACTCAGCGATTCAGGAACAGCTTCTTCCCCTCCGCCATCAGGGAGGAGTTACAGGTGACTGAAGCCACACACGCAGCGATTCAGGAACAGCTTCATCCCCTCCGCCATCAGGGAGGAGGTACAGGAGCCTGAAGACACACACTCAGCGATTCAGGAACAGCTTCTTCCCCTCCGCCATCAGGGAGTAGGTACAGGAGCCTGAATGCACACACTCAGCGATTCAGGAACAGCTTCATCCCCTCCGCCATCAGGGAGGAGGTACAGGAGCCTGAATGCACACACTCAGCGATTCAGGAACAGCTTCATCCCCTCCGCCATCAGGGAGGAGGTACAGTAGCCTGAAGGCACACACTCAGCGATTCAGGAACAGCTCCTTCCCCTCTGCCATCAGGGAGGAAGTACAGGAGCCTGAAGGCACACACTCAGTGATTCAGGAACAGCTTCTTCCCCTCCGCCATCAGGGAGTAGGTACAGGAGCCTGAAGGCACACGCTCAGCGATTCAGGAACAGCTCCTTCTCGTCCGCCATCAGGGAGGAGGTACTGGAGCCTGAAGACACACATTCAGCGATTCAGGAACACCTTCTTCCCCTCCGCCATCAAGGAGGAGGTACAGGAGCCTGAAGGCACACACTCAGTGATTCAGGAACAGCTTCTTCCCCTCCGCCATCAAGGAGGAGGTACAGTAGCCTGAAGGCACACACTCAGCGATTCAGGAACAGCTCCTTCCCCTCCGCCATCAGGGAGGAGGTACAGGAGCCTGAAGGCACACGCTCAGCGATACAGGAACAGCTTCTTCCCCTCCGCCATCAGGGAGGAGGTACAGGAGCCAGAAGGCACACACTCAGCGATACAGGAACAGCTTCTTCCCCTCCGCCATCAGGGAGGAGGTACAGGAGCCTGAAGGCACACATTCAGCGATTCAGGAACACCTTCTTCACCTCCGCCATCAGGGAGGAGGTACAGGAGCCTGAAGACACACACTCAGCGATACTGGAACAGCTTCTTCCCCTCCGCCATCAGGGAGGAGTTACAGGAGCCTGAAGACACACACTCAATGATTCAGGAACAGCTTCTTCCCCTCCGCCATCAGGGAGGAGGTACAGGAGCCTGACGGCACACAGTCAGCGATCCAGGAACAGCTTCCTCACCTCTGCCAACAGGGAGGAGGTACAGGAGCCTGAAGGCACACACTCAGCGATTCAGGAACAGCCTCTTCCCCTCCGCCATCAGGGAGGAGGTACAGGAGCCTGAAGGCACACACTCAGCGATTCAGGAACAGCTTTTTCCCCTCCGCCATCAGGGAGGAGGTACAGGAGCCTGAAGGAATACGCTCAGCAATACAGGAACAGCTTCTTCCCCTCCGCCATCAGGGAGGAGGTACAGGAGCCAGAAGGCACACACTCAGCGATACAGGAACAGCTTCTTCCCCTCCGCCATCAGGGCGGAGGTACAGGAGCCAGAAGGCACACACTCAATGATTCAGGAACAGCTTCTTCCCCTCCGCCATCAGGGAGGAGGTACAGGAGCCTGAAGGCACACATTCAACGATTCAGGAACAGCTTCTTCCCCTCCGCCATCAGGGAGGAGGTACAGGAGCCTGAAGGCACACATTCAACGATTCAGGAACAGCTTCTTCCCCTCCGCCATCAGGGAGGAGGTACAGGAGCCTGAAGGCACACACTCAGCGATTCAGGAACAGCTTCTTCACCTCTGCCATCAGGGAGGAGGTACAGTAGCCTGAAGGCACACACTCAGCGATTCAGGAACAGCTCCTTCTCCTCCGCCATCAGGGAGGAGGTACAGGAGCCTGAACGCACACACTCAGCGATTCAGGAACAGCTTCTTCCCCTCCGCCATCAGGGAGGAGGTACAGGAGCCTGAATGCAAACACTCAGCGATTCAGGAACAGCTTCTTCCCCTCCGCCATCAGGGAGGAGGTACAGGAGCCTGAAGGCACACATTCAGTTATTCAGGAACAGCTTCTTCCCCTCCGCCATCAAGGAGGAGGTACAGTAGCCTGAAGGCACACACTCAGCGATTCAGGAACAGCTCCTTCCCCTCTGCCATCAGGGAGGAAGTACAGGAGCCTGAAGGCACACACTCAGTGATTCAGGAACAGCTTCTTCCCCTCCGCCATCAGGGAATAGGTACAGGAGCCTGAAGGCACACGCTCAGCGATTCAGGAACAGCTCCTTCTCGTCCGCCATCAGGGAGGAGGTACTGGAGCCTGAAGACACACATTCAGCGATTCAGGAACACCTTCTTCCCCTCCGCCATCAAGGAGGAGGTACAGGAGCCTGAAGGCACACACTCAGTGATTCAGGAACAGCTTCTTCCCCTCCGCCATCAAGGAGGAGGTACAGTAGCCTGAAGGCACACACTCAGCGATTCAGGAACAGCTCCTTCCCCTCCGCCATCAGGGAGGAGGTACAGGAGCCTGAAGGCACACGCTCAGCGATACAGGAACAGCTTCTTCCCCTCCGCCATCAGGGAGGAGGTACAGGAGCCAGAAGGCACACACTCAGCGATACAGGAACAGCTTCTTCCCCTCCGCCATCAGGGAGGAGGTACAGGAGCCTGAAGGCACACATTCAGCGATTCAGGAACACCTTCTTCACCTCCACCATCAGGGAGGAGGTACAGGAGCCTGAAGACACACACTCAGCGATACTGGAACAGCTTCTTCCCCTCCGCCATCAGGGAGGAGTTACAGGAGCCTGAAGACACACACTCAATGATTCAGGAACAGCTTCTTCCCCTCCGCCATCAGGGAGGAGGTACAGGAGCCTGACGGCACACAGTCAGCGATCCAGGAACAGCTTCCTCACCTCTGCCAACAGGGAGGAGGTACAGGAGCCTGAAGGCACACACTCAGCGATTCAGGAACAGCCTCTTCCCCTCCGCCATCAGGGAGGAGGTACAGGAGCCTGAAGGCACACACTCAGCGATTCAGGAACAGCTTTTTCCCCTCCGCCATCAGGGAGGAGGTACAGGAGCCTGAAGGAACACGCTCAGCAATACAGGAACAGCTTCTTCCCCTCCGCCATCAGGGAGGAGGTACAGGAGCCAGAAGGCACACACTCAGCGATACAGGAACAGCTTCTTCCCCTCCGCCATCAGGGCGGAGGTACAGGAGCCAGAAGGCACACACTCAATGATTCAGGAACAGCTTCTTCCCCTCCGCCATCAGGGAGGAGGTACAGGAGCCTGAAGGCACACATTCAACGATTCAGGAACAGCTTCTTCCCCTCCGCCATCAGGGAGGAGGTACAGGAGCCTGAAGGCACACATTCAACGATTCAGGAACAGCTTCTTCCCCTCCGCCATCAGGGAGGAGGTACAGGAGGCTGAAGGCACACACTCAGCGATTCAGGAACAGCTTCTTCCCCTCTGCCATCAGGGAGGAGGTACAGTAGCCTGAAGGCACACACTCAGCGATTCAGGAACAGCTCCTTCTCCTCCGCCATCAGGGAGGAGGTACAGGAGCCTGAACGCACACACTCAGCGATTCAGGAACAGCTTCTTCCCCTCCGCCATCAGGGAGGAGGTACAGGAGCCTGAAGGCACACAGTCAGCGATTCAGGAACAACTTCCTCCCCTCTGCCAACGGGGAGGAGGTACAGGAGCCTTAAGGCACACACTCAGCGATTGAGGTACAGCCTCTTCCCCTCCGCCATCAGGGAGGAGGTACAGGTGCCTGAAGCCACACACTCAGCGATTTAGGAACAGCTTCATCCCGCCCGCCATCAGGGAGGAGGTACAGGAGCCTGAATGCAAACACTCAGCGATTCAGGAACAGCTTCTTCCCCTCCGCCATCAGGGAGGAGGTACAGGAGCCTGAAGGCACACATTCAGTTATTCAGGAACAGCTTCTTCCCCTCCGCCATCAAGGAGGAGGTACAGTAGCCTGAAGGCACACACTCAGCGATTCAGGAACAGCTCCTTCCCCTCTGCCATCAGGGAGGAAGTACAGGAGCCTGAAGGCACACACTCAGTGATTCAGGAACAGCTTCTTCCCCTCCGCCATCAGGGAGTAGGTACAGGAGCCTGAAGGCACACGCTCAGCGATTCAGGAACAGCTCCTTCTCGTCCGCCATCAGGGAGGAGGTACTGGAGCCTGAAGACACACATTCAGCGATTCAGGAACACCTTCTTCCCCTCCGCCATCAAGGAGGAGGTACAGGAGCCTGAAGGCACACACTCAGTGATTCAGGAACAGCTTCTTCCCCTCCGCCATCAAGGAGGAGGTACAGTAGCCTGAAGGCACACACTCAGCGATTCAGGAACAGCTCCTTCCCCTCCGCCATCAGGGAGGAGGTACAGGAGCCTGAAGGCACACGCTCAGCGATACAGGAACAGCTTCTTCCCCTCCGCCATCAGGGAGGAGGTACAGGAGCCAGAAGGCACACACTCAGCGATACAGGAACAGCTTCTTCCCCTCCGCCATCAGGGAGGAGGTACAGGAGCCTGAAGACACACACTCAGCGATACTGGAACAGCTTCTTCCCCTCCGCCATCAGGGAGGAGTTACAGGAGCCTGAAGACACACACTCAATGATTCAGGAACAGCTTCTTCCCCTCCGCCATCAGAGAGGAGGTACAGGAGCCTGACGGCACACAGTCAGCGATCCAGGAACAGCTTCCTCACCTCTGCCAACAGGGAGGAGGTACAGGAGCCTGAAGGCACACACTCAGCGATTCAGGAACAGCCTCTTCCCCTCCGCCATCAGGGAGGAGGTACAGGAGCCTGAAGGCACACACTCAGCGATTCAGGAACAGCTTCTTCCCCTCCGCCATCAGGGAGGAGGTACAGGAGCCTGAAGGCACACACTCAGTGATTCAGGAACAGCTCCTTCCCCTTTGCCATCAGGGGGGAGGTACAGGAGCCTGAAGGCACACAGTCAGCGATTCAGGAACAGCTTCCTCCCCTCTGCCAACAGGGAGGAGGTACAGGAGCCTGAAGGCACACACTCTGCGATTCAGGAACAGCTTCCTCCCCTCTGCCAACAGGGAGCAGGTACAGGAGCCTGAAGGCACACACTCAGCGATTCAGGAACAGCCTCTTCCCCTCCGCCATCAGGGAGGAGGTACAGGAGCCTGAAGGCAAACACTCAGCGATTCAGGAACAGCTTTTTCCCCTCCGCCATCAGGGAGGAGGTACAGGAGCCTGAAGGAACACGCTCAGCAATACAGGAACAGCTTATTCCCCTCCGCCATCAGGGAGGTGGTACAGGAGCCAGAAGGCACACACTCAGCGATACAGGAACAGCTTCTTCCCCTCCGCCATCAGGGCGGAGGTACAGGAGCCAGAAGGCACACACTCAATGATTCAGGAACAGCTTCTTCCCCTCCGCCATCAGGGAGGAGGTACAGGAGCCTGAAGGCACACATTCAACGATTCAGGAACAGCTTCTTCCCCTCCGCCATCAGGGAGGAGGTACAGGAGCCTGAAGGCACACACTCAGCGATTCAGGAACAGCTTCTTCCCCTCTGCCATCAGGGAGGAGGTACAGTAGCCTGAAGGCACACACTCAGCGATTCAGGAACAGCTCCTTCCCCTCCGCCATCAGCGAGGAGGTACAGGAGCCTGAACGCACACACTCAACAATTCAGGAACAGCTTCTTCCCCTCTGCCATCAGGGAGGAGGTACAGGAGCCTGAAGGCACACAGTCAGCGATTCAGGAACAGCTTCCTCCCCTCTGCCAATGGGGAGGAGGTACAGGAGCCTGAAGGCACACACTCAGCGATTCAGGAACAGCCTCTTCCCCTCCGCCATCAGGGTGGAGGTACAGGAGCCTGAAGGCAAACACTCAGCGATTCAGGAACAGCTTTTTCCCCTCCGCCATCAGGGAGGACGTACAGGAGCCTGAAGGCACACGCTCAGCGATACAGGAACAGCTTCTTCCCCTCCGCCATCAGGGAGGAGGTACAGGAGACTGAAGACACACACTCAGCGATTCAGGAACAGCTTCTTCCCCTCCGCCAGCAGGGAGGAGGTACAGGTGCCTGAAGCCACACACTCAGCGATTTAGGAACAGCTTCATCCCGCCCGCCATCAGGGAGGAGGTACAGGAGCCTGAATGCAAACACTCAGCGATTCAGGAACAGCTTCTTCCCCTCCGCCATCAGGGAGGAGGTACAGGAGCCTGAAGGCACACATTCAGTTATTCAGGAACAGCTTCTTCCCCTCCGCCATCAAGGAGGAGGTACAGTAGCCTGAAGGCACACACTCAGCGATTCAGGAACAGCTCCTTCCCCTCTTCCATCAGGGAGGAAGTACAGGAGCCTGAAGGCACACACTCAGTGATTCAGGAACAGCTTCTTCCCCTCCGCCATCAGGGAGTAGGTACAGGAGCCTGAAGACACACACTCAGCGATTCAGGAACAGCTTCTTCCCCTCCGCCATCATGGAGGAGGTACAGGAGCCTGAAGGCACACGCTCAGCGATTCAGGAACAGCTCCTTCTCGTCCGCCATCAGGGAGGAGGTACTGGAGCCTGAAGACACACATTCAGCGATTCAGGAACACCTTCTTCCCCTCCGCCATCAAGGAGGAGGTACAGGAGCCTGAAGGCACACACTCAGTGATTCAGGAACAGCTTCTTCCCCTCCGCCATCAAGGAGGAGGTACAGTAGCCTGAAGGCACACACTCAGCGATTCAGGAACAGCTCCTTCCCCTCCGCCATCAGGGAGGAGGTACAGGAGCCTGAAGGCACACGCTCAGCGATACAGGAACAGCTTCTTCCCCTCCGCCATCAGGGAGGAGGTACAGGAGCCAGAAGGCACACACTCAGCGATACAGGAACAGCTTCTTCCCCTCCGCCATCAGGGAGGAGGTACAGGAGCCTGAAGGCACACATTCAGCGATTCAGGAACACCTTCTTCACCTCCGCCATCAGGGAGGAGGTACAGGAGCCTGAAGACACACACTCAGCGATACTGGAACAGCTTCTTCCCCTCCGCCATCAGGGAGGAGTTACAGGAGCCTGAAGACACACACTCAATGATTCAGGAACAGCTTCTTCCCCTCCGCCATCAGGGAGGAGGTACAGGAGCCTGACGGCACACAGTCAGCGATACAGGAACAGCTTCCTCCCCTCTGCCAACAGGGAGGAGGTACAGGAGCCTGAAGGCACACACTCAGCGATTCAGGAACAGCCTCTTCCCCTCCGCCATCAGGGAGGAGGTACAGGAGCCTGAAGGCACACACTCAGCGATTCAGGAACAGCTTCTTCCCCTCCGCCATCAGGGAGGAGGTACAGGAGCCTGAAGGCACACACTCAGTGATTCAGGAACAGCTCCTTCCCCTTTGCCATCAGCGAGGAGGTACAGGAGCCTGAAGGCACACAGTCAGCGATTCAGGAACAGCTTCCTCCCCTCTGCCAACAGGGAGGAGGTACAGGAGCCTGAAGGCACACACTCTGCGATTCAGGAACAGCTTCCTCCCCTCTGCCAACAGGGAGCAGGTACAGGAGCCTGAAGGCACACACTCAGCGATTCAGGAACAGCCTCTTCCCCTCCGCCATCAGGGAGGAGGTACAGGAGCCTGAAGGCAAACACTCAGCGATTCAGGAACAGCTTTTTCCCCTCCGCCATCAGGGAGGAGGTACAGGAGCCTGAAGGCACACGCTCAGCGATACAGGAACAGCTTCTTCCCCTCCGCCATCAGGGAGGAGGTACAGGAGCCAGAAGGCACACACTCAGCGATCCAGGAACAGCTTCTTCCCCTCCGCCATCAGGGAGGAGGTACAGGAGCCTGAAGGCACACATTCAACGATTCAGGAACAGCTTCTTCCCCTCCGCCATCAGGGAGGAGGTACAGGAGCCTGAAGGCACACACTCAGCGATTCAGGAACAGCTTCTTCCCCTCTGCCATCAGGGAGGAGGTACAGTAGCCTGAAGGCACACACTCAGCGATTCAGGAACAGCTCCTTCCCCTCCGCCATCAGGGAGGAGGTACAGGAGCCTGAACGCACACACTCAGCGATTCAGGAACAGCTTCTTCCCCTCCGCCATCAGGGAGGAGGTACAGGAGCCTGAAGGCACACAGTCAGCGATTCAGGAACAGTTTCCTCCCCTCTGCCAACGGGGAGGAGGTACAGGAGCCTTAAGGCACACACTCAGCGATTCAGGTACAGCCTCTTCCCCTCCGCCATCAGGGAGGAGGTACAGGAGACTGAAGACACACACTCAGCGATTCAGGAACAGCTTCTTCCCCTCCGCCATCAGGGAGGAGGTACAGGTGCCTGAAGCCACACACTCAGCGATTTAGGAACAGCTTCATCCCGCCCGCCATCAGGGAGGAGGTACAGGAGCCTGAATGCAAACACTCAGCGATTCAGGAACAGCTTCTTCCCCTCCGCCATCAGGGAGGAGGTACAGGAGCCTGAAGGCACACATTCAGTTATTCAGGAACAGCTTCTTCCCCTCCGCCATCAAGGAGGAGGTACAGTAGCCTGAAGGCACACACTCAGCGATTCAGGAACAGCTCCTTCCCCTCTGCCATCAGGGAGGAAGTACAGGAGCCTGAAGGCACACACTTAGTGATTCAGGAACAGCTCCTTCCCCTCCGCCATCAGGGAGTAGGTACAGGAGCCTGAAGGCACACGCTCAGCGATTCAGGAACAGCTCCTTCTCCTCCGCCATCAGGGAGGAGGTACTGGAGCCTGAAGACACACATTCAGCGATTCAGGAACACCTTCTTCCCCTCCGCCATCAAGGAGGAGGTACAGGAGCCTGAAGGCACACACTCAATGATTCAGGAACAGCTTCTTCCCCTCCGCCATCAAGGAGGAGATACAGGAGCCTGACGGCACACAGTCAGCGATACAGGAACAGCTTCCTCCCCTCTGCCAACAGGGAGGAGGTACAGGAGCCTGAAGGCACACACTCAGCGATTGAGGAACAGCCTCTTCCCCTCCGCCATCAGGGAGGAGGTACAGGAGCCTGAAGGCACACACTCAGCGATTCAGGAACAGCTTCTTCCCCTCCGCCATCAGGGAGGAGGTACAGGAGCCTGAAGGCACACACTCAGTGATTCAGGAACAGCTCCTTCCCCTTTGCCATCAGGGAGGAGGTACAGGAGCCTGAAGGCACACAGTCAGCGATTCAGGAACAGCTTCCTCCGCTCTGCCAACAGGGAGGAGGTACAGGAGCCTGAAGGCACACACTCTGCGATTCAGGAAACGCTTCCTCCCCTCTGCCAACAGGGAGCAGGTACAGGAGCCTGAAGGCACACACTCAGCGATTCTGGAACAGCCTCTTCCCCTCCGCCTTCAGGGAGGAGGTACAGGAGCCTGAAGGCAAACACTCAGCGATTCAGGAACAGCTTTTTCCCCTCCGCCATCAGGGAGGAGGTACAGGAGCCTGAAGGCACACGCTCAGCGATACAGGAACAGCTTCTTCCCCTCCGCCATCAGGGAGGAGGTACAGGAGCCAGAAGGCACACACTCAGCGATACAGGAACAGCTTCTTCCCCTCCGCCATCAGGGCGGAGGTACAGGAGCCAGAAGGCACACACTCAGCGCTTCAGGAACAGCTTCTTCCCCTCCGCCATCAGGGAGGAGGTACAGGAGCCTGAAGGCACACATTCAACGATTCAGGAACAGCTTCTTCCCCTCCGCCATCAGGGAGGAGGTACAGGAGCCTGAAGGCACACAGTCAGCGATTCAGGAACAGCTTCCTCCCCTCTGCCAACGGGGAGGAGGTACAGGAGCCTTAAGGCACACACTCAGCGATTCAGGTACAGCCTCTTCCCCTCCGCCATCAGGGAGGAGTTACAGGAGCCTGAAGACACACACTCAATGATTCAGGAACAGCTTCTTCCCCTCCGCCATCAGGGAGGAGGTACAGGAGCCTGACGGCACACAGTCAGCGATACAGGAACAGCTTCCTCCCCTCTGCCAACAGGGAGGAGGTACAGGAGCCTGAAGGCACACACTCAGCGATTCAGGAACAGCCTCTTCCCCTCCGCCATCAGGGAGGAGGTACAGGAGCCTGAAGGCACACACTCAGCGATTCAGGAACAGCTTCTTCCCCTCCGCCATCAGGGAGGAGGTACAGGAGCCTGAAGGCACACACTCAGTGATTCAGGAACAGCTCCTTCCCCTTTGCCATCAGCGAGGAGGTACAGGAGCCTGAAGGCACACAGTCAGCGATTCAGGAACAGCTTCCTCCCCTCTGCCAACAGGGAGGAGGTACAGGAGCCTGAAGGCACACACTCTGCGATTCAGGAACAGCTTCCTCCCCTCTGCCAACAGGGAGCAGGTACAGGAGCCTGAAGGCACACACTCAGCGATTCAGGAACAGCCTCTTCCCCTCCGCCATCAGGGAGGAGGTACAGGAGCCTGAAGGCAAACACTCAGCGATTCAGGAACAGCTTTTTCCCCTCCGCCATCAGGGAGGAGGTACAGGAGCCTGAAGGCACACGCTCAGCGATACAGGAACAGCTTCTTCCCCTCCGCCATCAGGGAGGAGGTACAGGAGCCAGAAGGCACACACTCAGCGATCCAGGAACAGCTTCTTCCCCTCCGCCATCAGGGAGGAGGTACAGGAGCCTGAAGGCACACATTCAACGATTCAGGAACAGCTTCTTCCCCTCCGCCATCAGGGAGGAGGTACAGGAGCCTGAAGGCACACACTCAGCGATTCAGGAACAGCTTCTTCCCCTCTGCCATCAGGGAGGAGGTACAGTAGCCTGAAGGCACACACTCAGCGATTCAGGAACAGCTCCTTCCCCTCCGCCATCAGGGAGGAGGTACAGGAGCCTGAACGCACACACTCAGCGATTCAGGAACAGCTTCTTCCCCTCCGCCATCAGGGAGGAGGTACAGGAGCCTGAAGGCACACAGTCAGCGATTCAGGAACAGTTTCCTCCCCTCTGCCAACGGGGAGGAGGTACAGGAGCCTTAAGGCACACACTCAGCGATTCAGGTACAGCCTCTTCCCCTCCGCCATCAGGGAGGAGGTACAGGAGACTGAAGACACACACTCAGCGATTCAGGAACAGCTTCTTCCCCTCCGCCATCAGGGAGGAGGTACAGGTGCCTGAAGCCACACACTCAGCGATTTAGGAACAGCTTCATCCCGCCCGCCATCAGGGAGGAGGTACAGGAGCCTGAATGCAAACACTCAGCGATTCAGGAACAGCTTCTTCCCCTCCGCCATCAGGGAGGAGGTACAGGAGCCTGAAGGCACACATTCAGTTATTCAGGAACAGCTTCTTCCCCTCCGCCATCAAGGAGGAGGTACAGTAGCCTGAAGGCACACACTCAGCGATTCAGGAACAGCTCCTTCCCCTCTGCCATCAGGGAGGAAGTACAGGAGCCTGAAGGCACACACTTAGTGATTCAGGAACAGCTCCTTCCCCTCCGCCATCAGGGAGTAGGTACAGGAGCCTGAAGGCACACGCTCAGCGATTCAGGAACAGCTCCTTCTCCTCCGCCATCAGGGAGGAGGTACTGGAGCCTGAAGACACACATTCAGCGATTCAGGAACACCTTCTTCCCCTCCGCCATCAAGGAGGAGGTACAGGAGCCTGAAGGCACACACTCAATGATTCAGGAACAGCTTCTTCCCCTCCGCCATCAAGGAGGAGATACAGGAGCCTGACGGCACACAGTCAGCGATACAGGAACAGCTTCCTCCCCTCTGCCAACAGGGAGGAGGTACAGGAGCCTGAAGGCACACACTCAGCGATTGAGGAACAGCCTCTTCCCCTCCGCCATCAGGGAGGAGGTACAGGAGCCTGAAGGCACACACTCAGCGATTCAGGAACAGCTTCTTCCCCTCCGCCATCAGGGAGGAGGTACAGGAGCCTGAAGGCACACACTCAGTGATTCAGGAACAGCTCCTTCCCCTTTGCCATCAGGGAGGAGGTACAGGAGCCTGAAGGCACACAGTCAGCGATTCAGGAACAGCTTCCTCCGCTCTGCCAACAGGGAGGAGGTACAGGAGCCTGAAGGCACACACTCTGCGATTCAGGAAACGCTTCCTCCCCTCTGCCAACAGGGAGCAGGTACAGGAGCCTGAAGGCACACACTCAGCGATTCTGGAACAGCCTCTTCCCCTCCGCCTTCAGGGAGGAGGTACAGGAGCCTGAAGGCAAACACTCAGCGATTCAGGAACAGCTTTTTCCCCTCCGCCATCAGGGAGGAGGTACAGGAGCCTGAAGGCACACGCTCAGCGATACAGGAACAGCTTCTTCCCCTCCGCCATCAGGGAGGAGGTACAGGAGCCAGAAGGCACACACTCAGCGATACAGGAACAGCTTCTTCCCCTCCGCCATCAGGGCGGAGGTACAGGAGCCAGAAGGCACACACTCAGCGCTTCAGGAACAGCTTCTTCCCCTCCGCCATCAGGGAGGAGGTACAGGAGCCTGAAGGCACACATTCAACGATTCAGGAACAGCTTCTTCCCCTCCGCCATCAGGGAGGAGGTACAGGAGCCTGAAGGCACACAGTCAGCGATTCAGGAACAGCTTCCTCCCCTCTGCCAACGGGGAGGAGGTACAGGAGCCTTAAGGCACACACTCAGCGATTCAGGTACAGCCTCTTCCCCTCCGCCATCAGGGAGGAAGTACAGGAGACTGAAGACACACACTCAGCGATTCAGGAACAGCTTCTTCCCCTCTGCCATCAGGGAGGAGGTACAGGTGCCTGAAGCCACACACTCAGCGATTTAGGAACAGCTTCATCCCGCCCGCCATCAGGGAGGAGGTACAGGAGCCTGAATGCAAACACTCAGCGATTCAGGAACAGCTTCTTCCCCTCCGCCATCAGGGAGTAGGTACAGGAGCCTGAAGGCACACGCTCAGCGATTCAGGAACAGCTCCTTCTCCTCCGCCATCAGGGAGGAGGTACTGGAGCCTGAAGACACACATTCAGCGATTCAGGAACACCTTCTTCCCCTCCGCCATCAAGGAGGAGGTACAGGAGCCTGAAGGCACACACTCAGTGATTCAGGAACAGCTTCTTCCCCTCCGCCATCAAGGAGGAGGTACAGTAGCCTGAAGGCACACACTCAGCGATTCAGGAACAGCTCCTTCCCCTCCGCCATCAGGGAGGAGGTACAGGAGCCTGAAGGCACACGCTCAGCGATACAGGAACAGCTTCTTCCCCTCCGCCATCAGGGAGGAGGTACAGGAGCCAGAAGGCACACACTCAGCGATACAGGAACAGCTTCTTCCCCTCCGCCATCAGGGAGGAGGTACAGGAGCCTGAAGGCACACATTCAGCGATTCAGGAACACCTTCTTCCCCTCCGCCATCAGGGAGGAGGTACAGGAGCCTGAAGACACACACTCAGCGATACTGGAACAGCTTCTTCCCTTCCGCCATCAGGGAGGAGTTACAGGAGCCTGAAGACACACACTCAATGATTCAGGAACAGCTTCTTCCCCTCCGCCATTAGGGAGGAGGTACAGGAGCCTGACGGCACACAGTCAGCGATTCAGGAACAGCTTCCTCCCCTCTGCCAACAGGGAGGAGGTACAGGAGCCTGAAGGCACACACTCAGCGATTCAGGAACAGCCTCTTCCCCTCAGCCATCAGGGAGGAGGTACAGGAGCCTGAAGACACACACTCAGCGATTCAGGAACAGCTTCTTCCCCTCCGCCATCAGGGAGGAGGTACAGGTGCCTGAAGACACACACTCAGCGATTCAGGAACAGCTTCTTCCCCTCTGCCATCAGGGAGGAGGTACAGTAGCCTGAAGGGACACACTCAGCGATTCAGGAACAGCTCCTTCCCCTCCGCCATCAGGGAGGAGGTACAGGAGCCTGAACGCACACACTCTGCTATTCAGGAACAGCTTCTTCCCCTCCGCCATCAGGGAGGAGGTACAGGAGCCTGAAGGCACACAGTCAGCGATTCAGGAACAGCTTCCTCCCCTCTGCCAACGGGGAGGAGGTACAGGAGCCTGAAGGCACACACTCAGCGATTCAGGTACAGCCTCTTCCCCTCCGCCATCAGGGAGGAGGTACAGGAGACTGAAGACACACACTCAGCGATTCAGGAACAGCTTCTTCCCCTCCGCCATCAAGGAGTAGTTACAGGAGCCTGAAGGCACACGCTCAGCGATTCAGGAACAGCTCCTTCTCCTCCGCCATCAGGGAGGAGGTACTGGAGCCTGAAGACACACATTCAGCGATTCAGGAACACCTTCTTCCCCTCCGCCATCAAGGAGGAGGTACAGGAGCCTGAAGGCACACACTCAGTGATTCAGGAACACCTTCTTCCCCTCCGCCATCAAGGAGGAGGTACAGGAGCCTGAAGACACACACTCAGCGATTCAGGAACAGCTTCTTCCCCTCCGCCATCAGGGAGGAGGTTCAGGAGCCTGAAGACACACACTCAATGATTCAGGAACAGCTTCTTCCCCTCCGCCATCAAGGAGGAGGTACAGGAGCCTGACGGCACACAGTCAGCGATTCAGGAACAGCTTCCTCCCCTCTGCCAACAGGGAGGAGGTACAGGAGCCTGAAGGCACACACTCAGCGATTCAGGAACAGCCTCTTCCCCTCCGCCATCAGGGAGTAGGTACAGGAGCCTGAAGGCACACAGTCAGTGATTCAAGAGCAGCTTCTTCCTCTCTGCCATCAGGGAGGACGTACAGGAGGCTGAAGGCACACAGTCAGCGATTCAGGAACAGCTTCTTCACCTCCGCCATCAGTGAGGTGGTACAGGAACCTGAAGACACACACTCAGCCATTCAGGAACAGCATCTTCCCCTCCGCCATCAGGGAGGAGGTACAGGAGCCTGAAGACACACACTCAGTGATTCAGGAACAGCTTCTTCCCCTCCGCCATCAGGGAGGAGGTACAGGAGCCTGAAGACACACACTCAGCGATACTGGAACAGCTTCTTCCCCTCCGCCATCAGGGAGGAGTTACAGGAGCCTGAAGACACACACTCAATGATTCAGGAACAGCTTCTTCCCCTCCGCCATCAGGGAGGAGGTACAGGAGCCTGACGGCACACAGTCAGCGATTCAGGAACAGCTTCCTCCCCTCTGCCAACCGGGAGGAGGTACAGGAGCCTGAAGGCACACACTCAGCGATTCAGGAACAGCCTCTTCCCCTCCGCCATCAGGGAGGAGGTACAGGAGCCTGAAGACACACACTCAGCGATTCAGGAACAGCTTCTTCCCCTCCGCCATCAGGGAGGAGGAACAGGTGCCTGAAGCCACACACTCAGCGATTCAGGAACAGCTTCTTCCCCTCTGCCATCAGGGAGGAGGTATAGTAGCCTGAAGGCACACACTCAGCGATTCAGGAACAGCTCCTTCCCCTCCGCCATCAGGGAGGAGGTACAGGAGCCTGAACGCACACACTCAGCGATTCAGGAACAGCTTCTTCCCCTCCGCCATCAGGGAGGAGGTACAGGAGCCTGAAGACACACACTCAGCGATTCAGGAACAGCTTCTTCCCCTCCGCCATCAGGGAGGAGTTACAGGAGCCTGAACGCACACAGTCAGCGATTCAGGAACAGCTTCCTCCCCTCTGCCAACGGGGAGGAGGTACAGGAGCCTGAAGGCACACACTCAGCGATTCAGGTACAGCCTCTTACCCTCCGCCATCAGGGAGGAGGTACAGGAGACTGAAGACACACACTCAGCGATTCAGGAACAGCTTCTTCCCCTCCGCCATCAAGGAGTAGGTACAGGAGCCTGAAGGCACACGCTCAGCGATTCAGGAACAGCTCCTTCTCCTCCGCCATCAGGGAGGAGGTACTGGAGCCTGAAGACACACATTCAGCGATTCAGGAACACCTTCTTCCCCTCCGCCATCAAGGAGGAGGTACAGGAAACTGAAGGCACACACTCAACGATTCAGGAACAGCCTCTTCCCCTCCGCCATCAGGGAGGAGGTACAGGAGCCTGAAGACACACACTCAGCGATTCAGGAACAGCTTCTTCCCCTCCGCCATCAGGGAGGAGGTAGAGGAGCCTGAACACACACACTCAGCGATTCAGGGACAGCTTCTTCCCCTCCGCTATCAGGGAGGAGGTACAGGAGCCTGAAGACACACACTCAGCGATTCAGGAACAGCTTCTTCCCCTCCGCCATCAGGGAGGAGGTACTGGAGCCTGAAGACACACACTCAGCGATTCAGGAACAGCTTCTTCCCCTCCGCCATCAGGGAGTAGGTACAGGAGCCTGAAGGCACACAGTCAGTAATTCAAGAGCAGCTTCTTCCTCTCTGCCATCAGGGAGGACGTACAGGAGCCTGAAGGCACACACTCAGCGATTCAGGAACAGCTTCTTCCCCTCCGCCATCAGTGAGGTGGTACAGGAACCTGAAGACACACACTCAGCAATTCAGGAACAGCTTCTTCCCCTCCGCCATCAGGGAGGAGGTACAGGAGCCTGCAGACACACACTCAGCGATTCAGGAACAGCTTCTACCCCTCCGCCATCAGGGAGGAGGTACAGGAGCCTGAAGGCACACACTCAGCGATTCAGGAACAGATTCTTCCCCTCCGCCATCAGGGAGGAGGTACAGGAGCCTGAAGGCAAACACTCAGCGATTCAGGAACAGCTTCTTCCCCTCCGCCATCAGGGAGGAGGTACAGGAGCCTGAAGGCACACACTCAGCGATTCAGGGACAGCTTCTTCCCCTCCGCCATCAGGGAGGAGGTACAGGAGCCTGAAGGCACACCCTCTGCGATTCAGGAACAGCTTCTTCCCCTCTGCCATCAGGGAGGAGGTGCAGGAGCCTGAAGACACACACTCAGCGATTTAGGAACAGTTTCTTCCCCTCCACCATCAGGGAGGAGGTACAGGAGCCTGAAGGCACACACTCTGCGATTCACGAACAGCTTCTTCCCCTCCGCCATCATGGAGGAGGTTCAGGAGCCTGAAGGCACACACTCAATGATTCAGGAACAGCCTCTTCCCCTCCGCCATCAGGGAGGAGGTACAGGAGCCTGAAGACACACACTCAGCGATTCAGGAACAGCTTCTTCCCCTCCTCCATCAGGGAGGAGGTACAGGAGCCTGAACACACACACTCAGCGATTCAGGGACAGCTTCTTCCCCTCCGCCATCAGGGAGGAGGTACTGGAGCCTGAAGACACACACTCAGCGATTCAGGAACAGCTTCTTCCCCTCCGCCATCAGGGAGTAGGTACAGGAGCCTGAAGGCACACAGTCAGTGATTCAAGAGCAGCTTCTTCCTCTCTGCCATCAGGGAGGACGTACAGGAGCCTGAAGGCACACACTCAGCGATTCAGGAACAGCTTCTTCCCCTCCGCCATCAGTGAGGTGGTACAGGAACCTGAAGACACACACTCAGCGATACTGGAACAGCTTCTTCCCTTCCGCCATCTGGGAGGAGTTACAGGAGCCTGAAGACACACACTCAATGATTCAGGTACAGCTTCTTCCCCTCCGCCAACAGGGAGGAGGTACAGGAGCCTGAAGGCACACACTCAGCTATTCAGGAACAGCCTCTTCCCCTCCGCCATCAGTGAGGTGGTACAGGAACCTGAAGACACACAGTCAGCGATTCAGGAACAGCTTCCTCCCCTCTGCCAACAGGGAGGAGGTACAGGAGCCTGAAGGCACACACTCAGCGATTCAGGAACAGCCTCTTCCCCTCCGCCATCAGGGAGGAGGTACAGGAGCCTGAAGACACACACTCAGCGATTCAGGAACAGCTTCTTCCCCTCCGCCATCAGGGAGGAGGTACAGGTGCCTGAAGCCACACACTCAGCGATTCAGGAACAGCTTCTTTCCCTCTGCCATCAGGGAGGAGGTACAGTAGCCTGAAGGCACACACTCAGTGATTCAGGAACAGCTCCTTCCCCTCCGCCATCAGGGAGGAGGTACAGGAGCCTGAACGCACACACTCAGCGATTCAGGAACAGCTTCTTCCCCTCCGCCATCAGGGAGGAGTTACAGGAGCCTGAAGGCACACACTCAGTGATTCGGGAATAGCTCCTTCCCCTCCGCCATCAGCGAGTAGGTACAGGAGCCTGAAGGCACACACTCAGCGATTCAGGAACAGCTCCTTCTCCTCCGCCATCAGGGAGGAGGTACAGGAGCCTGAAGGCACACCCTCTGCGATTCAGGAACAGCTTCTTCCCCTCTGCCATCAGGGAGGAGGTGCAGGAGCCTGAAGACACACACTCAGCGATTTAGGAACAGTTTCTTCCCCTCCACCATCAGGGAGGAGGTACAGGAGCCTGAACACACACACTCAGCGATTCAGGGACAGCTTCTTCCCCTCCGCCATCAGGGAGGAGGTACTGGAGCCTGAAGACACACACTCAGCGATTCAGGAACAGCTTCTTCCCCTCCGCCATCAGGGAGTAGGTACAGGAGCCTGAAGGCACACAGTCAGTGATTCAAGAGCAGCTTCTTCCTCTCTGCCATCAGGGAGGACGTACAGGAGCCTGAAGGCACACACTCAGCGATTCAGGAACAGCTTCTTCCCCTCCGCCATCAGGGAGGAGGTACAGGAGCCTGAAGGCACACACTCAGCGATTCAGGGACAGCTTCTTCCCCTCCGCCATCAGGGAGGAGGTACTGGAGCCTGAAGACACACACTCAGCGATTCAGGAACAGCTTCTTCCCCTCCGCCATCAGGGAGTAGGTACAGGAGCCTGAAGGCACACAGTCAGTGATTCAAGAGCAGCTTCTTCCTCTCTGCCATCAGGGAGGACGTACAGGAGCCTGAAGGCACACACTCAGCGATTCAGGAACAGCTTCTTCCCCTCCGCCATCAGTGAGGTGGTACAGGAACCTGAAGACACACACTCAGCGATACTGGAACAGCTTCTTCCCTTCCGCCATCAGGGAGGAGTTACAGGAGCCTGAAGACACACACTCAATGATTCAGGTACAGCTTCTTCCCCTCCGCCAACAGGGAGGAGGTACAGGAGCCTGAAGGCACACACTCAGCTATTCAGGAACAGCCTCTTCCCCTCCGCCATCAGTGAGGTGGTACAGGAACCTGAAGACACACAGTCAGCGATTCAGGAACAGCTTCCTCCCCTCTGCCAACAGGGAGGAGGTACAGGAGCCTGAAGGCACACACTCAGCGATTCAGGAACAGCCTCTTCCCCTCCGCCATCAGGGAGGAGGTACAGGAGCCTGAAGACACACACTCAGCGATTCAGGAACAGCTTCTTCCCCTCCGCCATCAGGGAGGAGGTACAGGTGCCTGAAGCCACACACTCAGCGATTCAGGAACAGCTTCTTTCCCTCTGCCATCAGGGAGGAGGTACAGTAGCCTGAAGGCACACACTCAGCGATTCAGGAACAGCTCCTTCCCCTCCGCCATCAGGGAGGAGGTACAGGAGCCTGAACGCACACACTCAGCGATTCAGGAACAGCTTCTTCCCCTCCGCCATCAGGGAGGAGTTACAGGAGCCTGAAGGCACACACTCAGTGATTCGGGAATAGCTCCTTCCCCTCCGCCATCAGCGAGTAGGTACAGGAGCCTGAAGGCACACACTCAGCGATTCAGGAACAGCTCCTTCTCCTCCGCCATCAGGGAGGAGGTACAGGAGCCTGAAGGCACACCCTCTGCGATTCAGGAACAGCTTCTTCCCCTCTGCCATCAGGGAGGAGGTGCAGGAGCCTGAAGACACACACTCAGCGATTTAGGAACAGTTTCTTCCCCTCCACCATCAGGGAGGAGGTACAGGAGCCTGAACACACACACTCAGCGATTCAGGGACAGCTTCTTCCCCTCCGCCATCAGGGAGGAGGTACTGGAGCCTGAAGACACACACTCAGCGATTCAGGAACAGCTTCTTCCCCTCCGCCATCAGGGAGTAGGTACAGGAGCCTGAAGGCACACAGTCAGTGATTCAAGAGCAGCTTCATCCTCTCTGCCATCAGGGAGGACGTACAGGAGCCTGAAGGCACACACTCAGCGATTCAGGAACAGCTTCTTCCCCTCCGCCATCAGTGAGGTGGTACAGGAACCTGAAGACACACACTCAGCGATACTGGAACAGCTTCTTCCCTTCCGCCATCAGGGAGGAGTTACAGGAGCCTGAAGACACACACTCAATGATTCAGGTACAGCTTCTTCCCCTCCGCCAACAGGGAGGAGGTACAGGAGCCTGAAGGCACACACTCAGCTATTCAGGAACAGCCTCTTCCCCTCCGCCATCAGTGAGGTGGTACAGGAACCTGAAGACACACAGTCAGCGATTCAGGAACAGCTTCCTCCCCTCTGCCAACAGGGAGGAGGTACAGGAGCCTGAAGGCACACACTCAGCGATTCATTAACAGCCTCTTCCCCTCCGCCATCAGGGAGGAGGTACAGGAGCCTGAAGACACACACTCAGCGATTCAGGAACAGCTTCTTCCCCTCCGCCATCAGGGAGGAGGTACAGGTGCCTGAAGCCACACACTCAGCGATTCAGGAACAGCTTCTTTCCCTCTGCCATCAGGGAGGAGGTACAGTAGCCTGAAGGCACACACTCAGCGATTCAGGAACAGCTCCTTCCCCTCCGCCATCAGGGAGGAGGTACAGGAGCCTGAACGCACACACTCAGCGATTCAGGAACAGCTTCTTCCCCTCCGCCATCAGGGAGGAGTTACAGGAGCCTGAAGGCACACACTCAGTGATTCGGGAATAGCTCCTTCCCCTCCGCCATCAGCGAGTAGGTACAGGAGCCTGAAGGCACACACTCAGCGATTCAGGAACAGCTCCTTCTCCTCCGCCATCAGGGAGGAGGTACAGGAGCCTGAAGGCACACCCTCTGCGATTCAGGAACAGCTTCTTCCCCTCTGCCATCAGGGAGGAGGTGCAGGAGCCTGAAGACACACACTCAGCGATTTAGGAACAGTTTCTTCCCCTCCACCATCAGGGAGGAGGTACAGGAGCCTGAAGACACACACTCAGCAATTCAGGAACAGCTTCTTCCCCTCCGCCATCAGGGAGGAGGTACAGGAGCCTGCAGACACACACTCAGCGATTCAGGAACAGCTTCTTCCCCTCCGCCATCAGGGAGGAGGTACAGGAGCCTGAAGGCACACACTCAGCGATTCAGGAACAGATTCTTCCCCTCCGCCATCAGGGAGGAGGTACAGCAGCCTGAAGGCAAACACTCAGCGATTCAGGAACAGCTTCTTCCCCTCCGTCATCAGGGAGGAGGTACAGGAGCCTGAAGGCACACACTCAGCGATTCAGGGACAGCTTCTTCCCCTCCGCCATCAGGGAGGAGGTACAGGAGCCTGAAGGCACACCCTCTGCGATTCAGGAACAGCTTCTTCCCCTCTGCCATCAGGGAGGAGGTGCAGGAGCCTGAAGACACACACTCAGCGATTTAGGAACAGTTTCTTCCCCTCCACCATCAGGGAGGAGGTACAGGAGCCTGAAGGCACACACTCTGCGATTCAGGAACAGCTTCTTCCCCTCCGCCATCATGGAGGAGGTTCAGGAGCCTGAAGGCACACACTCAATGATTCAGGAACAGCTTCTTCCCCTCTGCCATCAGGGAGGAGGTGCAGGAGCCTGAAGACACACACTCAGCGATTTAGGAACAGTTTCTTCCCCTCCACCATCAGGGAGGAGGTACAGGAGCCTGAACACACACACTCAGCGATTCAGGGACAGCTTCTTCCCCTCCGCCATCAGGGAGGAGGTACTGGAGCCTGAAGACACACACTCAGCGATTCAGGAACAGCTTCTTCCCCTCCGCCATCAGGGAGTAGGTACAGGAGCCTGAAGGCACACAGTCAGTGATTCAAGAGCAGCTTCATCCTCTCTGCCATCAGGGAGGACGTACAGGAGCCTGAAGGCACACACTCAGCGATTCAGGAACAGCTTCTTCCCCTCCGCCATCAGTGAGGTGGTACAGGAACCTGAAGACACACACTCAGCGATACTGGAACTGCTTCTTCCCTTCCGCCATCAGGGAGGAGTTACAGGAGCCTGAAGACACACACTCAATGATTCAGGTACAGCTTCTTCCCCTCCGCCAACAGGGAGGAGGTACAGGAGCCTGAAGGCACACACTCAGCTATTCAGGAACAGCCTCTTCCCCTCCGCCATCAGTGAGGTGGTACAGGAACCTGAAGACACACAGTCAGCGATTCAGGAACAGCTTCCTCCCCTCTGCCAACAGGGAGGAGGTACAGGAGCCTGAAGGCACACACTCAGCGATTCAGGAACAGCCTCTTCCCCTCCGCCATCAGGGAGGAGGTACAGGAGCCTGAAGACACACACTCAGCGATTCAGGAACAGCTTCTTCCCCTCCGCCATCAGGGAGGAGGTACAGGTGCCTGAAGCCACACACTCAGCGATTCAGGAACAGCTTCTTTCCCTCTGCCATCAGGGAGGAGGTACAGTAGCCTGAAGGCACACACTCAGCGATTCAGGAACAGCTCCTTCCCCTCCGCCATCAGGGAGGAGGTACAGGAGCCTGAACGCACACACTCAGCGAATCAGGAACAGCTTCTTCCCCTCCGCCATCAGGGAGGAGTTACAGGAGCCTGAAGGCACACACTCAGTGATTCGGGAATAGCTCCTTCCCCTCCGCCATCAGCGAGTAGGTACAGGAGCCTGAAGGCACACACTCAGCGATTCAGGAACAGCTCCTTCTCCTCCGCCATCAGGGAGGAGGTACAGGAGCCTGAAGGCACACCCTCTGCGATTCAGGAACAGCTTCTTCCCCTCTGCCATCAGGGAGGAGGTGCAGGAGCCTGAAGACACACACTCAGCGATTTAGGAACAGTTTCTTCCCCTCCACCATCAGGGAGGAGGTACAGGAGCCTGAAGACACACACTCAGCAATTCAGGAACAGCTTCTTCCCCTCCGCCATCAGGGAGGAGGTACAGGAGCCTGCAGACACACACTCAGCGATTCAGGAACAGCTTCTTCCCCTCCGCCATCAGGGAGGAGGTACAGGAGCCTGAAGGCACACACTCAGCGATTCAGGAACAGATTCTTCCCCTCCGCCATCAGGGAGGAGGTACAGGAGCCTGAAGGCAAACACTCAGCGATTCAGGAACAGCTTCTTCCCCTCCGCCATCAGGGAGGAGGTACAGGAGCCTGAAGGCTCACACTCAGCGATTCAGGGACAGCTTCTTCCCCTCCGCCATCAGGGAGGAGGTACAGGAGCCTGAAGGCACACCCTCTGCGATTCAGGAACAGCTTCTTCCCCTCTGCCATCAGGGAGGAGGTGCAGGAGCCTGAAGACACACACTCAGCGATTTAGGAACAGTTTCTTCCCCTCCACCATCAGGGAGGAGGTACAGGAGCCTGAAGGCACACACTCTGCGATTCAGGAACAGCTTCTTCCCCTCCGCCATCATGGAGGAGGTTCAGGAGCCTGAAGGCACACACTCAATGATTCAGGAACAGCCTCTTCCCCTCCGCCATCAGGGAGGAGGTACAGGAGCCTGAAGACACACACTCAGCGATTCAGGAACAGCATCTTCCCCTCCGCCATCAGGGAGGAGGTACAGGAGCCTGAAGACACACACTCAGCGATTCAGGAACAGCTTCTTCCCCTCCGCCATCAGGGAGGAGGTACAGGAGCCTGAACACACACACTCAGCGATTCAGGGACAGCTTCTTCCCCTCCGCCATCATGGAGGAGGTTCAGGAGCCTGAAGGCACACACTCAATGATTCAGGAACAGCCTCTTCCCCTCCGCCATCAGGGAGGAGGTACAGGAGCCTGAAGACACACACTCAGCGATTCAGGAACAGCATCTTCCCCTCCGCCATCAGGGAGGAGGTACAGGAGCCTGAAGACACACACTCAGCGATTCAGGAACAGCTTCTTCCCCTCCGCCATCAGGGAGGAGGTACAGGAGCCTGAACACACACACTCAGCGATTCAGGGACAGCTTCTTCCCCTCCGCCATCAGGGAGGAGGTACTGGAGCCTGAAGACACACACTCAGCGATTCAGGAACAGCTTCTTCCCCTCCGCCATCAGGGAGTAGGTACAGGAGCCTGAAGGCACACAGTCAGTGATTCAAGAGCAGCTTCTTCCTCTCTGCCATCAGGGAGGACGTACAGGAGCCTGAAGGCACACACTCAGCGATTCAGGAACAGCTTCTTCCCCTCCGCCATCAGTGAGGTGGTACAGGAACCTGAAGACACACACTCAGCGATACTGGAACAGCTTCTTCCCTTCCGCCATCAGGGAGGAGTTACAGGAGCCTGAAGACACACACTCAATGATTCAGGTACAGCTTCTTCCCCTCCGCCAACAGGGAGGAGGTACAGGAGCCTGAAGGCACACACTCAGCTATTCAGGAACAGCCTCTTCCCCTCCGCCATCAGTGAGGTGGTACAGGAACCTGAAGACACACAGTCAGCGATTCAGGAACAGCTTCCTCCCCTCTGCCAACAGGGAGGAGGTACAGGAGCCTGAAGGCACACACTCAGCGATTCAGGAACAGCCTCTTCCCCTCCGCCATCAGGGAGGAGGTACAGGAGCCTGAAGACACACACTCAGCGATTCAGGAACAGCTTCTTCCCCTCCGCCATCAGGGAGGAGGTACAGGTGCCTGAAGCCACACACTCAGCGATTCAGGAACAGCTTCTTTCCCTCTGCCATCAGGGAGGAGGTACAGTAGCCTGAAGGCACACACTCAGCGATTCAGGAACAGCTCCTTCCCCTCCGCCATCAGGGAGGAGGTACAGGAGCCTGAACGCACACACTCAGCGATTCAGGAACAGCTTCTTCCCCTCCGCCATCAGGGAGGAATTACAGGAGCCTGAAGGCACACACTCAGTGATTCGGGAATAGCTCCTTCCCCTCCGCCATCAGCGAGTAGGTACAGGAGCCTGAAGGCACACACTCAGCGATTCAGGAACAGCTCCTTCTCCTCCGCCATCAGGGAGGAGGTACAGGAGCCTGAAGGCACACCCTCTGCGATTCAGGAACAGCTTCTTCCCCTCTGCCATCAGGGAGGAGGTGCAGGAGCCTGAAGACACACACTCAGCGATTTAGGAACAGTTTCTTCCCCTCCACCATCAGGGAGGAGGTACAGGAGCCTGAAGGCACACACTCTGCGATTCAGGAACAGCTTCTTCCCCTCCGCCATCATGGAGGAGGTTCAGGAGCCTAAAGGCACACACTCAACGATTCAGGAACAGCCTCTTCCCCTCCGCCATCAGGGAGGAGGTACAGGAGCCTGAAGACACACACTCAGCGATTCAGGAACAGCATCTTCCCCTCCGCCATCAGGGAGGAGGTACAGGAGCCTGAAGACACACACTCAGCGATTCAGGAACAGCTTCTTCCCCTCCGCCATCAGGGAGGAGGTACAGGAGCCTGAACACACACACTCAGCGATTCAGGGACAGCTTCTTCCCCTCCGCCATCAGGGAGGAGGTACAGGAGCCTGAAGACACACACTCAGCGATTCAGGAACAGCTTCTTCCCCTCCGCCATCAGGGAGTAGGTACAGGAGCCTGAAGGCACACAGTCAGTAATTCAAGAGCAGCTTCTTCCCCTCCGCCATCAGTGAGGTGGTACAGGAACCTGAAGACACACACTCAGCGATTCAGGAACAGCTTCTTCCCCTCCGCCATCAGGGAGGAGGTACAGGAGCCTGCAGACACACACTCAGCGATTCAGGAACAGCTTCTTCCCCTCCGCCATCAGGGAGGAGGTACAGGAGCCTGAAGGCACACACTCAGCGATTCAGGAACAGATTCTTCCCCTCCGCCATCAGGGAGGAGGTACAGGAGCCTGAAGGCAAACACTCAGAGATTCAGGAACAGCTTCTTCCCCTCCGCCATCAGGGAGGAGGTACAGGAGCCTGAAGGCACACAGTCAGCGATTCAGGGACAGCTTCTTCCCCTCCGCCATCAGGGAGGAGGTACAGGAGCCTGAAGGCACACCCTCTGCGATTCAGGAACAGCTTCTTCCCCTCTGCCATCAGGGAGGAGGTGCAGGAGCCTGAAGACACACACTCAGCGATTTATGAACAGTTTCTTCCCCTCCACCATCAGGGAGGAGGTACAGGAGCCTGAACGCACACACTCTGCGATTCAGGAACAGCTTCTTCCCCTCCGCCATCATGGAGGAGGTTCAGGAGCCTGAAGGCACACACTCAATGATTCAGGAACAGCCTCTTCCCCTCCGCCATCAGGGAGGAGGTACAGGAGCCTGAAGACACACACTCAGCGATTCAGGAACAGCATCTTCCCCTCCGCCATCAGGGAGGAGGTACAGGAGCCTGAAGACACACACTCAGCGATTCAGGAACAGCTTCTTCCCCTCCGCCATCAGGGAGGAGGTACAGGAGCCTGAACACACACACTCAGCGATTCAGGGACAGCTTCTTCCCCTCCGCCATCAGGGAGGAGGTACTGGAGCCTGAAGACACACACTCAGCGATTCAGGAACAGCTTCTTCCCCTCCGCCATCAGGGAGTAGGTACAGGAGCCTGAAGGCACACAGTCAGTGATTCAAGAGCAGCTTCTTCCTCTCTGCCATCAGGGAGGACGTACAGGAGCCTGAAGGCACACACTCAGCGATTCAGGAACAGCTTCTTCCCCTCCGCCATCAGTGAGTTGGTACAGGAACCTGAAGACACACACTCAGCAATTCAGGAACAGCTTCTTCCCCTCCGCCATCAGGGAGGAGGTACAGGAGCCTGAAGGCACACACTCAGCGATTCAGGAACAGCCTCTTCCCCTCCGCCATCAGGGAGGAGGTACAGGAGCCTGAAGACACACACTCAGCGATTCAGGAACAGCTTCTTCCCCTCCGCCATCAGGGAGGAGGTACAGGTGCCTGAAGCCACACACTCAGCGATTCAGGAACAGCTTCTTTCCCTCTGCCATCAGGGAGGAGGTACAGTAGCCTGAAGGCACACACTCAGCGATTCAGGAACAGCTCCTTCCCCTCCGCCATCAGGGAGGAGGTACAGGAGCCTGAACGCACACACTCAGCGATTCAGGAACAGCTTCTTCCCCTCCGCCATCAGGGAGGAGTTACAGGAGCCTGAAGGCACACAGTCAGCGATTCAGGAACAGCTTCCTCCCCTCTGCCAACGGGGAGGAGGTACAGGAGCCTGAAGGCACACACTCAGCGATTCAGGTACAGCCTCTTCCCCTCCGCCATCAGGGAGGAGGTACAGGAGACTGAAGACACACACTCAGCGATTCAGGAACAGCTTCTTCCCCTCCGCCATCAAGGAGTAGGTACAGGAGCCTGAAGGCACAAATTCAGCGATTCAGGAACAGCTCCTTCTCCTCCGCCATCAGGGAGGAGGGACTGGAGCCTGAAGACACACATTCAGCGATTCAGGAACACCTTCTTCCCCTCCGCCATCAAGGAGGAGGTACAGGAGCCTGAAGGCACACACTCAGTGATTCAGGAACAGCTTCTACCCCTCCGCCATCAGGGAGGAGGTACAGGAGCCTGAAGGCACACAGTCAATGATTCAGTAACAGCTTCTTCCCCTCCGCCATCAGGGAGGAGGTACAGGAGCCTGAAGGCACACACTCAGCGATTCAGGAACAGCTTCTTCCCCTCTGCCATCAGGGAGGAGGTGCAGGAGCCTGAAGACACACACTCAGCGATTTAGGAACAGTTTCTTCCCCTCCACCATCAGGGAGGAGGTACAGGAGCCTGAACGCACACACTCTGCGATTCAGGAACAGCTTCTTCCCCTCCGCCATCATGGAGGAGGTTCAGGAGCCTGAAGGCACACACTCAATGATTCAGGAACAGCCTCTTCCCCTCCGCCATCAGGGAGGAGGTACAGGAGCCTGAAGACACACACTCAGCGATTCAGGAACAGCATCTTCCCCTCCGCCATCAGGGAGGAGGTACAGGAGCCTGAAGACACACACTCAGCGATTCAGGAACAGCTTCTTCCCCTCCGCCATCAGGGAGGAGGTACAGGAGCCTGAACACACACACTCAGCGATTCAGGGACAGCTTCTTCCCCTCCGCCAACAGGGAGGAGGTACAGGAGCCTGAAGGCACACACTCAGCTATTCAGGAACAGCCTCTTCCCCTCCGCCATCAGTGAGGTGGTACAGGTACCTGAAGACACACAGTCAGCGATTCAGGAACAGCTTCCTCCCCTCTGCCAACAGGGAGGAGGTACAGGAGCCTGAAGGCACACACTCAGCGATTCAGGAACAGCCTCTTCCCCTCCGCCATCAGGGAGGAGGTACAGGAGCCTGAAGACACACACTCAGCGATTCAGGAACAGCTTCTTCCCCTCCGCCATCAGGGAGGAGGTACAGGTGCCTGAAGCCACACACTCAGCGATTCAGGAACAGCTTCTTTCCCTCTGCCATCAGGGAGGAGGTACAGTAGCCTGAAGGCACACACTCAGCGATTCAGGAACAGCTCCTTCCCCTCCGCCATCAGGGAGGAGGTACAGGAGCCTGAACGCACACACTCAGCGATTCAGGAACAGCTGCTTCCCCTCCGCCATCAGGGAGGAGTTACAGGAGCCTGAAGGCACACAGTCAGCGATTCAGGAACAGCTTCCTCCCCTCTGCCAACGGGGAGGAGGTACAGGAGCCTGAAGGCACACACTCAGCGATTCAGGTACAGCCTCTTCCCCTCCGCCATCAGGGAGGAGGTACAGGAGACTGAAGACACACACTCAGCGATTCAGGAACAGCTTCTTCCCCTCCGCCATCAAGGAGTAGGTACAGGAGCCTGAAGGCACAAATTCAGCGATTCAGGAACAGCTCCTTCTCCTCCGCCATCAGGGAGGAGGGACTGGAGCCTGAAGACACACATTCAGCGATTCAGGAACACCTTCTTCCCCTCCGCCATCAAGGAGGAGGTACAGGAGCCTGAAGGCACATACTCAGTGATTCAGGAACAGCTTCTACCCCTCCGCCATCAGGGAGGAGGTACAGGAGCCTGAAGGCACACAGTCAACGATTCAGTAACAGCTTCTTCCCCTCCGCCATCAGGGAGGAGGTACAGGAGCCTGAAGGCACACACTCAGCGATTCAGGAACAGTTTCTTCCCCTCCACCATCAGGGAGGAGGTACAGGAGCCTGAAGGCACACCCTCTGCGATTCAGGAACAGCTTCTTCCCCTCTGCCATCAGGGAGGAGGTGCAGGAGCCTGAAGACACACACTCAGCGATTTAGGAACAGTTTCTTCCCCTCCACCATCAGGGAGGAGGTACAGGAGCCTGAAGGCACACACTCTGCGATTCAGGAACAGCTTCTTCCCCTCCGCCATCATGGAGGAGGTTCAGGAGCCTGAAGGCACACACTCAACGATTCAGGAACAGCCTCTTCCCCTCCGCCATCAGGGAGGAGGTACAGGAGCCTGAAGACACACACTCAGCGATTCAGGAACAGCATCTTCCCCTCCGCCATCAGGGAGGAGGAACAGGAGCCTGAAGACACACACTCAGCGATTCAGGAACAGCTTCTTCCCCTCCGCCATCAGGGAGTAGGTACAGGAGCCTGAAGGCACACAGTCAGTGATTCAAGAGCAGCTTCTTCCTCTCTGCCATCAGGGAGGAGGTACAGGAGCCTGAAGGCACACACTCAGTGATTCAGGAACAGCTTCTTCCCCTCCGCCATCAGGGAGGAGGTGCAGGAGCCTGAAGAGACACACTCAGCGATTTAGGAACAGTTTCTTCCCCTCCACCATCAGGGAGGAGGTACAGGAGTCTGAAGGCACACACTCTGCGATTCAGGAACAGCTTCTTCCCCTCCGCCATCAGTGAGGTGGTACAGGAACCTGAAGACACACACTCAGCAATTCAGGAACAGCTTCTTCCCCTCCGCCATCAGGGAGGAGGTACAGGAGCCTGAAGACACACACTCAGCGATACTGGAACAGCTTCTTCCCTTCCGCCATCAGGGAGGAGTTACAGGAGCCTGAAGACACACACTCAATGATTCAGGAACAGCTTCTTCCCCTCCGCCATCAGGGAGGAGGTACAGGAGCCTGACGGCACACAGTCAGCGATTCAGGAACAGCTTCCTCCCCTCTGCCAACAGGGAGGAGGTACAGGAGCCTGAAGGCACACACTCAGCGATTCAGGAACAGCCTCTTCCCCTCCGCCATCAGGGAGGAGGTACAGGAGCCTGAAGACACACACTCAGCGATTCAGGAACAGCTCCTTCCCCTCCGCCATCAGGGAGGAGGTACAGGAGCCTGATCGCACACACTCAGCGATTCAGGAACAGCTTCTTCCCCTCCGCCATCAGGGAGGAGTTACAGGAGCCTGAAGGCACACAGTCAGCGATTCAGGAACAGCTTCCTCCCCTCTGCCAACGGGGAGGAGGTACAGGAGCCTGAAGGCACACACTCAGCGATTCAGGTACAGCCTCTTCCCCTCCGCCATCAGGGAGGAGGTACAGGAGACTGAAGACACACACTCAGCGATTCAGGAACAGCTTCTTTCCCTCCGCCATCAAGGAGTAGGTACAGGAGCCTGAAGGCACACGCTCAGCGATTCAGGAACAGCTCCTTCTCCTCCGCCATCAGGGAGGAGGGACTGGAGCCTGAAGACACACATTCAGCGATTCAGGAACACCTTCTTCCCCTCCGCCATCAAGGAGGAGGTACAGGAGCCTGAAGGCACACACTCAGTGATTCAGGAACAGCTTCTACCCCTCCGCCATCAGGGAGGAGGTACAGGAGCCTGAAGGCACACAGTCAACGATTCAGTAACAGCTTCTTCCCCTCCGCCATCAGGGAGGAGGTACAGGAGCCTGAAGGCACACATTCAACGATTCAGGAACAGCTTCTTCCCCTCCGCCATCAGGGAGGAGGTACAGGAGCCTGAAGGCTCACACTCAGCGATTCAGGAACATCTTCTTCCCCTCCGCCATCAAGGAGGAGGTACAGGAGCCTGAAGGCACACACTCAGCGATTCAGGAACAGCTCCTTCCCCTCCGCCATCAGCGAGTAGGTACAGGAGCCTGAAGGCACACACTCAGCGATTCAGGAACAGCTCCTTCTCCTCCGCCATCAGGGAGGAGGTACAGGAGACTGAAGGCACACCCTCTGCGATTCAGGAACAGCTTCTTCCCCTCTGCCATCAGGGAGGAGGTGCAGGAGCCTGAAGACACACACTCAGCGATTTAGGAACAGTTTCTTCCCCTCCACCATCAGGGAGGAGGTACAGGAGCCTGAAGGCACACACTCAACGATTCAGGAACAGCCTCTTCCCCTCCGCCATCAGGGAGGAGGTACAGGAGCCAAAAGACACACACTCAGCGATTCAGGAACAGCATCTTCCCCTCCGCCATCAGGGAGGAGGTACAGGAGCCTGAAGACACACACTCAGCGATTCAGGAACAGCTTCTTCCCCTCCGCCATCAGGGAGTAGGTACAGGAGCCTGAAGGCACACAGTCAGTGATTCAAGAGCAGCTTCTTCCTCTCTGCCATCAGGGAGGACGTACAGGAGCCTGAAGGCACACACTCAGCGATTCAGGAACAGCTTCTTCCCCTCCGCCATCAGTGAGGTGGTACAGGAACCTGAAGACACACACTCAGCAATTCAGGAACAGCTTCTTCCCCTCCGCCATCAGGGAGGAGGTACAGGAGCCTGAAGACACACACTCAGCGATTCAGGAACAGCTCCTTCCCCTCCGCCATCAGGGAGGAGGTACAGGAGCCTGAAGGCACATGCTCCGCGATTCAGGAACAGCTTCTTCCCGTCTGCCATCAGGGAGGGAGTACAGGAGCCTGAAGACACACACTCAATGATTCAGGAACAGCTTCTTCCTCTCAGCCATCAGGGAGGAGGTACAGGAGCCTGAAGGCACACAGTCAGCGATTCAGGAACAGCTTGCTCCCCTCTGCCAACATTGAGGAGGTACAGGAGCCTGAAGGCACACACTCAGCAATTCAGGAACAGCCTCTTCCCCTCCGCATTCAGGGAGGAGGTACAGGAGCCTGAAGACACACACTCAGCGATTCAGGAACAGCTTCTTCCCCTCCGCCATCAGGGAGGAGGTACAGGTGCCTGAAGCCACACACTCAGCGATTCAGGAACAGATTCTTCCCCTCCGCCATCAGGGAGGAGTTACAGGAGCCTGAAGGCACACAGTCAGCGATTCAGGAACAGCTTCCTCCCCTCTGCCAACGGGGAGGAGGTACAGGAGCCTGAAGGCACACACTCAGCGATTCAGGTACAGCCTCTTCCCCTCCGCCATCAGGGAGGAGGTACAGGTGACTGAAGACACACACTCAGCGATTCAGGAACAGCTTCTTCCCCTCCGCCATCAAGGAGTAGGTACAGGAGCCTGAAGGCACACGCTCAGCGATTCAGGAACAGCTTCTACCCCTCCGCCATCAGGGAGGAGGTACAGGAGCCTGAAGGCACACATTCAACGATTCAGGAACAGCTTCTTCCCCTCCGCCATTAGGGAGGAGGTACAGGAGCCTGAAGGCACACACTCAGCGATTCAGGAACAGCTTCTTCCCCTCCGCCATCAGGGAGGAGGTACAGGAGCCTGAAGGCACACACTCAGCGATTCAGGAACATCTTCTTCCCCTCCGTCATCAAGGAGGAGGTACAGGAGCCTGAAGGCACACACTCAGTGATTCGGGAATAGCTCCTTCCCCTCCTCCATCAGCGAGTAGGTACAGGAGCCTGAAGGCACACACTCAGCGATTCAGGAACAGCTCCTTCTCCTCCGCCATCAGGGAGGAGATACAGGAGACTGAAGGCACACCCTCTGCGATTCAGGAACAGCTTCTTCCCCTCTGCCATCAGGGAGGAGGTGCAGGAGCCTGAAGACACACACTCAGCGATTTAGGAACAGTTTCTTCCCCTCCACCATCAGGGAGGAGGTACAGGAGCCTGAAGGCACACACTCTGCGATTCAGGAACAGCTTCTTCCCCTCCGCCATCATGGAGGAGGTTCAGGAGCCTGAAGGCACACACTCAACGATTCAGGAACAGCCTCTTCACCTCCGCCATCAGGGAGGAGGTACAGGAGCCTGAAGACACACACTCAGCGATTCAGGAACAGCATCTTCCCCTCCGCCATCAGGGAGGAGGTACAGGAGCCTGAAGACACACACTCAGCGATTCAGGAACAGCTTCTTCCCCTCCGCCATCAGGGAGTAGGTACAGGAGCCTGAAGGCACACAGTCAGTGATTCAAGAGCAGCTTCTCCCTCTCTGCCATCAGGGAGGACGTACAGGAGCCTGAAGGCACACACTCAGCGATTCAGGAACAGCTTCTTCCCCTCCGCCATCAGTGAGGTGGTACAGGAACCTGAAGACACACACTCAGCAATTCAGGAACAGCTTCTTCCCCTCCGCCATCAGGGAGGAGGTACAGGAGCCTGAAGACACACACTTAGCGATTCAGGAACAGCTTCTTCATATCCGCCATCAGGGAGGAGGTACAGGAGCCTGAAGGCACACACTCTGCGATTCACGAACAGCTTCTTCCCCTCCGCCATCATGGAGGAGGTTCAGGAGCCTGAAGGCACACACTCAATGATTCAGGAACAGCCTCTTCCCCTCCGCCATCAGGGAGGAGGTACAGGAGCCTGAAGACACACACTCAGCGATTCAGGAACAGCATCTTCCCCTCCGCCATCAGGGAGGAGGTACAGGAGCCTGAAGACACACACTCAGCGATTCAGGAACAGCTTCTTCCCCTCCTCCATCAGGGAGGAGGTACAGGAGCCTGAACACACACACTCAGCGATTCAGGGACAGCTTCTTCCCCTCCGCCATCAGGGAGGAGGTACTGGAGCCTGAAGACACACACTCAGCGATTCAGGAACAGCTTCTTCCCCTCCGCCATCAGGGAGTAGGTACAGGAGCCTGAAGGCACACAGTCAGTGATTCAAGAGCAGCTTCTTCCTCTCTGCCATCAGGGAGGACGTACAGGAGCCTGAAGGCACACACTCAGCGATTCAGGAACAGCTTCTTCCCCTCCGCCATCAGTGAGGTGGTACAGGAACCTGAAGACACACACTCAGCGATACTGGAACAGCTTCTTCCCTTCCGCCATCAGGGAGGAGTTACAGGAGCCTGAAGACACACACTCAATGATTCAGGTACAGCTTCTTCCCCTCCGCCAACAGGGAGGAGGTACAGGAGCCTGAAGGCACACACTCAGCTATTCAGGAACAGCCTCTTCCCCTCCGCCATCAGTGAGGTGGTACAGGAACCTGAAGACACACAGTCAGCGATTCAGGAACAGCTTCCTCCCCTCTGCCAACAGGGAGGAGGTACAGGAGCCTGAAGGCACACACTCAGCGATTCAGGAACAGCCTCTTCCCCTCCGCCATCAGGGAGGAGGTACAGGAGCCTGAAGACACACACTCAGCGATTCAGGAACAGCTTCTTCCCCTCCGCCATCAGGGAGGAGGTACAGGTGCCTGAAGCCACACACTCAGCGATTCAGGAACAGCTTCTTTCCCTCTGCCATCAGGGAGGAGGTACAGTAGCCTGAAGGCACACACTCAGCGATTCAGGAACAGCTCCTTCCCCTCCGCCATCAGGGAGGAGGTACAGGAGCCTGAACGCACACACTCAGCGATTCAGGAACAGCTTCTTCCCCTCCGCCATCAGGGAGGAGTTACAGGAGCCTGAAGGCACACACTCAGTGATTCGGGAATAGCTCCTTCCCCTCCGCCATCAGCGAGTAGGTACAGGAGCCTGAAGGCACACACTCAGCGATTCAGGAACAGCTCCTTCTCCTCCGCCATCAGGGAGGAGGTACAGGAGCCTGAAGGCACACCCTCTGCGATTCAGGAACAGCTTCTTCCCCTCTGCCATCAGGGAGGAGGTGCAGGAGCCTGAAGACACACACTCAGCGATTTAGGAACAGTTTCTTCCCCTCCACCATCAGGGAGGAGGTACAGGAGCCTGAAGACACACACTCAGCAATTCAGGAACAGCTTCTTCCCCTCCGCCATCAGGGAGGAGGTACAGGAGCCTGCAGACACACACTCAGCGATTCAGGTACAGCCTCTTCCCCTCCGCCATCAGGGAGGAGGTACAGGAGACTGAAGACACACACTCAGCGATTCAGGAACAGCTTCTTCCCCTCCGCCATCAGGGAGGAGGTACAGGTGCCTGAAGCCACACACTCAGCGATTTAGGAACAGCTTCTTCCCCTCTGCCAACAGGGAGGAGTTACAGGAGCCTGCAGACACACACTCAGCGATTCAGGTACAGCCTCTTCCCCTCCGCCATCAGGGAGGAGGTACAGGAGCCTGAAGACACACACTCAGCGATTCAGGAACAGCTTCTTCCCCTCCGCCATCAGGGAGGAGGTACAGGTGCCTGAAGCCACACACTCAGCGATTCAGGAACAGCTTCTTTCCCTCTGCCATCAGGGAGGAGGTACAGTAGCCTGAAGGCACACACTCAGCGATTCAGGAACAGCTCCTTCCCCTCCGCCATCAGGGAGGAGGTACAGGAGCCTGAACGCACACACTCAGCGATTCAGGAACAGCTTCTTCCCCTCCGCCATCAGGGAGGAGTTACAGGAGCCTGAAGGCACACAGTCAGCGATTCAGGAACAGCTTACTCCCCTCTGCCAACGGGGAGGAGGTACAGGAGCCTGAAGGCACACACTCAGCGATTCAGGAACAGCCTCTTCCCCTCCGCCATCAGGGAGGAGGTACAGGAGCCTGAAGACACACACTCAGCGATTCAGGAACAGCTCCTTCCCCTCCGCCATCAGGGAGGAGGTACAGGAGCCTGATCGCACACACTCAGCGATTCAGGAACAGCTTCTTCCCCTCCGCCATCAGGGAGGAGTTACAGGAGCCTGAAGGCACACAGTCAGCGATTCAGGAACAGCTTCCTCCCCTCCGCCATCAGGGAGTAGGTACAGGAGCCTGAAGGCACACAGTCAGTGATTCAAGAGCAGCTTCTTCCTCTCTGCCATCAGGGAGGACGTACAGGAGCCTGAAGGCACACACTCAGCGATTCAGGAACAGCTTCTTCCCCTCCGCCATCAGTGAGGTGGTACAGGAACCTGAAGACACACACTCAGCGATACTGGAACAGCTTCTTCCCTTCCGCCATCAGGGAGGAGTTACAGGAGCCTGAAGACACACACTCAATGATTCAGGTACAGCTTCTTCCCCTCCGCCAACAGGGAGGAGGTACAGGAGCCTGAAGGCACACACTCAGCTATTCAGGAACAGCCTCTTCCCCTCCGCCATCAGGGAGGAGGTACAGGAGCCTGAAGACACACACTCAGCGATTCAGGAACAGCTCCTTCCCCTCCGCCATCAGGGAGGAGGTACAGGAGCCTGATCGCACACACTCAGCGATTCAGGAACAGCTTCTTCCCCTCCGCCATCAGGGAGGAGTTACAGGAGCCTGAAGGCACACAGTCAGCGATTCAGGAACAGCTTCCTCCCCTCTGCCAACGGGGAGGACGTACAGGAGCCTGAAGGCACACACTCAGCGATTCAGGAACAGCTTCTTCCCCTCCGCCATCAGTGAGGTGGTACAGGAACCTGAAGACACACACTCAGCAATTCAGGAACAGCTTCTTCCCCTCCGCCATCAGGGAGGAGGTACAGGAGCCTGAAGACACACACTCAGCGATTCAGGAACAGCTTCTTCATATCCGCCATCAGGGAGGAGGTACAGGAGCCTGAAGGCACACACTCTGCGATTCACGAACAGCTTCTTCCCCTCCGCCATCATGGAGGAGGTTCAGGAGCCTGAAGGCACACACTCAATGATTCAGGAACAGCCTCTTCCCCTCCGCCATCAGGGAGGAGGTACAGGAGCCTGAAGACACACACTCAGCGATTCAGGAACAGCATCTTCCCCTCCGCCATCAGGGAGGAGGTACAGGAGCCTGAAGACACACACTCAGCGATTCAGGAACAGCTTCTTCCCCTCCTCCATCAGGGAGGAGGTACAGGAGCCTGAACACACACACTCAGCGATTCAGGGACAGCTTCTTCCCCTCCGCCATCAGGGAGGAGGTACTGGAGCCTGAAGACACACACTCAGCGATTCAGGAACAGCTTCTTCCCCTCCGCCATCAGGGAGTAGGTACAGGAGCCTGAAGGCACACAGTCAGTGATTCAAGAGCAGCTTCTTCCTCTCTGCCATCAGGGAGGACGTACAGGAGCCTGAAGGCACACACTCAGCGATTCAGGAACAGCTTCTTCCCCTCCGCCATCAGTGAGGTGGTACAGGAACCTGAAGACACACACTCAGCGATACTGGAACAGCTTCTTCCCTTCCGCCATCAGGGAGGAGTTACAGGAGCCTGAAGACACACACTCAATGATTCAGGTACAGCTTCTTCCCCTCCGCCAACAGGGAGGAGGTACAGGAGCCTGAAGGCACACACTCAGCTATTCAGGAACAGCCTCTTCCCCTCCGCCATCAGTGAGGTGGTACAGGAACCTGAAGACACACAGTCAGCGATTCAGGAACAGCTTCCTCCCCTCTGCCAACAGGGAGGAGGTACAGGAGCCTGAAGGCACACACTCAGCGATTCAGGAACAGCCTCTTCCCCTCCGCCATCAGGGAGGAGGTACAGGAGCCTGAAGACACACACTCAGCGATTCAGGAACAGCTTCTTCCCCTCCGCCATCAGGGAGGAGGTACAGGTGCCTGAAGCCACACACTCAGCGATTCAGGAACAGCTTCTTTCCCTCTGCCATCAGGGAGGAGGTACAGTAGCCTGAAGGCACACACTCAGCGATTCAGGAACAGCTCCTTCCCCTCCGCCATCAGGGAGGAGGTACAGGAGCCTGAACGCACACACTCAGCGATTCAGGAACAGCTTCTTCCCCTCCGCCATCAGGGAGGAGTTACAGGAGCCTGAAGGCACACACTCAGTGATTCGGGAATAGCTCCTTCCCCTCCGCCATCAGCGAGTAGGTACAGGAGCCTGAAGGCACACACTCAGCGATTCAGGAACAGCTCCTTCTCCTCCGCCATCAGGGAGGAGGTACAGGAGCCTGAAGGCACACCCTCTGCGATTCAGGAACAGCTTCTTCCCCTCTGCCATCAGGGAGGAGGTGCAGGAGCCTGAAGACACACACTCAGCGATTTAGGAACAGTTTCTTCCCCTCCACCATCAGGGAGGAGGTACAGGAGCCTGAAGACACACACTCAGCAATTCAGGAACAGCTTCTTCCCCTCCGCCATCAGGGAGGAGGTACAGGAGCCTGCAGACACACACTCAGCGATTCAGGTACAGCCTCTTCCCCTCCGCCATCAGGGAGGAGGTACAGGAGACTGAAGACACACACTCAGCGATTCAGGAACAGCTTCTTCCCCTCCGCCATCAGGGAGGAGGTACAGGTGCCTGAAGCCACACACTCAGCGATTTAGGAACAGCTTCTTCCCCTCTGCCAACAGGGAGGAGTTACAGGAGCCTGCAGACACACACTCAGCGATTCAGGTACAGCCTCTTCCCCTCCGCCATCAGGGAGGAGGTACAGGAGCCTGAAGACACACACTCAGCGATTCAGGAACAGCTTCTTCCCCTCCGCCATCAGGGAGGAGGTACAGGTGCCTGAAGCCACACACTCAGCGATTCAGGAACAGCTTCTTTCCCTCTGCCATCAGGGAGGAGGTACAGTAGCCTGAAGGCACACACTCAGCGATTCAGGAACAGCTCCTTCCCCTCCGCCATCAGGGAGGAGGTACAGGAGCCTGAACGCACACACTCAGCGATTCAGGAACAGCTTCTTCCCCTCCGCCATCAGGGAGGAGTTACAGGAGCCTGAAGGCACACAGTCAGCGATTCAGGAACAGCTTCCTCCCCTCTGCCAACGGGGAGGAGGTACAGGAGCCTGAAGGCACACACTCAGCGATTCAGGAACAGCCTCTTCCCCTCCGCCATCAGGGAGGAGGTACAGGAGCCTGAAGACACACACTCAGCGATTCAGGAACAGCTCCTTCCCCTCCGCCATCAGGGAGGAGGTACAGGAGCCTGATCGCACACACTCAGCGATTCAGGAACAGCTTCTTCCCCTCCGCCATCAGGGAGGAGTTACAGGAGCCTGAAGGCACACAGTCAGCGATTCAGGAACAGCTTCCTCCCCTCTGCCAACGGGGAGGAGGTACAGGAGCCTGAAGGCACACACTCAGCGATTCAGGTACAGCCTCTTCCCCTCCGCCATCAGGGAGGAGGTACAGGAGACTGAAGACACACACTCAGCGATTCAGGAACAGCTTCTTTCCCTCCGCCATCAAGGAGTAGGTACAGGAGCCTGAAGGCACACGCTCAGCGATTCAGGAACAGCTCCTTCTCCTCCGCCATCAGGGAGGAGGGACTGGAGCCTGAAGACACACATTCAGCGATTCAGGAACACCTTCTTCCCCTCCGCCATCAAGGAGGAGGTACAGGAGCCTGAAGGCACACACTCAGTGATTCAGGAACAGCTTCTACCCCTCCGCCATCAGGGAGGAGGTACAGGAGCCTGAAGGCACACAGTCAACGATTCAGTAACAGCTTCTTCCCCTCCGCCATCAGGGAGGAGGTACAGGAGCCTGAAGGCACACATTCAACGATTCAGGAACAGCTTCTTCCCCTCCGCCATCAGGGAGGAGGTACAGGAGCCTGAAGGCTCACACTCAGCGATTCAGGAACATCTTCTTCCCCTCCGCCATCAAGGAGGAGGTACAGGAGCCTGAAGGCACACACTCAGCGATTCAGGAACAGCTCCTTCCCCTCCGCCATTAGCGAGTAGGTACAGGAGCCTGAAGGCACACACTCAGCGATTCAGGAACAGCTCCTTCTCCTCCGCCATCAGGGAGGAGGTACAGGAGACTGAAGGCACACCCTCTGCGATTCAGGAACAGCTTCTTCCCCTCTGCCATCAGGGAGGAGGTGCAGGAGCCTGAAGACACACACTCAGCGATTTAGGAACAGTTTCTTCCCCTCCACCATCAGGGAGGAGGTACAGGAGCCTGAAGGCACACACTCAACGATTCAGGAACAGCCTCTTCCCCTCCGCCATCAGGGAGGAGGTACAGGAGCCAAAAGACACACACTCAGCGATTCAGGAACAGCATCTTCCCCTCCGCCATCAGGGAGGAGGTACAGGAGCCTGAAGACACACACTCAGCGATTCAGGAACAGCTTCTTCCCCTCCGCCATCAGGGAGTAGGTACAGGAGCCTGAAGGCACACAGTCAGTGATTCAAGAGCAGCTTCTTCCTCTCTGCCATCAGGGAGGACGTACAGGAGCCTGAAGGCACACACTCAGCGATTCAGGAACAGCTTCTTCCCCTCCGCCATCAGTGAGGTGGTACAGGAACCTGAAGACACACACTCAGCAATTCAGGAACAGCTTCTTCCCCTCCGCCATCAGGGAGGAGGTACAGGAGCCTGAAGACACACACTCAGCGATTCAGGAACAGCTCCTTCCCCTCCGCCATCAGGGAGGAGGTACAGGAGCCTGAAGGCACATGCTCCGCGATTCAGGAACAGCTTCTTCCCGTCTGCCATCAGGGAGGGAGTACAGGAGCCTGAAGACACACACTCAATGATTCAGGAACAGCTTCTTCCTCTCAGCCATCAGGGAGGAGGTACAGGAGCCTGAAGGCACACAGTCAGCGATTCAGGAACAGCTTGCTCCCCTCTGCCAACATTGAGGAGGTACAGGAGCCTGAAGGCACACACTCAGCAATTCAGGAACAGCCTCTTCCCCTCCGCATTCAGGGAGGAGGTACAGGAGCCTGAAGACACACACTCAGCGATTCAGGAACAGCTTCTTCCCCTCCGCCATCAGGGAGGAGGTACAGGTGCCTGAAGCCACACACTCAGCGATTCAGGAACAGATTCTTCCCCTCCGCCATCAGGGAGGAGTTACAGGAGCCTGAAGGCACACAGTCAGCGATTCAGGAACAGCTTCCTCCCCTCTGCCAACGGGGAGGAGGTACAGGAGCCTGAAGGCACACACTCAGCGATTCAGGTACAGCCTCTTCCCCTCCGCCATCAGGGAGGAGGTACAGGTGACTGAAGACACACACTCAGCGATTCAGGAACAGCTTCTTCCCCTCCGCCATCAAGGAGTAGGTACAGGAGCCTGAAGGCACACGCTCAGCGATTCAGGAACAGCTTCTACCCCTCCGCCATCAGGGAGGAGGTACAGGAGCCTGAAGGCACACATTCAACGATTCAGGAACAGCTTCTTCCCCTCCGCCATTAGGGAGGAGGTACAGGAGCCTGAAGGCACACACTCAGCGATTCAGGAACAGCTTCTTCCCCTCCGCCATCAGGGAGGAGGTACAGGAGCCTGAAGGCACACACTCAGCGATTCAGGAACATCTTCTTCCCCTCCGTCATCAAGGAGGAGGTACAGGAGCCTGAAGGCACACACTCAGTGATTCGGGAATAGCTCCTTCCCCTCCTCCATCAGCGAGTAGGTACAGGAGCCTGAAGGCACACACTCAGCGATTCAGGAACAGCTCCTTCTCCTCCGCCATCAGGGAGGAGATACAGGAGACTGAAGGCACACCCTCTGCGATTCAGGAACAGCTTCTTCCCCTCTGCCATCAGGGAGGAGGTGCAGGAGCCTGAAGACACACACTCAGCGATTTAGGAACAGTTTCTTCCCCTCCACCATCAGGGAGGAGGTACAGGAGCCTGAAGGCACACACTCTGCGATTCAGGAACAGCTTCTTCCCCTCCGCCATCATGGAGGAGGTTCAGGAGCCTGAAGGCACACACTCAACGATTCAGGAACAGCCTCTTCACCTCCGCCATCAGGGAGGAGGTACAGGAGCCTGAAGACACACACTCAGCGATTCAGGAACAGCATCTTCCCCTCCGCCATCAGGGAGGAGGTACAGGAGCCTGAAGACACACACTCAGCGATTCAGGAACAGCTTCTTCCCCTCCGCCATCAGGGAGTAGGTACAGGAGCCTGAAGGCACACAGTCAGTGATTCAAGAGCAGCTTCTCCCTCTCTGCCATCAGGGAGGACGTACAGGAGCCTGAAGGCACACACTCAGCGATTCAGGAACAGCTTCTTCCCCTCCGCCATCAGTGAGGTGGTACAGGAACCTGAAGACACACACTCAGCAATTCAGGAACAGCTTCTTCCCCTCCGCCATCAGGGAGGAGGTACAGGAGCCTGAAGACACACACTCAGCGATTCAGGAACAGCTTCTTCATATCCGCCATCAGGGAGGAGGTACAGGAGCCTGAAGGCACACACTCTGCGATTCACGAACAGCTTCTTCCCCTCCGCCATCATGGAGGAGGTTCAGGAGCCTGAAGGCACACACTCAATGATTCAGGAACAGCCTCTTCCCCTCCGCCATCAGGGAGGAGGTACAGGAGCCTGAAGACACACACTCAGCGATTCAGGAACAGCATCTTCCCCTCCGCCATCAGGGAGGAGGTACAGGAGCCTGAAGACACACACTCAGCGATTCAGGAACAGCTTCTTCCCCTCCTCCATCAGGGAGGAGGTACAGGAGCCTGAACACACACACTCAGCGATTCAGGGACAGCTTCTTCCCCTCCGCCATCAGGGAGGAGGTACTGGAGCCTGAAGACACACACTCAGCGATTCAGGAACAGCTTCTTCCCCTCCGCCATCAGGGAGTAGGTACAGGAGCCTGAAGGCACACAGTCAGTGATTCAAGAGCAGCTTCTTCCTCTCTGCCATCAGGGAGGACGTACAGGAGCCTGAAGGCACACACTCAGCGATTCAGGAACAGCTTCTTCCCCTCCGCCATCAGTGAGGTGGTACAGGAACCTGAAGACACACACTCAGCGATACTGGAACAGCTTCTTCCCTTCCGCCATCAGGGAGGAGTTACAGGAGCCTGAAGACACACACTCAATGATTCAGGTACAGCTTCTTCCCCTCCGCCAACAGGGAGGAGGTACAGGAGCCTGAAGGCACACACTCAGCTATTCAGGAACAGCCTCTTCCCCTCCGCCATCAGTGAGGTGGTACAGGAACCTGAAGACACACAGTCAGCGATTCAGGAACTGCTTCCTCCCCTCTGCCAACAGGGAGGAGGTACAGGAGCCTGAAGGCACACACTCAGCGATTCAGGAACAGCCTCTTCCCCTCCGCCATCAGGGAGGAGGTACAGGAGCCTGAAGACACACACTCAGCGATTCAGGAACAGCTTCTTCCCCTCCGCCATCAGGGAGGAGGTACAGGTGCCTGAAGCCACACACTCAGCGATTCAGGAACAGCTTCTTTCCCTCTGCCATCAGGGAGGAGGTACAGTAGCCTGAAGGCACACACTCAGCGATTCAGGAACAGCTCCTTCCCCTCCGCCATCAGGGAGGAGGTACAGGAGCCTGAACGCACACACTCAGCGATTCAGGAACAGCTTCTTCCCCTCCGCCATCAGGGAGGAGTTACAGGAGCCTGAAGGCACACACTCAGTGATTCGGGAATAGCTCCTTCCCCTCCGCCATCAGCGAGTAGGTACAGAAGCCTGAAGGCACACACTCAGCGATTCAGGAACAGCTCCTTCTCCTCCGCCATCAGGGAGGAGGTACAGGAGCCTGAAGGCACACCCTCTGCGATTCAGGAACAGCTTCTTCCCCTCTGCCATCAGGGAGGAGGTGCAGGAGCCTGAAGACACACACTCAGCGATTTAGGAACAGTTTCTTCCCCTCCACCATCAGGGAGGAGGTACAGGAGCCTGAAGACACACACTCAGCAATTCAGGAACAGCTTCTTCCCCTCCGCCATCAGGGAGGAGGTACAGGAGCCTGCAGACACACACTCAGCGATTCAGGTACAGCCTCTTCCCCTCCGCCATCAGGGAGGAGGTACAGGAGACTGAAGACACACACTCAGCGATTCAGGAACAGCTTCTTCCCCTCCGCCATCAGGGAGGAGGTACAGGTGCCTGAAGCCACACACTCAGCGATTTAGGAACAGCTTCTTCCCCTCTGCCAACAGGGAGGAGTTACAGGAGCCTGCAGACACACACTCAGCGATTCAGGTACAGCCTCTTCCCCTCCGCCATCAGGGAGGAGGTACAGGAGCCTGAAGACACACACTCAGCGATTCAGGAACAGCTTCTTCCCCTCCGCCATCAGGGAGGAGGTACAGGTGCCTGAAGCCACACACTCAGCGATTCAGGAACAGCTTCTTTCCCTCTGCCATCAGGGAGGAGGTACAGTAGCCTGAAGGCACACACTCAGCGATTCAGGAACAGCTCCTTCCCCTCCGCCATCAGGGAGGAGGTACAGGAGCCTGAACGCACACACTCAGCGATTCAGGAACAGCTTCTTCCCCTCCGCCATCAGGGAGGAGTTACAGGAGCCTGAAGGCACACACTCAGTGATTCGGGAATAGCTCCTTCCCCTCCGCCATCAGCGAGTAGGTACAGGAGCCTGAAGGCACACACTCAGCGATTCAGGAACAGCTCCTTCTCCTCCGCCATCAGGGAGGAGGTACAGGAGCCTGAAGGCACACCCTCTGCGATTCAGGAACAGCTTCTTCCCCTCTGCCATCAGGGAGGAGGTGCAGGAGCCTGAAGACACACACTCAGCGATTTAGGAACAGTTTCTTCCCCTCCACCATCAGGGAGGAGGTACAGGAGCCTGAAGACACACACTCAGCAATTCAGGAACAGCTTCTTCCCCTCCGCCATCAGGGAGGAGGTACAGGAGCCTGCAGACACACACTCAGCGATTCAGGTACAGCCTCTTCCCCTCCGCCATCAGGGAGGAGTTACAGGAGCCTGAAGACACACACTCAATGATTCAGGTACAGCTTCTTCCCCTCCGCCAACAGGGAGGAGGTACAGGAGCCTGAAGGCACACACTCAGCTATTCAGGAACAGCCTCTTCCCCTCCGCCATCAGTGAGGTGGTACAGGAACCTGAAGACACACAGTCAGCGATTCAGGAACAGCTTCCTCCCCTCTGCCAACAGGGAGGAGGTACAGGAGCCTGAAGGCACACACTCAGCGATTCAGGAACAGCCTCTTCCCCTCCGCCATCAGGGAGGAGGTACAGGAGCCTGAAGACACACACTCAGCGATTCAGGAACAGCTTCTTCCCCTCCGCCATCAGGGAGGAGGTACAGGTGCCTGAAGCCACACACTCAGCGATTCAGGAACAGCTTCTTTCCCTCTGCCATCAGGGAGGAGGTACAGTAGCCTGAAGGCACACACTCAGCGATTCAGGAACAGCTCCTTCCCCTCCGCCATCAGGGAGGAGGTACAGGAGCCTGAACGCACACACTCAGCGATTCAGGAACAGCTTCTTCCCCTCCGCCATCAGGGAGGAGTTACAGGAGCCTGAAGGCACACACTCAGTGATTCGGGAATAGCTCCTTCCCCTCCGCCATCAGCGAGTAGGTACAGGAGCCTGAAGGCACACACTCAGCGATTCAGGAACAGCTCCTTCTCCTCCGCCATCAGGGAGGAGGTACAGGAGCCTGAAGGCACACCCTCTGCGATTCAGGAACAGCTTCTTCCCCTCTGCCATCAGGGAGGAGGTGCAGGAGCCTGAAGACACACACTCAGCGATTTAGGAACAGTTTCTTCCCCTCCACCATCAGGGAGGAGGTACAGGAGCCTGAAGACACACACTCAGCAATTCAGGAACAGCTTCTTCCCCTCCGCCATCAGGGAGGAGGTACAGGAGCCTGCAGACACACACTCAGCGATTCAGGTACAGCCTCTTCCCCTCCGCCATCAGGGAGGAGGTACAGGAGACTGAAGACACACACTCAGCGATTCAGGAACAGCTTCTTCCCCTCCGCCATCAGGGAGGAGGTACAGGTGCCTGAAGCCACACACTCAGCGATTTAGGAACAGCTTCTTCCCCTCTGCCAACAGGGAGGAGTTACAGGAGCCTGCAGACACACACTCAGCGATTCAGGTACAGCCTCTTCCCCTCCGCCATCAGGGAGGAGGTACAGGAGCCTGAAGACACACACTCAGCGATTCAGGAACAGCTTCTTCCCCTCCGCCATCAGGGAGGAGGTACAGGTGCCTGAAGCCACACACTCAGCGATTCAGGAACAGCTTCTTTCCCTCTGCCATCAGGGAGGAGGTACAGTAGCCTGAAGGCACACACTCAGCGATTCAGGAACAGCTCCTTCCCCTCCGCCATCAGGGAGGAGGTACAGGAGCCTGAACGCACACACTCAGCGATTCAGGAACAGCTTCTTCCCCTCCGCCATCAGGGAGGAGTTACAGGAGCCTGAAGGCACACACTCAGTGATTCGGGAATAGCTCCTTCCCCTCCGCCATCAGCGAGTAGGTACAGGAGCCTGAAGGCACACACTCAGCGATTCAGGAACAGCTCCTTCTCCTCCGCCATCAGGGAGGAGGTACAGGAGCCTGAAGGCACACCCTCTGCGATTCAGGAACAGCTTCTTCCCCTCTGCCATCAGGGAGGAGGTGCAGGAGCCTGAAGACACACACTCAGCGATTTAGGAACAGTTTCTTCCCCTCCACCATCAGGGAGGAGGTACAGGAGCCTGAAGACACACACTCAGCAATTCAGGAACAGCTTCTTCCCCTCCGCCATCAGGGAGGAGGTACAGGAGCCTGCAGACACACACTCAGCGATTCAGGTACAGCCTCTTCCCCTCCGCCATCAGGGAGGAGGTACAGGAGACTGAAGACACACACTCAGCGATTCAGGAACACCTTCTTCCCCTCCGCCATCAAGGAGGAGGTACAGGAGCCTGAAGGCACACACTCAGTGATTCAGGAACAGCTTCTACCCCTCCGCCATCAGGGAGGAGGTACAGGAGCCTGAAGGCACACAGTCAACGATTCAGTAACAGCTTCTTCCCCTCCGCCATCAGGGAGGAGGTACAGGAGCCTGAAGGCACACATTCAACGATTCAGGAACAGCTTCTTCCCCTCCGCCATCAGGGAGGAGGTACAGGAGCCTGAAGGCTCACACTCAGCGATTCAGGAACATCTTCTTCCCCTCCGCCATCAAGGAGGAGGTACAGGAGCCTGAAGGCACACACTCAGCGATTCAGGAACAGCTCCTTCCCCTCCGCCATCAGCGAGTAGGTACAGGAGCCTGAAGGCACACACTCAGCGATTCAGGAACAGCTCCTTCTCCTCCGCCATCAGGGAGGAGGTACAGGAGACTGAAGGCACACCCTCTGCGATTCAGGAACAGCTTCTTCCCCTCTGCCATCAGGGAGGAGGTGCAGGAGCCTGAAGACACACACTCAGCGATTTAGGAACAGTTTCTTCCCCTCCACCATCAGGGAGGAGGTACAGGAGCCTGAAGGCACACACTCAACGATTCAGGAACAGCCTCTTCCCCTCCGCCATCAGGGAGGAGGTACAGGAGCCAAAAGACACACACTCAGCGATTCAGGAACAGCATCTTCCCCTCCGCCATCAGGGAGGAGGTACAGGAGCCTGAAGACACACACTCAGCGATTCAGGAACAGCTTCTTCCCCTCCGCCATCAGGGAGTAGGTACAGGAGCCTGAAGGCACACAGTCAGTGATTCAAGAGCAGCTTCTTCCTCTCTGCCATCAGGGAGGACGTACAGGAGCCTGAAGGCACACACTCAGCGATTCAGGAACAGCTTCTTCCCCTCCGCCATCAGTGAGGTGGTACAGGAACCTGAAGACACACACTCAGCAATTCAGGAACAGCTTCTTCCCCTCCGCCATCAGGGAGGAGGTACAGGAGCCTGAAGACACACACTCAGCGATTCAGGAACAGCTCCTTCCCCTCCGCCATCAGGGAGGAGGTACAGGAGCCTGAAGGCACATGCTCCGCGATTCAGGAACAGCTTCTTCCCGTCTGCCATCAGGGAGGGAGTACAGGAGCCTGAAGACACACACTCAATGATTCAGGAACAGCTTCTTCCTCTCAGCCATCAGGGAGGAGGTACAGGAGCCTGAAGGCACACAGTCAGCGATTCAGGAACAGCTTGCTCCCCTCTGCCAACATTGAGGAGGTACAGGAGCCTGAAGGCACACACTCAGCAATTCAGGAACAGCCTCTTCCCCTCCGCATTCAGGGAGGAGGTACAGGAGCCTGAAGACACACACTCAGCGATTCAGGAACAGCTTCTTCCCCTCCGCCATCAGGGAGGAGGTACAGGTGCCTGAAGCCACACACTCAGCGATTCAGGAACAGATTCTTCCCCTCCGCCATCAGGGAGGAGTTACAGGAGCCTGAAGGCACACAGTCAGCGATTCAGGAACAGCTTCCTCCCCTCTGCCAACGGGGAGGAGGTACAGGAGCCTGAAGGCACACACTCAGCGATTCAGGTACAGCCTCTTCCCCTCCGCCATCAGGGAGGAGGTACAGGTGACTGAAGACACACACTCAGCGATTCAGGAACAGCTTCTTCCCCTCCGCCATCAAGGAGTAGGTACAGGAGCCTGAAGGCACACGCTCAGCGATTCAGGAACAGCTTCTACCCCTCCGCCATCAGGGAGGAGGTACAGGAGCCTGAAGGCACACATTCAACGATTCAGGAACAGCTTCTTCCCCTCCGCCATTAGGGAGGAGGTACAGGAGCCTGAAGGCACACACTCAGCGATTCAGGAACAGCTTCTTCCCCTCCGCCATCAGGGAGGAGGTACAGGAGCCTGAAGGCACACACTCAGCGATTCAGGAACATCTTCTTCCCCTCCGTCATCAAGGAGGAGGTACAGGAGCCTGAAGGCACACACTCAGTGATTCGGGAATAGCTCCTTCCCCTCCTCCATCAGCGAGTAGGTACAGGAGCCTGAAGGCACACACTCAGCGATTCAGGAACAGCTCCTTCTCCTCCGCCATCAGGGAGGAGATACAGGAGACTGAAGGCACACCCTCTGCGATTCAGGAACAGCTTCTTCCCCTCTGCCATCAGGGAGGAGGTGCAGGAGCCTGAAGACACACACTCAGCGATTTAGGAACAGTTTCTTCCCCTCCACCATCAGGGAGGAGGTACAGGAGCCTGAAGGCACACACTCTGCGATTCAGGAACAGCTTCTTCCCCTCCGCCATCATGGAGGAGGTTCAGGAGCCTGAAGGCACACACTCAACGATTCAGGAACAGCCTCTTCACCTCCGCCATCAGGGAGGAGGTACAGGAGCCTGAAGACACACACTCAGCGATTCAGGAACAGCATCTTCCCCTCCGCCATCAGGGAGGAGGTACAGGAGCCTGAAGACACACACTCAGCGATTCAGGAACAGCTTCTTCCCCTCCGCCATCAGGGAGTAGGTACAGGAGCCTGAAGGCACACAGTCAGTGATTCAAGAGCAGCTTCTCCCTCTCTGCCATCAGGGAGGACGTACAGGAGCCTGAAGGCACACACTCAGCGATTCAGGAACAGCTTCTTCCCCTCCGCCATCAGTGAGGTGGTACAGGAACCTGAAGACACACACTCAGCAATTCAGGAACAGCTTCTTCCCCTCCGCCATCAGGGAGGAGGTACAGGAGCCTGAAGACACACACTCAGCGATTCAGGAACAGCTTCTTCATATCCGCCATCAGGGAGGAGGTACAGGAGCCTGAAGGCACACACTCTGCGATTCACGAACAGCTTCTTCCCCTCCGCCATCATGGAGGAGGTTCAGGAGCCTGAAGGCACACACTCAATGATTCAGGAACAGCCTCTTCCCCTCCGCCATCAGGGAGGAGGTACAGGAGCCTGAAGACACACACTCAGCGATTCAGGAACAGCATCTTCCCCTCCGCCATCAGGGAGGAGGTACAGGAGCCTGAAGACACACACTCAGCGATTCAGGAACAGCTTCTTCCCCTCCTCCATCAGGGAGGAGGTACAGGAGCCTGAACACACACACTCAGCGATTCAGGGACAGCTTCTTCCCCTCCGCCATCAGGGAGGAGGTACTGGAGCCTGAAGACACACACTCAGCGATTCAGGAACAGCTTCTTCCCCTCCGCCATCAGGGAGTAGGTACAGGAGCCTGAAGGCACACAGTCAGTGATTCAAGAGCAGCTTCTTCCTCTCTGCCATCAGGGAGGACGTACAGGAGCCTGAAGGCACACACTCAGCGATTCAGGAACAGCTTCTTCCCCTCCGCCATCAGTGAGGTGGTACAGGAACCTGAAGACACACACTCAGCGATACTGGAACAGCTTCTTCCCTTCCGCCATCAGGGAGGAGTTACAGGAGCCTGAAGACACACACTCAATGATTCAGGTACAGCTTCTTCCCCTCCGCCAACAGGGAGGAGGTACAGGAGCCTGAAGGCACACACTCAGCTATTCAGGAACAGCCTCTTCCCCTCCGCCATCAGTGAGGTGGTACAGGAACCTGAAGACACACAGTCAGCGATTCAGGAACAGCTTCCTCCCCTCTGCCAACAGGGAGGAGGTACAGGAGCCTGAAGGCACACACTCAGCGATTCAGGAACAGCCTCTTCCCCTCCGCCATCAGGGAGGAGGTACAGGAGCCTGAAGACACACACTCAGCGATTCAGGAACAGCTTCTTCCCCTCCGCCATCAGGGAGGAGGTACAGGTGCCTGAAGCCACACACTCAGCGATTCAGGAACAGCTTCTTTCCCTCTGCCATCAGGGAGGAGGTACAGTAGCCTGAAGGCACACACTCAGCGATTCAGGAACAGCTCCTTCCCCTCCGCCATCAGGGAGGAGGTACAGGAGCCTGAACGCACACACTCAGCGATTCAGGAACAGCTTCTTCCCCTCCGCCATCAGGGAGGAGTTACAGGAGCCTGAAGGCACACACTCAGTGATTCGGGAATAGCTCCTTCCCCTCCGCCATCAGCGAGTAGGTACAGGAGCCTGAAGGCACACACTCAGCGATTCAGGAACAGCTCCTTCTCCTCCGCCATCAGGGAGGAGGTACAGGAGCCTGAAGGCACACCCTCTGCGATTCAGGAACAGCTTCTTCCCCTCTGCCATCAGGGAGGAGGTGCAGGAGCCTGAAGACACACACTCAGCGATTTAGGAACAGTTTCTTCCCCTCCACCATCAGGGAGGAGGTACAGGAGCCTGAAGACACACACTCAGCAATTCAGGAACAGCTTCTTCCCCTCCGCCATCAGGGAGGAGGTACAGGAGCCTGCAGACACACACTCAGCGATTCAGGTACAGCCTCTTCCCCTCCGCCATCAGGGAGGAGGTACAGGAGACTGAAGACACACACTCAGCGATTCAGGAACAGCTTCTTCCCCTCCGCCATCAGGGAGGAGGTACAGGTGCCTGAAGCCACACACTCAGCGATTTAGGAACAGCTTCTTCCCCTCTGCCAACAGGGAGGAGTTACAGGAGCCTGCAGACACACACTCAGCGATTCAGGTACAGCCTCTTCCCCTCCGCCATCAGGGAGGAGGTACAGGAGCCTGAAGACACACACTCAGCGATTCAGGAACAGCTTCTTCCCCTCCGCCATCAGGGAGGAGGTACAGGTGCCTGAAGCCACACACTCAGCGATTCAGGAACAGCTTCTTTCCCTCTGCCATCAGGGAGGAGGTACAGTAGCCTGAAGGCACACACTCAGCGATTCAGGAACAGCTCCTTCCCCTCCGCCATCAGGGAGGAGGTACAGGAGCCTGAACGCACACACTCAGCGATTCAGGAACAGCTTCTTCCCCTCCGCCATCAGGGAGGAGTTACAGGAGCCTGAAGGCACACACTCAGTGATTCGGGAATAGCTCCTTCCCCTCCGCCATCAGCGAGTAGGTACAGGAGCCTGAAGGCACACACTCAGCGATTCAGGAACAGCTCCTTCTCCTCCGCCATCAGGGAGGAGGTACAGGAGCCTGAAGGCACACCCTCTGCGATTCAGGAACAGCTTCTTCCCCTCTGCCATCAGGGAGGAGGTGCAGGAGCCTGAAGACACACACTCAGCGATTTAGGAACAGTTTCTTCCCCTCCACCATCAGGGAGGAGGTACAGGAGCCTGAAGACACACACTCAGCAATTCAGGAACAGCTTCTTCCCCTCCGCCATCAGGGAGGAGGTACAGGAGCCTGCAGACACACACTCAGCGATTCAGGTACAGCCTCTTCCCCTCCGCCATCAGGGAGGAGGTACAGGAGACTGAAGACACACACTCAGCGATTCAGGAACAGCTTCTTCCCCTCCGCCATCAGGGAGGAGGTACAGGTGCCTGAAGCGACACACTCAGCGATTTAGGAACAGCTTCATCCCGCCCGCCATCAGGGAGGAGGTACAGGAGCCTGAATGCAAACACTCAGCGATTCAGGAACAGCTTCTTCCCCTCCGCCATCAGGGAGTAGGTACAGGAGCCTGAAGGCACACGCTCAGCGATTCAGGAACAGCTCCTTCTCCTCCGCCATCAGGGAGGAGGTACTGGAGCCTGAAGACACACATTCAGCGATTCAGGAACACCTTCTTCCCCTCCGCCATCAAGGAGGAGGTACAGGAGCCTGAAGGCACACACTCAGTGATTCAGGAACAGCTTCTTCCCCTCCGCCATCAAGGAGGAGGTACAGTAGCCTGAAGGCACACACTCAGCGATTCAGGAACAGCTCCTTCCCCTCCGCCATCAGGGAGGAGGTACAGGAGCCTGAAGGCACACGCTCAGCGATACAGGAACAGCTTCTTCCCCTCCGCCATCAGGGAGGAGGTACAGGAGCCAGAAGGCACACACTCAGCGATACAGGAACAGCTTCTTCCCCTCCGCCATCAGGGAGGAGGTACAGGAGCCTGAAGGCACACATTCAGCGATTCAGGAACACCTTCTTCCCCTCCGCCATCAGGGAGGAGGTACAGGAGCCTGAAGACACACACTCAGCGATACTGGAACAGCTTCTTCCCTTCCGCCATCAGGGAGGAGTTACAGGAGCCTGAAGACACACACTCAATGATTCAGGAAAAGCTTCTTCCCCTCCGCCATCAGGGAGGAGGTACAGGAGCCTGACGGCACACAGTCAGCGATTCAGGAACAGCTTCCTCCCCTCTGCCAACAGGGAGGAGGTACAGGAGCCTGAAGGCACACACTCAGCGATTCAGGAACAGCCTCTTCCCCTCAGCCATCAGGGAGGAGGTACAGGAGCCTGAAGACACACACTCAGCGATTCAGGAACAGCTTCTTCCCCTCCGCCATCAGGGAGGAGGTACAGGTGCCTGAAGACACACACTCAGCGATTCAGGAACAGCTTCTTCCCCTCTGCCATCAGGTAGGAGGTACAGTAGCCTGAAGGGACACACTCAGCGATTCAGGAACAGCTCCTTCCCCTCCGCCATCAGGGAGGAGGTACAGGAGCCTGAACGCACACACTCAGCTATTCAGGAACAGCTTCTTCCCCTCCGCCATCAGGGAGGAGGTACAGGAGCCTGAAGGCACACAGTCAGCGATTCAGGAACAGCTTCCTCCCCTCTGCCAACGGGGAGGAGGTACAGGAGCCTGAAGGCACACATTCAGCGATTCAGGTACAGCCTCTTCCCCTCCGCCATCAGGGAGGAGGTACAGGAGACTGAAGACACACACTCAGCGATTCAGGAACAGCTTCTTCCCCTCCGCCATCAAGGAGTAGTTACAGGAGCCTGAAGGCACACGCTCAGCGATTCAGGAACAGCTCCTTCTCCTCCGCCATCAGGGAGGAGGTACTGGAGCCTGAAGACACACATTCAGCGATTCAGGAACACCTTCTTCCCCTCCGCCATCAAGGAGGAGGTACAGGAGCCTGAAGGCACACACTCAGTGATTCAGGAACAGCTTCTACCCCTCCGCCATCAGGGAGGAGGTACAGGAGCCTGAAGGCACACAGTCAACGATTCAGTAACAGCTTCTTCCCCTCCGCCATCAGGGAGGAGGTACAGGAGCCTGAATGCACACACTCAGCGATTCAGGAACAGCTTCTACCCCTCCGCCATCAGGGAGGAGGTACAGGAGCCTGAAGGCACACATTCAACGATTTAGGAACAGCTTCTTCCCCTCCGCCATTAGGGAGGAGGTACAGGAGCCTGAAGGCACACACTCAGCGATTCAGGAACAGCTTCTTCCCCTCCGCCATCAGGGAGGAGGTACAGGAGCCTGAAGGCACACACTCAGCGATTCAGGAACATCTTCTTCCCCTCCGCCATCAAGGAGGAGGTGCAGGAGCCTGAAGGCACACACTCAGTGATTCGGGAATAGCTCCTTCCCCTCCGCCATCAGGGAGGAGGTGCAGGAGCCTGAAGACACACATTCAACGATTTAGGAACAGTTTCTTCCCCTCCACCATCAGGGAGGAGGTGCAGGAGCCTGAAGACACACACTCAGCGATTCAGGAACAGCTTCTTCCCCTCCGCCATCAGGGAAGAGGTACAGGAGACTGAACACACACACTCAGCGATTCAGTGACAGCTTCTTCCCCTCCGCCATCAGGGAGGAGGTACTGGAGCCTGAAGACACACACTCAGCGATTCAGGAACAGCTTCTTCCCCTCCGCCATCAGGGAGTAGGTACAGGAGCCTGAAGGCACACAGTCAGTGATTCAAGAGCAGCTTCTTCCTCTCTGCCATCAGGGAGGACGTACAGGAGCCTGAAGGCACACAGTCAGCGATTCAGGAACAGCTTCTTCCCCTCCGCCATCAGTGAGGTGGTACAGGAACCTGAAGACACACACTCAGCCATTCAGGAACAGCATCTTCCCCTCCGCCATCAGGGAGGAGGTACAGGAGCGTGAAGACACACACTCAGCGATTCAGGAACAGCTTCTTCCCCTCTGCCATCAGGGAGGAGGTACAGTAGCCTGAAGGGACACACTCAGCGATTCAGGAACAGCTCCTTCCCCTCCGCCATCAGGGAGGAGGTACAGGAGCCTGAACGCACACACTCAGCTATTCAGGAACAGCTTCTTCCCCTCCGCCATCAGGGAGGAGGTACAGGAGCCTGAAGGCACACAGTCAGCGATTCAGGAACAGCTTCCTCCCCTCTGCCAACGGGGAGGAGGTACAGGAGCCTGAAGGCACACACTCAGCGATTCAGGTACAGCCTCTTCCCCTCCGCCATCAGGGAGGAGGTACAGGAGACTGAAGACACACACTCAGCGATTCAGGAACAGCTTCTTCCCCTCCGCCATCAAGGAGTAGTTACAGGAGCCTGAAGGCACACGCTCAGCGATTCAGGAACAGCTCCTTCTCCTCCGCCATCAGGGAGGAGGTACTGGAGCCTGAAGACACACATTCAGCGATTCAGGAACACCTTCTTCCCCTCCGCCATCAAGGAGGAGGTACAGGAGCCTGAAGGCACACACTCAGTGATTCAGGAACAGCTTCTACCCCTCCGCCATCAGGGAGGAGGTACAGGAGCCTGAAGGCACACAGTCAACGATTCACTAACAGCTTCTTCCCCTCCGCCATCAGGGAGGAGGTACAGGAGCCTGAATGCACACACTCAGCGATTCAGGAACAGCTTCTACCCCTCCGCCATCAGGGAGGAGGTACAGGAGCCTGAAGGCACACATTCAACGATTCAGGAACAGCTTCTTCCCCTCCGCCATTAGGGAGGAGGTACAGGAGCCTGAAGGCACACACTCAGCGATTCAGGAACAGCTTCTTCCCCTCCGCCATCAGGGAGGAGGTACAGGAGCCTGAAGGCACACACTCAGCGATTCAGGAACATCTTCTTCCCCTCCGCCATCAAGGAGGAGGTGCAGGAGCCTGAAGGCACACACTCAGTGATTCGGGAATAGCTCCTTCCCCTCCGCCATCAGGGAGGAGGTGCAGGAGCCTGAAGACACACACTCAACGATTTAGGAACAGTTTCTTCCCCTCCACCATCAGGGAGGAGGTGCAGGAGCCTGAAGACACACACTCAGCGATTCAGGAACAGCTTCTTCCCCTCCGCCATCAGGGAAGAGGTACAGGAGCCTGAACACACACACTCAGCGATTCAGTGACAGCTTCTTCCCCTCCGCCATCAGGGAGGAGGTACTGGAGCCTGAAGACACACACTCAGCGATTCAGGAACAGCTTCTTCCCCTCCGCCATCAGGGAGTAGGTACAGGAGCCTGAAGGCACACAGTCAGTGATTCAAGAGCAACTTCTTCCTCTCTGCCATCAGGGAGGACGTACAGGAGCCTGAAGGCACACAGTCAGCGATTCAGGAACAGCTTCTTCCCCTCCGCCATCAGTGAGGTGGTACAGGAACCTGAAGACACACACTCAGCCATTCAGGAACAGCATCTTCCCCTCCGCCATCAGGGAGGAGGTACAGGAGCCTGAAGACACACACTCAGCGATTCAGGAACAGCTTCTTCCCCTCCGCCATCAGGGAGGAGGTACAGGAGCCTGAAGACACACACTCAGCGATACTGGAACAGCTTCTTCCCCTCCGCCATCAGGGAGGAGTTACAGGAGCCTGAAGACACACACTCAATGATTCAGGAACAGCTTCTTCCCCTCCGCCATCAAGGAGGAGGTACAGGAGCCTGACGGCACACAGTCAGCGATTCAGGAACAGCTTCCTCCCCTCTGCCAACAGGGAGGAGGTACAGGAGCCTGAAGGCACACACTCAGCGATTCAGGAACAGCCTCTTCCCCTCCGCCATCAGGGAGTAGGTACAGGAGCCTGAAGGCACACAGTCAGTGATTCAAGAGCAGCTTCTTCCTCTCTGCCATCAGGGAGGACGTACAGGAGGCTGAAGGCACACAGTCAGCGATTCAGGAACAGCTTCTTCACCTCCGCCATCAGTGAGGTGGTACAGGAACCTGAAGACACACACTCAGCCATTCAGGAACAGCATCTTCCCCTCCGCCATCAGGGAGGAGGTACAGGAGCCTGAAGACACACACTCAGCGATTCAGGAACAGCTTCTTCCCCTCCGCCATCAGGGAGGAGGTACAGGAGCCTGAAGACACACACTCAGCGATACTGGAACAGCTTCTTCCCCTCCGCCATCAGGGAGGAGTTACAGGAGCCTGAAGACACACACTCAACGATTCAGGAACAGCTTCTTCCCCTCCGCCATCAGGGAGGAGGTACAGGAGCCTGACGGCACACAGTCAGCGATTCAGGAACAGCTTCCTCCCCTCTGCCAACAGGGAGGAGGTACAGGAGCCTGAAGGCACACACTCAGCGATTCAGGAACAGCCTCTTCCCCTCCGCCATCAGGGAGGAGGTACAGGAGCCTGAAGACACACACTCAGCGATTCAGGAACAGCTTCTTCCCCTCCGCCATCAGGGAGGAGGAATAGGTGCCTGAAGCCACACACTCAGCGATTCAGGAACAGCTTCTTCCCCTCTGCCATCAGGGAGGAGGTATAGTAGCCTGAAGGCACACACTCAGCGATTCAGGAACAGCTCCTTCCCCTCCGCCATCAGGGAGGAGGTACAGGAGCCTGAACGCACACACTCAGCGATTCAGGAACAGCCTCTTCCCCACCGCCATCAGGGAGGAGGTACAGGAGCCTGAAGACACACACTCAGCGATTCAGGAACAGCATCTTCCCCTCCGCCATCAGGGAGGAGGTACAGGAGCCTGAAGACACACACTCAGCGATTCAGGAACAGCTTCTTCCCCTCCGCCATCAGGGAGGAGGTAGAGGAGCCTGAACACACACACTCAGCGATTCAGGGACAGCTTCTTCCCCTCCGCCATCAGGGAGGAGGTACAGGAGCCTGAAGACACACACTCAGCGATTCAGGAACAGCTTCTTCCCCTCCGCCATCAGGGAGGAGGTACTGGAGCCTGAAGACACACACTCAGCGATTCAGGAACAGCTTCTTCCCCTCCGCCATCAGGGAGTAGGTACAGGAGCCTGAAGGCACACAGTCAGTAATTCAAGAGCAGCTTCTTCCTCTCTGCCATCAGGGAGGACGTACAGGAGCCTGAAGGCACACACTCAGCGATTCAGGAACAGCTTCTTCCCCTCCGCCATCAGTGAGGTGGTACAGGAACCTGAAGACACACACTCAGCAATTCAGGAACAGCTTCTTCCCCTCCGCCATCAGGGAGGAGGTACAGGAGCCTGCAGACACACACTCAGCGATTCAGGAACAGCTTCTACCCTTCCGCCATCAGGGAGGAGGTACAGGAGCCTGAAGGCACACACTCAGCGATTCAGGAACAGATTCTTCCCCTCCGCCATCAGGGAGGAGGTACAGGAGCCTGAAGGCAAACACTCAGCGATTCAGGAACAGCTTCTTCCCCTCCGCCATCAGGGAGGAGGTACAGGAGCCTGAAGGCACACACTCAGCGATTCAGGGACAGCTTCTTCCCCTCCGCCATCAGGGAGGAGGTACAGGAGCCTGAAGGCACACCCTCTGCGATTCAGGAACAGCTTCTCCCCCTCTGCCATCAGGGAGGAGGTGCAGGAGTCTGAAGACACACAGTCAGCGATTTAGGAACAGTTTCTTCCCCTCCACCATCAGGGAGGAGGTACAGGAGCCTGAAGGCACACACTCTGCGATTCACGAACAGCTTCTTCCCCTCCGCCATCATGGAGGAGGTTCAGGAGCCTGAAGGCACACACTCAATGATTCAGGAACAGCCTCTTCCCCTCCGCCATCAGGGAGGAGGTACAGGAGCCTGAAGACACACACTCAGCGATTCAGGAACAGCATCTTCCCCTCCGCCATCAGGGAGGAGGTACAGGAGCCTGAAGACACACACTCAGCGATTCAGGAACAGCTTCTTCCCCTCCTCCATCAGGGAGGAGGTACAGGAGCCTGAACACACACACTCAGCGATTCAGGGACAGCTTCTTCCCCTCCGCCATCAGGGAGGAGGTACTGGAGCCTGAAGACACACACTCAGCGATTCAGGAACAGCTTCTTCCCCTCCGCCATCAGGGAGTAGGTACAGGAGCCTGAAGGCACACAGTCAGTGATTCAAGAGCAGCTTCTTCCTCTCTGCCATCAGGGAGGACGTACAGGAGCCTGAAGGCACACACTCAGCGATTCAGGAACAGCTTCTTCCCCTCCGCCATCAGTGAGGTGGTACAGGAACCTGAAGACACACACTCAGCGATACTGGAACAGCTTCTTCCCTTCCGCCATCAGGGAGGAGTTACAGGAGCCTGAAGACACACACTCAATGATTCAGGTACAGCTTCTTCCACTCCGCCAACAGGGAGGAGGTACAGGAGCCTGAAGGCACACACTCAGCTATTCAGGAACAGACTCTTCCCCTCCGCCATCAGTGAGGTGGTACAGGAACCTGAAGACACACAGTCAGCGATTCAGGAACAGCTTCCTCCCCTCTGCCAACAGGGAGGAGGTACAGGAGCCTGAAGGCACACACTCAGCGATTCAGGAACAGCCTCTTCCCCTCCGCCATCAATGAGGAGGTACAGGAGCCTGAAGACACACACTCAGCGATTCAGGAACAGCTTCTTCCCCTCCGCCATCAGGGAGGAGGTACAGGTGCCTGAAGCCACACAGTCAGCGATTCAGGAACAGCTTCTTTCCCTCTGCCATCAGGGAGGAGGTACAGTAGCCTGAAGGCACACACTCAGCGATACAGGAACAGCTCCTTCCCCTCCGCCATCAGGGAGGAGGTACAGGAGCCTGAACGCACACACTCAGCGATTCAGGAACAGCTTCTTCCCCTCCGCCATCAGGGAGGAGTTACAGGAGCCTGAAGGCACACACTCAGTGATTCGGGAATAGCTCCTTCCCCTCCGCCATCAGCGAGTAGGTACAGGAGCCTGAAGGCACACACTCAGCGATTCAGGAACAGCTCCTTCTCCTCCGCCATCAGGGAGGAGGTACAGGAGCCTGAAGGCACACCCTCTGCGATTCAGGAACAGCTTCTTCCCCTCTGCCATCAGGGAGGAGGTGCAGGAGCCTGAAGACACACACTCAGCGATTTAGGAACAGTTTCTTCCCCTCCACCATCAGGGAGGAGGTACAGGAGCCTGAACACACACACTCAGCGATTCAGGGACAGCTTCTTCCCCTCCGCCATCAGGGAGGAGGTACTGGAGCCTGAAGACACACACTCAGCGATTCAGGAACAGCTTCTTCCCCTCCGCCATCAGGGAGTAGGTACAGGAGCCTGAAGGCACACAGTCAGTGATTCAAGAGCAGCTTCTTCCTCTCTGCCATCAGGGAGGACGTACAGGAGCCTGAAGGCACACACTCAGCGATTCAGGAACAGCTTCTTCCCCTCCGCCATCAGTGAGGTGGTACAGGAACCTGAAGACACACACTCAGCGATACTGGAACAGCTTCTTCCCTTCCGCCATCAGGGAGGAGTTACAGGAGCCTGAAGACACACACTCAATGATTCAGGTACAGCTTCTTCCCCTCCGCCAACAGGGAGGAGGTACAGGAGCCTGAAGGCACACACTCAGCTATTCAGGAACAGCCTCTTCCCCTCCGCCATCAGTGAGGTGGTACAGGAACCTGAAGACACACAGTCAGCGATTCAGGAACAGCTTCCTCCCCTCTGCCAACAGGGAGGAGGTACAGGCGCCTGAAGGCACACACTCAGCGATTCAGGAACAGCCTCTTCCCCTCCGCCATCAGGGAGGAGGTACAGGAGCCTGAAGACACACACTCAGCGATTCAGGAACAGCTTCTTCCCCTCCGCCATCAGGGAGGAGGTACAGGTGCCTGAAGCCACACACTCAGCGATTCAGGAACAGCTTCTTTCCCTCTGCCATCAGGGAGGAGGTACAGTAGCCTGAAGGCACACACTCAGCGATTCAGGAACAGCTCCTTCCCCTCCGCCATCAGGGAGGAGGTACAGGAGCCTGAACGCACACACTCAGCGATTCAGGAACAGCTTCTTCCCCTCCGCCATCAGGTAGGAGTTACAGGAGCCTGAAGGCACACACTCAGTGATTCGGGAATAGCTCCTTCCCCTCCGCCATCAGCGAGTAGGTACAGGAGCCTGAAGGCACACACTCAGCGATTCAGGAACAGCTCCTTCTCCTCCGCCATCAGGGAGGAGGTACAGGAGCCTGAAGGCACACCCTCTGCGATTCAGGAACAGCTTCTTCCCCTCTGCCATCAGGGAGGAGGTGCAGGAGCCTGAAGACACACACTCAGCGATTTAGGAACAGTTTCTTCCCCTCCACCATCAGGGAGGAGGTACAGGAGCCTGAAGACACACACTCAGCAATTCAGGAACAGCTTCTTCCCCTCCGCCATCAGGGAGGAGGTACAGGAGCCTGCAGACACACACTCAGCGATTCAGGAACAGCTTCTTCCCCTCCGCCATCAGGGAGGAGGTACAGGAGCCTGAAGGCACACACTCAGCGATTCAGGAACAGATTCTTCCCCTCCGCCATCAGGGAGGAGGTACAGGAGCCTGAAGGCAAACACTCAGCGATTCAGGAACAGCTTCTTCCCCTCCGCCATCAGGGAGGAGGTACAGGAGCCTGAAGGCACACACTCAGCGATTCAGGGACAGCTTCTTCCCCTCCGCCATCAGGGAGGAGGTACAGGAGCCTGAAGGCACACCCTCTGCGATTCAGGAACAGCTTCTTCCCCTCTGCCATCAGGGAGGAGGTGCAGGAGCCTGAAGACACACACTCAGCGATTTAGGAACAGTTTCTTCCCCTCCACCATCAGGGAGGAGGTACAGGAGCCTGAAGGCACACACTCTGCGATTCAGGTACAGCTTCTTCCCCTCCGCCAACAGGGAGGAGGTACAGGAGCCTGAAGGCACACACTCAGCTATTCAGGAACAGCCTCTTCCCCTCCGCCATCAGTGAGGTGGTACAGGAACCTGAAGACACACAGTCAGCGATTCAGGAACAGATTCCTCCCCTCTGCCAACAGGGAGGAGGTACAGGAGCCTGAAGGCACACACTCAGCGATTCAGGAACAGCCTCTTCCCCTCCGCCATCAGGGAGGAGGTACAGGAGCCTGAAGACACACACTCAGCGATTCAGGAACAGCTTCTTCCCCTCCGCCATCAGGGAGGAGGTACAGGTGCCTGAAGCCACACACTCAGCGATTCAGGAACAGCTTCTTTCCCTCTGCCATCAGGGAGGAGGTACAGTAGCCTGAAGGCACACACTCAGCGATTCAGGAACAGCTCCTTCCCCTCCGCCATCAGGGAGGAGGTACAGGAGCCTGAACGCACACACTCAGCGATTCAGGAACAGCTTCTTCCCCTCCGCCATCAGGGAGGAGTTACAGGAGCCTGAAGGCACACACTCAGTGATTCGGGAATAGCTCCTTCCCCTCCGCCATCAGCGAGTAGGTACAGGAGCCTGAAGGCACACACTCAGCGATTCAGGAACAGCTCCTTCTCCTCCGCCATCAGGGAGGAGGTACAGGAGCCTGAAGGCACACCCTCTGCGATTCAGGAACAGCTTCTTCCCCTCTGCCATCAGGGAGGAGGTGCAGGAGCCTGAAGACACACACTCAGCGATTTAGGAACAGTTTCTTCCCCTCCACCATCAGGGAGGAGGTACAGGAGCCTGAAGGCACACACTCTGCGATTCAGGAACAGCTTCTTCCACTCCGCCATCATGGAGGAGGTTCAGGAGCCTAAAGGCACACACTCAACGATTCAGGAACAGCCTCTTCCCCTCCGCCATCAGGGAGGAGGTACAGGAGCCTGAAGACACACACTCAGCGATTCAGGAACAGCATCTTCCCCTCCGCCATCAGGGAGGAGGTACAGGAGCCTGAAGACACACACTCAGCGATTCAGGAACAGCTTCTTCCCCTCCGCCATCAGGGAGGAGGTACAGGAGCCTGAACACACACACTCAGCGATTCAGGGACAGCTTCTTCCCCTCCGCCATCAGGGAGGAGGTACAGGAGCCTGAAGACACACTCTCAGCGATTCAGGAACAGCTTCTTCCCCTCCGCCATCAGGGAGTAGGTACAGGAGCCTGAAGGCACACAGTCAGTAATTCAAGAGCAGCTTCTTCCCCTCCGCCATCAGTGAGGTGGTACAGGAACCTGAAGACACACACTCAGCAATTCAGGAACAGCTTCTTCCCCTCCGCCAACAGGGAGGAGGTACAGGAGCCTGCAGACACACACTCAGCGATTCAGGAACAGCTTCTTCCCCTCCGCCATCAGGGAGGAGGTACAGGAGCCTGAAGGCACACACTCAGCGATTCAGGAACAGATTCTTCCCCTCCGCCATCAGGGAGGAGGTACAGGAGCCTGAAGGCAAACACTCAGAGATTCAGGAACAGCTTCTTCCCCTCCGCCATCAGGGAGGAGGTACAGGAGCCTGAAGGCACACACTCAGCGATTCAGGGACAGCTTCTTCCCCTCCGCCATCAGGGAGGCGGTACAGGAGCCTGAAGGCACACCCTCTGCGATTCAGGAACAGCTTCTTCCCCTCTGCCATCAGGGAGGAGGTGCAGGAGCCTGAAGACACACACTCAGCGATTTATGAACAGTTTCTTCCCCTCCACCATCAGGGAGGAGGTACAGGAGCCTGAACGCACACACTCTGCGATTCAGGAACAGCTTCTTCCCCTCCGCCATCATGGAGGAGGTTCAGGAGCCTGAAGGCACACACTCAATGATTCAGGAACAGCCTCTTCCCCTCCGCCATCAGGGAGGAGGTACAGGAGCCTGAAGACACACACTCAGCGATTCAGGAACAGCATCTTCCCCTCCGCCATCAGGGAGGAGGTACAGGAGCCTGAAGACACACACTCAGCGATTCAGGAACAGCTTCTTCCCCTCCGCCATCAGGGAGGAGGTACAGGAGCCTGAACACACACACTCAGCGATTCAGGGACAGCTTCTTGCCCTCCGCCATCAGGGAGGAGGTACTGGAGCCTGAAGACACACACTCAGCGATTCAGGAACAGCTTCTTCCCCTCCGCCATCAGGGAGTAGGTACAGGAGCCTGAAGGCACACAGTCAGTGATTCAAGAGCAGCTTCTTCCTCTCTGCCATCAGGGAGGACGTACAGGAGCCTGAAGGCACACACTCAGCGATTCAGGAACAGCTTCTTCCCCTCCGCCATCAGTGAGTTGGTACAGGAACCTGAAGACACACACTCAGCAATTCAGGAACAGCTTCTTCCCCTCCGCCATCAGGGAGGAGGTACAGGAGCCTGAAGACACACACTCAGCGATACTGGAACAGCTTCTTCCCTTCCGCCATCAGGGAGGAGTTACAGGAGCCTGAAGATACACACTCAATGATTCAGGAACAGCTTCTTCCCCTCCGCCAACAGGGAGGAGGTACAGGAGCCTGAAGGCACACACTCAGCTATTCAGGAACAGCCTCTTCCACTCCGCCATCAGTGAGGTGGTACAGGTACCTGAAGACACACAGTCAGCGATTCAGGAACAGCTTCCTCCCCTCTGCCAACAGGGAGGAGGTACAGGAGCCTGAAGGCACACACTCAGCGATTCAGGAACAGCCTCTTCCCCTCCGCCATCAGGGAGGAGGTACAGGAGCCTGAAGACACACACTCAGCGATTCAGGAACAGCTTCTTCCCCTCCGCCATCAGGGAGGAGGTACAGGTGCCTGAAGCCACACACTCAGCGATTCAGGAACAGCTTCTTTCCCTCTGCCATCAGGGAGGAGGTACAGTAGCCTGAAGGCACACACTCAGCGATTCAGGAACAGCTCCTTCCCCTCCGCCATCAGGGAGGAGGTACAGGAGCCTGAACGCACACACTCAGCGATTCAGGAACAGCTTCTTCCCCTCCGCCATCAGGGAGGAGTTACAGGAGCCTGAAGGCACACAGTCAGCGATTCAGGAACAGCTTCCTCCCCTCTGCCAACGGGGAGGAGGTACAGGAGCCTGAAGGCACACACTCAGCGATTCAGGTACAGCCTCTTCCCCTCCGCCATCAGGGAGGAGGTACAGGAGACTGAAGACACACACTCAGCGATTCAGGAACAGCTTCTTCCCCTCCGCCATCAAGGAGTAGGTACAGGAGCCTGAAGGCACAAATTCAGCGATTCAGGAACAGCTCCTTCTCCTCCGCCATCAGGGAGGAGGGACTGGAGCCTGAAGACACACATTCAGCGATTCAGGAACACCTTCTTCCCCTCCGCCATCAAGGAGGAGGTACAGGAGCCTGAAGGCACACACTCAGTGATTCAGGAACAGCTTCTACCCCTCCGCCATCAGGGAGGGGGTACAGGAGCCTGAAGGCACACAGTCAACGATTCAGTAACAGCTTCTTCCCCTCCGCCATCAGGGAGGAGGTACAGGAGCCTGAAGGCACACACTCAGCGATTCAGGAACAGCTTCTTCCCCTCTGCCATCAGGGAGGAGGTGCAGGAGCCTGAAGACACACACTCAGCGATTTAGGAACAGTTTCTTCCCCTCCACCATCAGGGAGGAGGTACAGGAGCCTGAACGCACACACTCTGCGATTCAGGAACAGCTTCTTCCCCTCCGCCATCATGGAGGAGGTTCAGGAGCCTGAAGGCACACACTCAATGATTCAGGAACAGCCTCTTCCCCTCCGCCATCAGGGAGGAGGTACAGGAGCCTGAAGACACACACTCAGCGATTCAGGAACAGCATCTTCCCCTCCGCCATCAGGGAGGAGGTACAGGAGCCTGAAGACACACACTCAGCGATTCAGGAACAGCTTCTTCCCCTCCGCCATCAGGGAGGAGGTACAGGAGCCTGAACACACACACTCAGCGATTCAGGGACAGCTTCTTCCCCTCCGCCATCAGGGAGGAGGTACTGGAGCCTGAAGACACACACTCAGCGATTCAGGAACAGCTTCTTCCCCTCCGCCATCAGGGAGTAGGTACAGGAGCCTGAAGGCACACAGTCAGTGATTCAAGAGCAGCTTCTTCCTCTCTGCCATCAGGGAGGACGTACAGGAGCCTGAAGGCACACACTCAGCGATTCAGGAACAGCTTCTTCCCCTCCGCCATCAGTGAGTTGGTACAGGAACCTGAAGACACACACTCAGCAATTCAGGAACAGCTTCTTCCCCTCCGCCATCAGGGAGGAGGTACAGGAGCCTGAAGACACACACTCAGCGATACTGGAACAGCTTCTTCCCTTCCGCCATCAGGGAGGAGTTACAGGAGCCTGAAGATACACACTCAATGATTCAGGAACAGCTTCTTCCCCTCCGCCAACAGGGAGGAGGTACAGGAGCCTGAAGGCACACACTCAGCTATTCAGGAACAGCCTCTTCCCCTCCGCCATCAGTGAGGTGGTACAGGTACCTGAAGACACACAGTCAGCGATTCAGGAACAGCTTCCTCCCCTCTGCCAACAGGGAGGAGGTACAGGAGCCTGAAGGCACACACTCAGCGATTCAGGAACAGCCTCTTCCCCTCCGCCATCAGGGAGGAGGTACAGGAGTCTGAAGGCACACACTCAGAGATTCAGGAACAGCTCCTTCCCCTCCGCCATCAGGGAGGAGGTACAGGTGCCTGAAGCCACACACTCAGCGATTCAGGAACAGCTTCTTTCCCTCTGCCATCAGGGAGGAGGTACAGTAGCCTGAAGGCACACACTCAGCGATTCAGGAACAGCTCCTTCCCCTCCGCCATCAGGGAGGAGGTACAGGAGCCTGAACGCACACACTCAGCGATTCAGGAACAGCTTCTTCCCCTCCGCCATCAGGGAGGAGTTACAGGAGCCTGAAGGCACACAGTCAGCGATTCAGGAACAGCTTCCTCCCCTCTGCCAACGGGGAGGAGGTACAGGAGCCTGAAGGCACACACTCAGCGATTCAGGTACAGCCTCTTCCCCTCCGCCATCAGGGAGGAGGTACAGGAGACTGAAGACACACACTCAGCGATTCAGGAACAGCTTCTTCCCCTCCGCCATCAAGGAGTAGGTACAGGAGCCTGAAGGCACAAATTCAGCGATTCAGGAACAGCTCCTTCTCCTCCGCCATCAGGGAGGAGGGACTGGAGCCTGAAGACACACATTCAGCGATTCAGGAACACCTTCTTCCCCTCCGCCATCAAGGAGGAGGTACAGGAGCCTGAAGGCACATCTTCAGTGATTCAGGAACAGCTTCTACCCCTCCGCCATCAGGGAGGAGGTACAGGAGCCTGAAGGCACACAGTCAACGATTCAGTAACAGCTTCTTCCCCTCCGCCATCAGGGAGGAGGTACAGGAGCCTGAAGGCACACACTCAGCGATTCAGGAACAGTTTCTTCCCCTCCACCATCAGGGAGGAGGTACAGGAGCCTGAAGGCACACCCTCTGCGATTCAGGAACAGCTTCTTCCCCTCTGCCATCAGGGAGGAGGTGCAGGAGCCTGAAGACACACACTCAGCGATTTAGGAACAGTTTCTTCCCCTCCACCATCAGGGAGGAGGTACAGGAGCCTGAAGGCACACACTCTGCGATTCAGGAACAGCTTCTTCCCCTCCGCCATCATGGAGGAGGTTCAGGAGCCTGAAGGCACACACTCAACGATTCAGGAACAGCCTCTTCCCCTCCGCCATCAGGGAGGAGGTACAGGAGCCTGAAGACACACACTCAGCGATTCAGGAACAGCATCTTCCCCTCCGCCATCAGGGAGGAGGAACAGGAGCCTGAAGACACACACTCAGCGATTCAGGAACAGCTTCTTCCCCTCCGCCATCAGGGAGTAGGTACAGGAGCCTGAAGGCACACAGTCAGTGATTCAAGAGCAGCTTCTTCCTCTCTGCCATCAGGGAGGAGGTACAGGAGCCTGAAGGCACACACTCAGTGATTCAGGAACAGCTTCTTCCCCTCCGCCATCAGGGAGGAGGTGCAGGAGCCTGAAGAGACACACTCAGCGATTTAGGAACAGTTTCTTCCCCTCCACCATCAGGGAGGAGGTACAGGAGTCTGAAGGCACACACTCTGCGATTCAGGAACAGCTTCTTCCCCTCCGCCATCAGTGAGGTGGTACAGGAACCTGAAGACACACACTCAGCGATACTGGAACAGCTTCTTCCCTTCCGCCATCAGGGAGGAGTTACAGGAGCCTGAAGACACACACTCAATGATTCAGGAACAGCTTCTTCCCCTCCGCCATCAGGGAGGAGGTACAGGAGCCTGACGGCACACAGTCAGCGATTCAGGAACAGCTTCCTCCCCTCTGCCAACAGGGAGGAGGTACAGGAGCCTGAAGGCACACACTCAGCGATTCAGGAACAGCCTCTTCCCCTCCGCCATCAGGGAGGAGGTACAGGAGCCTGAAGACACACACTCAGCGATTCAGGAACAGCTCCTTCCCCTCCGCCATCAGGGAGGAGGTACAGGAGCCTGATCGCACACACTCAGCGATTCAGGAACAGCTTCTTCCCCTCCGCCATCAGGGAGGAGTTACAGGAGCCTGAAGGCACACAGTCAGCGATTCAGGAACAGCTTCCTCCACTCTGCCAACGGGGAGGAGGTACAGGAGCGTGAAGGCACACACTCAGCGATTCAGGTACAGCCTCTTCCCCTCCGCCATCAGGGAGGAGGTACAGGAGACTGAAGACACACACTCAGCGATTCAGGAACAGCTTCTTCCCCTCCGCCATCAAGGAGTAGGTACAGGAGCCTGAAGGCACACGCTCAGCGATTCAGGAACAGCTCCTTCTCCTCCGCCATCAGGGAGGAGGGACTGGAGCCTGAAGACACACATTCAGCGATTCAGGAACACCTTCTTCCCCTCCGCCATCAAGGAGGAGGTACAGGAGCCTGAAGGCACACACTCAGTGATTCAGGAACAGCTTCTACCCCTCCGCCATCAGGGAGGAGGTACAGGAGCCTGAAGGCACACAGTCAACGATTCAGTAACAGCTTCTTCCCCTCCGCCATCAGGGAGGAGGTACAGGAGCCTGAAGGCACACATTCAACGATTCAGGAACAGCTTCTTCCCCTCCGCCATCAGGGAGGAGGTACAGGAGCCTGAAGGCACACACTCAGCGATTCAGGAACATCTTCTTCCCCTCCGCCATCAAGGAGGAGGTACAGGAGCCTGAAGGCACACACTCAGCGATTCAGGAACAGCTCCTTCCCCTCCGCCATCAGCGAGTAGGTACAGGAGCCTGAAGGCACACACTCAGCGATTCAGGAACAGCTCCTTCTCCTCCGCCATCAGGGAGGAGGTACAGGAGACTGAAGGCACACCCTCTGCGATTCAGGAACAGCTTCTTCCCCTCTGCCATCAGGGAGGAGGTGCAGGAGCCTGAAGACACACACTCAGCGATTTAGGAACAGTTTCTTCCCCTCCACCATCAGGGAGGAGGTACAGGAGCCTGAAGGCACACACTCAACGATTCAGGAACAGCCTCTTCCCCTCCGCCATCAGGGAGGAGGTACAGGAGCCAAAAGACACACACTCAGCGATTCAGGAACAGCATCTTCCCCTCCGCCATCAGGGAGGAGGTACAGGAGCCTGAAGACACACACTCAGCGATTCAGGAACAGCTTCTTCCCCTCCGCCATCAGGGAGTAGGTACAGGAGCCTGAAGGCACACAGTCAGTGATTCAAGAGCAGCTTCTTCCTCTCTGCCATCAGGGAGGACGTACAGGAGCCTGAAGGCACACACTCAGCGATTCAGGAACAGCTTCTTCCCCTCCGCCATCAGTGAGGTGGTACAGGAACCTGAAGACACACACTCAGCAATTCAGGAACAGCTTCTTCCCCTCCGCCATCAGGGAGGAGGTACAGGAGCCTGAAGACTCACACTCAGCGATTCAGGAACAGCTCCTTCCCCTCCGCCATCAGGGAGGAGGTACAGGAGCCTGAAGGCACATGCTCCGCGATTCAGGAACAGCTTCTTCCCGTCTGCCATCAGGGAGGGAGTACAGGAGCCTGAAGACACACACTCAATGATTCAGGAACAGCTTCTTCCTCTCAGCCATCAGGGAGGAGGTACAGGAGCCTGAAGGCACACAGTCAGCGATTCAGGAACAGCTTGCTCCCCTCTGCCAACATTGAGGAGGTACAGGAGCCTGAAGGCACACACTCAGCAATTCAGGAACAGCCTCTTCCCCTCCGCATTCAGGGAGGAGGTACAGGAGCCTGAAGACACACACTCAGCGATTCAGGAACAGCTTCTTCCCCTCCGCCATCAGGGAGGAGGTACAGGTGCCTGAAGCCACACACTCAGCGATTCAGGAACAGCTTCTTCCCCTCTGCCATCAGGGAGGAGTTACAGGAGCCTGAAGGCACACAGTCAGCGATTCAGGAACAGCTTCCTCCCCTCTGCCAACGGGGAGGAGGTACAGGAGCCTGAAGGCACACACTCAGCGATTCAGGTACAGCCTCTTCCCCTCCGCCATCAGGGAGGAGGTACAGGTGACTGAAGACACACACTCAGCGATTCAGGAACAGCTTCTTCCCCTCCGCCATCAAGGAGTAGGTACAGGAGCCTGAAGGCACACGCTCAGCGATTCAGGAACAGCTTCTACCCCTCCGCCATCAGGGAGGAGGTACAGGAGCCTGAAGGCACACATTCAACGATTCAGGAACAGCTTCTTCCCCTCCGCCATTAGGGAGGAGGTACAGGAGCCTGAAGGCACACACTCAGCGATTCAGGAACAGCTTCTTCCCCTCCGCCATCAGGGAGGAGGTACAGGAGCCTGAAGGCACACACTCAGCGATTCAGGAACATCTTCTTCCCCTCCGTCATCAAGGAGGAGGTACAGGAGCCTGAAGGCACACACTCAGTGATTCGGGAATAGCTCCTTCCCCTCCTCCATCAGCGAGTAGGTACAGGAGCCTGAAGGCACACACTCAGCGATTCAGGAACAGCTCCTTCTCCTCCGCCATCAGGGAGGAGGTACAGGAGACTGAAGGCACACCCTCTGCGATTCAGGAACAGCTTCTTCCCCTCTGCCATCAGGGAGGAGGTGCAGGAGCCTGAAGACACACACTCAGCGATTTAGGAACAGTTTCTTCCCCTCCACCATCAGGGAGGAGGTACAGGAGCCTGAAGGCACACACTCTGCGATTCAGGAACAGCTTCTTCCCCTCCGCCATCATGGAGGAGGTTCAGGAGCCTGAAGGCACACACTCAACGATTCAGGAACAGCCTCTTCCCCTCCGCCATCAGGGAGGAGGTACAGGAGCCTGAAGACACACACTCAGCGATTCAGGAACAGCATCTTCCCCTCCGCCATCAGGGAGGAGGTACAGGAGCCTGAAGACACACACTCAGCGATTCAGGAACAGCTTCTTCCCCTCCGCCATCAGGGAGTAGGTACAGGAGCCTGAAGGCACACAGTCAGTGATTCAAGAGCAGCTTCTTCCTCTCTGCCATCAGGGAGGACGTACAGGAGCCTGAAGGCACACACTCAGCGATTCAGGAACAGCTTCTTCCCCTCCGCCATCAGTGAGGTGGTACAGGAACCTGAAGACACACACTCAGCAATTCAGGAACAGCTTCTTCCCCTCCGCCATCAGGGAGGAGGTACAGGAGCCTGAAGACACACACTCAGCGATTCAGGAACAGCTTCTTCATATCCGCCATCAGGGAGGAGGTACAGGAGCCTGAAGGCACACACTCTGCGATTCACGAACAGCTTCTTCCCCTCCGCCATCATGGAGGAGGTTCAGGAGCCTGAAGGCACACACTCAATGATTCAGGAACAGCCTCTTCCCTTCCGCCATCAGGGAGGAGGTACAGGAGCCTGAAGACACACACTCAGCGATTCAGGAACAGCATCTTCCCCTCCGCCATCAGGGAGGAGATACAGGAGCCTGAAGACACACACTCAGCGATTCAGGAACAGCTTCTTCCCCTCCTCCATCAGGGAGGAGGTACAGGAGCCTGAACACACACACTCAGCGATTCAGGGACAGCTTCTTCCCCTCCGCCATCAGGGAGGAGGTACTGGAGCCTGAAGACACACACTCAGCGATTCAGGAACAGCTTCTTCCCCTCCGCCATCAGGGAGTAGGTACAGGAGCCTGAAGGCACACAGTCAGTGATTCAAGAGCAGCTTCTTCCTCTCTGCCATCAGGGAGGACGTACAGGAGCCTGAAGGCACACACTCAGCGATTCAGGAACAGCTTCTTCCCCTCCGCCATCAGTGAGGTGGTACAGGAACCTGAAGGCACACCCTCTGCGATTCAGGAACAGCTTCTTCCCCTCTGCCATCAGGGAGGAGGTGCAGGAGCCTGAAGACACACACTCAGCGATTTAGGAACAGTTTCTTCCCCTCCACCATCAGGGAGGAGGTACAGGAGCCTGAAGGCACACACTCTGCGATTCAGGAACAGCTTCTTCCCCTCCGCCATCATGGAGGAGGTTCAGGAGCCTGAAGGCACACACTCAACGATTCAGGAACAGCCTCTTCCCCTCCGCCATCAGGGAGGAGGTACAGGAGCCTGAAGACACACACTCAGCGATTCATGAACAGCATCTTCCCCTCCGCCATCAGGGAGGAGGTACAGGAGCCTGAAGACACACACTCAGCGATTCAGGAACAGCTTCTTCCCCTCCGCCATCAGGGAGTAGGTACAGGAGCCTGAAGGCACACAGTCAGTGATTCAAGAGCAGCTTCTTCCTCTCTGCCATCAGGGAGGACGTACAGGAGCCTGAAGGCACACACTCAGCGATTCAGGAACAGCTTCTTCCCCTCCGCCATCAGTGAGGTGGTTCAGGAACCTGAAGACACACACTCAGCAATTCAGGAACAGCTTCTTCCCCTCCGCCATCAGGGAGGAGGTACAGGAGCCTGAAGACACACACTCAGCGATTCAGGAACAGCTTCTTCATATCCGCCATCAGGGAGGAGGTACAGGAGCCTGAAGGCACACACTCTGCGATTCACGAACAGCTTCTTCCCCTCCGCCATCATGGAGGAGGTTCAGGAGCCTGAAGGCACACACTCAATGATTCAGGAACAGCCTCTTCCCCTCCGCCATCAGGGAGGAGGTACAGGAGCCTGAAGACACACACTCAGCGATTCAGGAACAGCATCTTCCCCTCCGCCATCAGGGAGGAGGTACAGGAGCCTGAAGACACACACTCAGCGATTCAGGAACAGCTTCTTCCCCTCCTCCATCAGGGAGGAGGTACAGGAGCCTGAACACACACACTCAGCGATTCAGGGACAGCTTCTTCCCCTCCGCCATCAGGGAGGAGGTACTGGAGCCTGAAGACACACACTCAGCGATTCAGGAACAGCTTCTTCCCCTCCGCCATCAGGGAGTAGGTACAGGAGCCTGAAGGCACACAGTCAGTGATTCAAGAGCAGCTTCTTCCTCTCTGCCATCAGGGAGGACGTACAGGAGCCTGAAGGCACACACTCAGCGATTCAGGAACAGCTTCTTCCCCTCCGCCATCAGTGAGGTGGTACAGGAACCTGAAGACACACACTCAGCGATACTGGAACAGCTTCTTCCCTTCCGCCATCAGGGAGGAGTTACAGGAGCCTGAAGACACACACTCAATGATTCAGGTACAGCTTCTTCCCCTCCGCCAACAGGGAGGAGGTACAGGAGCCTGAAGGCACACACTCAGCTATTCAGGAACAGCCTCTTCCCCTCCGCCATCAGTGAGGTGGTACAGGAACCTGAAGACACACAGTCAGCGATTCAGGAACAGCTTCCTCCCCTCTGCCAACAGGGAGGAGGTACAGGAGCCTGAAGGCACACACACAGCGATTCAGGAACAGCCTCTTCCCCTCCGCCATCAGGGAGGAGGTACAGGAGCCTGAAGACACACACTCAGCGATTCAGGAACAGCTTCTTCCCCTCCGCCATCAGGGAGGAGGTACAGGTGCCTGAAGCCACACACTCAGCGATTCAGGAACAGCTTCTTTCCCTCTGCCATCAGGGAGGAGGTACAGTAGCCTGAAGGCACACACTCAGCGATTCAGGAACAGCTCCTTCCCCTCCGCCATCAGGGAGGAGGTACAGGAGCCTGAACGCACACACTCAGCGATTCAGGAACAGCTTCTTCCCCTCCGCCATCAGGGAGGAGTTACAGGAGCCTGAAGGCACACACTCAGTGATTCGGGAATAGCTCCTTCCCCTCCGCCATCAGCGAGTAGGTACAGGAGCCTGAAGGCACACACTCAGCGATTCAGGAACAGCTCCTTCTCCTCCGCCATCAGGGAGGAGGTACAGGAGCCTGAAGGCACACCCTCTGCGATTCAGGAACAGCTTCTTCCCCTCTGCCATCAGGGAGGAGGTGCAGGAGCCTGAAGACACACACTCAGCGATTTAGGAACAGTTTCTTCCCCTCCACCATCAGGGAGGAGGTACAGGAGCCTGAAGACACACACTCAGCAATTCAGGAACAGCTTCTTCCCCTCCGCCATCAGGGAGGAGGTACAGGAGCCTGCAGACACACACTCAGCGATTCAGGAACAGCTTCTTCCCCTCCGCCATCAGGGAGGAGGTACAGGAGCCTGAAGGCACACACTCAGCGATTCAGGAACAGATTCTTCCCCTCCGCCATCAGGGAGGAGGTACAGGAGCCTGAAGGCAAACACTCAGCGATTCAGGAACAGCTTCTTCCCCTCCGCCATCAGGGAGGAGGTACAGGAGCCTGAAGGCACACACTCAGCGATTCAGGGACAGCTTCTTCCCCTCCGCCATCAGGGAGGAGGTACAGGAGCCTGAAGGCACACCCTCTGCGATTCAGGAACAGCTTCTTCCCCTCTGCCATCAGGGAGGAGGTGCAGGAGCCTGAAGACACACACTCAGCGATTTAGGAACAGTTTCTTCCCCTCCACCATCAGGGAGGAGGTACAGGAGCCTGAAGGCACACACTCTGCGATTCAGGAACAGCTTCTTCCCCTCCGCCATCATGGAGGAGGTTCAGGAGCCTGAAGGCACACACTCAATGATTCAGGAACAGCCTCTTCCCCTCCGCCATCAGGGAGGAGGTACAGGAGCCTGAAGACACACACTCAGCGATTCAGGAACAGCATCTTCCCCTCCGCCATCAGGGAGGAGGTACAGGAGCCTGAAGACACACACTCAGCGATTCAGGAAAAGCTTCTTCCCCTCCGCCATCAGGGAGGAGGTACAGGAGCCTGAACACACACACTCAGCGAATCAGGGACAGCTTCTTCCCCTCCGCCATCATGGAGGAGGTTCAGGAGCCTGAAGGCACACACTCAATGATTCAGGAACAGCCTCTTCCCCTCCGCCATCAGGGAGGAGGTACAGGAGCCTGAAGACACACACTCAGCGATTCAGGAACAGCTTCTTCCCCTCCGCCATCAGGGAGGAGGTACAGGAGCCTGAACACACACACTCAGCGATTCAGGGACAGCTTCTTCCCCTCCGCCATCAGGGAGGAGGTACTGGAGCCTGAAGACACACACTCAGCGATTCAGGAACAGCTTCTTCCCCTCCGCCATCAGGGAGTAGGTACAGGAGCCTGAAGGCACACAGTCAGTGATTCAAGAGCAGCTTCTTCCTCTCTGCCATCAGGGAGGACGTACAGGAGCCTGAAGGCACACACTCAGCGATTCAGGAACAGCTTCTTCCCCTCCGCCATCAGTGAGGTGGTACAGGAACCTGAAGACACACACTCAGCGATACTGGAACAGCTTCTTCCCTTCCGCCATCAGGGAGGAGTTACAGGAGCCTGAAGACACACACTCAATGATTCAGGTACAGCTTCTTCCCCTCCGCCAACAGGGAGGAGGTACAGGAGCCTGAAGGCACACACTCAGCTATTCAGGAACAGCCTCTTCCCCTCCGCCATCAGTGAGGTGGTACAGGAACCTGAAGACACACAGTCAGCGATTCAGGAACAGCTTCCTCCCCTCTGCCAACAGGGAGGAGGTACAGGAGCCTGAAGGCACACACTCAGCGATTCAGGAACAGCCTCTTCCCCTCCGCCATCAGGGAGGAGGTACAGGAGCCTGAAGACACACACTCAGCGATTCAGGAACAGCTTCTTCCCCTCCGCCATCAGGGAGGAGGTACAGGTGCCTGAAGCCACACACTCAGCGATTCAGGAACAGCTTCTTTCCCTCTGCCATCAGGGAGGAGGTACAGTAGCCTGAAGGCACACACTCAGCGATTCAGGAACAGCTCCTTCCCCTCCGCCATCAGGGAGGAGGTACAGGAGCCTGAAGGCACACACTCAGCGATTCAGGGACAGCTTCTTCCCCTCCGCCATCAGGGAGGAGTTACAGGAGCCTGAAGGCACACAGTCAGCGATTCAGGAACAGCTTCCTCCCCTCTGCCAACGGGGAGGAGGTACAGGAGCCTGAAGGCACACACTCAGCGATTCAGGTACAGCCTCTTCCCCTCCGCCATCAGGGAGGAGGTACAGGAGACTGAAGACACACACTCAGCGATTCAGGAACAGCTTCTTCCCCTCCGCCATCAAGGAGTAGGTACAGGAGCCTGAAGGCACAAATTCAGCGATTCAGGAACAGCTCCTTCTCCTCCGCCATCAGGGAGGAGGGACTGGAGCCTGAAGACACACATTCAGCGATTCAGGAACACCTTCTTCCCCTCCGCCATCAAGGAGGAGGTACAGGAGCCTGAAGGCACACACTCAGTGATTCAGGAACAGCTTCTACCCCTCCGCCATCAGGGAGGAGGTACAGGAGCCTGAAGGCACACAGTCAACGATTCAGTAACAGCTTCTTCCCCTCCGCCATCAGGGAGGAGGTACAGGAGCCTGAAGGCACACACTCAGCGATTCAGGAACAGCTTCTTCCCCTCTGCCATCAGGGAGGAGGTGCAGGAGCCTGAAGACACACACTCAGCGATTTAGGAACAGTTTCTTCCCCTCCACCATCAGGGAGGAGGTACAGGAGCCTGAACGCACACACTCTGCGATTCAGGAACAGCTTCTTCCCCTCCGCCATCATGGAGGAGGTTCAGGAGCCTGAAGGCACACACTCAATGATTCAGGAACAGCCTCTTCCCCTCCGCCATCAGGGAGGAGGTACAGGAGCCTGAAGACACACACTCAGCGATTCAGGAACAGCATCTTCCCCTCCGCCATCAGGGAGGAGGTACAGGAGCCTGAAGACACACACTCAGCGATTCAGGAACAGCTTCTTCCCCTCCGCCATCAGGGAGGAGGTACAGGAGCCTGAACACACACACTCAGCGATTCAGGGACAGCTTCTTCCCCTCCGCCATCAGGGAGGAGGTACTGGAGCCTGAAGACACACACTCAGCGATTCAGGAACAGCTTCTTCCCCTCCGCCATCAGGGAGTAGGTACAGGAGCCTGAAGGCACACAGTCAGTGATTCAAGAGCAGCTTCTTCCTCTCTGCCATCAGGGAGGACGTACAGGAGCCTGAAGGCACACACTCAGCGATTCAGGAACAGCTTCTTCCCCTCCGCCATCAGTGAGTTGGTACAGGAACCTGAAGACACACACTCAGCAATTCAGGAACAGCTTCTTCCCCTTCGCCATCAGGGAGGAGGTACAGGAGCCTGAAGACACACACTCAGCGATACTGGAACAGCTTCTTCCCTTCCGCCATCAGGGAGGAGTTACAGGAGCCTGAAGATACACACTCAATGATTCAGGAACAGCTTCTTCCCCTCCGCCAACAGGGAGGAGGTACAGGAGCCTGAAGGCACACACTCAGCTATTCAGGAACAGCCTCTTCCCCTCCGCCATCAGTGAGGTGGTACAGGTACCTGAAGACACACAGTCAGCGATTCAGGAACAGCTTCCTCCCCTCTGCCAACAGGGAGGAGGTACAGGAGCCTGAAGGCACACACTCAGCGATTCAGGAACAGCCTCTTCCCCTCCGCCATCAGGGAGGAGGTACAGGAGCCTGAAGACACACACTCAGCGATTCAGGAACAGCTTCTTCCCCTCCGCCATCAGGGAGGAGGTACAGGTGCCTGAAGCCACACACTCAGCGATTCAGGAACAGCTTCTTTCCCTCTGCCATCAGGGAGGAGGTACAGTAGCCTGAAGGCACACACTCAGCGATTCAGGAACAGCTCCTTCCCCTCCGCCATCAGGGAGGAGGTACAGGAGCCTGAACGCACACACTCAGCGATTCAGGAACAGCTTCTTCCCCTCCGCCATCAGGGAGGAGTTACAGGAGCCTGAAGGCACACAGTCAGCGATTCAGGAACAGCTTCCTCCCCTCTGCCAACGGGGAGGAGGTACAGGAGCCTGAAGGCACACACTCAGCGATTCAGGTACAGCCTCTTCCCCTCCGCCATCAGGGAGGAGGTACAGGAGACTGAAGACACACACTCAGCGATTCAGGAACAGCATCTTCCCCTCCGCCATCATGGAGGAGGAACAGGAGCCTGAAGACACACACTCAGCGATTCAGGAACAGCTTCTTTCCCTCTGCCATCAGGGAGGAGGTACAGTAGCCTGAAGGCACACACTCAGCGATTCAGGAACAGCTCCTTCCCCTCCGCCATCAGGGAGGAGGTACAGGAGCCTGAACGCACACACTCAGCGATTCAGGAACAGCTTCTTCCCCTCCGCCATCAGGGAGGAGTTACAGGAGCCTGAAGGCACACAGTCAGCGATTCAGGAACAGCTTCCTCCCCTCTGCCAACGTGGAGGAGGTACAGGAGCCTGAAGGCACACACTCAGCGATTCAGGTACAGCCTCTTCCCCTCCGCCATCAGGGAGGAGGTACAGGAGACTGAAGACACACACTCAGCGATTCAGGAACAGCTTCTTCCCCTCCGCCATCAAGGAGTAGGTACAGGAGCCTGAAGGCACAAATTCAGCGATTCAGGAACAGCTCCTTCTCCTCCGCCATCAGGGAGGAGGGACTGGAGCCTGAAGACACACATTCAGCGATTCAGGAACACCTTCTTCCCCTCCGCCATCAAGGAGGAGGTACAGGAGCCTGAAGGCACACACTCAGTGATTCAGGAACAGCTTCTACCCCTCCGCCATCAGGGAGGAGGTACAGGAGCCTGAAGGCACACAGTCAACGATTCAGTAACAGCTTCTTCCCCTCCGCCATCAGGGAGGAGGTACAGGAGCCTGAAGGCACACACTCAGCGATTCAGGAACAGCTTCTTCCCCTCTGCCATCAGGGAGGAGGTGCAGGAGCCTGAAGACACACACTCAGCGATTTAGGAACAGTTTCTTCCCCTCCACCATCAGGGAGGAGGTACAGGAGCCTGAACGCACACACTCTGCGATTCAGGAACAGCTTCTTCCCCTCCGCCATCATGGAGGAGGTTCAGGAGCCTGAAGGCACACACTCAATGATTCAGGAACAGCCTCTTCCCCTCCGCCATCAGGGAGGAGGTACAGGAGCCTGAAGACACACACTCAGCGATTCAGGAACAGCATCTTCCCCTCCGCCATCAGGGAGGAGGTACAGGAGCCTGAAGACACACACTCAGCGATTCAGGAACAGCTTCTTCCCCTCCGCCATCAGGGAGGAGGTACAGGAGCCTGAACACACACACTCAGCGATTCAGGGACAGCTTCTTCCCCTCCGCCATCAGGGAGGAGGTACTGGAGCCTGAAGACACACACTCAGCGATTCAGGAACAGCTTCTTCCCCTCCGCCATCAGGGAGTAGGTACAGGAGCCTGAAGGCACACAGTCAGTGATTCAAGAGCAGCTTCTTCCTCTCTGCCATCAGGGAGGACGTACAGGAGCCTGAAGGCACACACTCAGCGATTCAGGAACAGCTTCTTCCCCTCCGCCATCAGTGAGTTGGTACAGGAACCTGAAGACACACACTCAGCAATTCAGGAACAGCTTCTTCCCCTTCGCCATCAGGGAGGAGGTACAGGAGCCTGAAGACACACACTCAGCGATACTGGAACAGCTTCTTCCCTTCCGCCATCAGGGAGGAGTTACAGGAGCCTGAAGATACACACTCAATGATTCAGGAACAGCTTCTTCCCCTCCGCCAACAGGGAGGAGGTACAGGAGCCTGAAGGCACACACTCAGCTATTCAGGAACAGCCTCTTCCCCTCCGCCATCAGTGAGGTGGTACAGGTACCTGAAGACACACAGTCAGCGATTCAGGAACAGCTTCCTCCCCTCTGCCAACAGGGAGGAGGTACAGGAGCCTGAAGGCACACACTCAGCGATTCAGGAACAGCCTCTTCCCCTCCGCCATCAGGGAGGAGGTACAGGAGCCTGAAGACACACACTCAGCGATTCAGGAACAGCTTCTTCCCCTCCGCCATCAGGGAGGAGGTACAGGTGCCTGAAGCCACACACTCAGCGATTCAGGAACAGCTTCTTTCCCTCTGCCATCAGGGAGGAGGTACAGTAGCCTGAAGGCACACACTCAGCGATTCAGGAACAGCTCCTTCCCCTCCGCCATCAGGGAGGAGGTACAGGAGCCTGAACGCACACACTCAGCGATTCAGGAACAGCTTCTTCCCCTCCGCCATCAGGGAGGAGTTACAGGAGCCTGAAGGCACACAGTCAGCGATTCAGGAACAGCTTCCTCCCCTCTGCCAACGGGGAGGAGGTACAGGAGCCTGAAGGCACACACTCAGCGATTCAGGTACAGCCTCTTCCCCTCCGCCATCAGGGAGGAGGTACAGGAGACTGAAGACACACACTCAGCGATTCAGGAACAGCATCTTCCCCTCCGCCATCATGGAGGAGGAACAGGAGCCTGAAGACACACACTCAGCGATTCAGGAACAGCTTCTTCCCCTCCGCCATCAGGGAGTAGGTACAGGAGCCTGAAGGCACACAGTCAGTGATTCAAGTGCAGCTTCTTCCTCTCTGCCATCAGGGAGGAGGTACAGGAGCCTGAAGGCACACACTCAGTGATTCAGGAACAGCTTCTTCCCCTCCGCCATCAGGGAGGAGGTGCAGGAGCCTGAAGAGACACACTCAGCGATTTAGGAACAGTTTCTTCCCCTCCACCATCAGGGAGGAGGTACAGGAGTCTGAAGGCACACACTCTGCGATTCAGGAACAGCTTCTTCCCCTCCGCCATCAGTGAGGTGGTACAGGAACCTGAAGACACACACTCAGCAATTCAGGAACAGCTTCTTCCCCTCCGCCATCAGGGAGGAGGTACAGGAGCCTGAAGACACACACTCAGCGATACTGGAACAGCTTCTTCCCTTCCGCCATCAGGGAGGAGTTACAGGAGCCTGAAGACACACACTCAATGATTCAGGAACAGCTTCTTCCCCTCCGCCATCAGGGAGGATGTACAGGAGCCTGACGGCACACAGTCAGCGATTCAGGAACAGCTTCCTCCCCTCTGCCAACAGGGAGGAGGTACAGGAGCCTGAAGGCACACACTCAGCGATTCAGGAACAGCCTCTTCCCCTCCGCCATCAGGGAGGAGGTACAGGAGCCTGAAGACACACACTCAGCGATTCAGGAACAGCTCCTTCCCCTCCGCCATCAGGGAGGAGGTACAGGAGCCTGATCGCACACACTCAGCGATTCAGGAACAGCTTCTTCCCCTCCGCCATCAGGGAGGAGTTACAGGAGCCTGAAGGCACACAGTCAGCGATTCAGGAACAGCTTCCTCCCCTCTGCCATCGGGGAGGAGGTACAGGAGCCTGAAGGCACACACTCAGCGATTCAGGTACAGCCTCTTCCCCTCCGCCATCAGGGAGGAGGTACAGGAGACTGAAGACACACACTCAGCGATTCAGGAACAGCTTCTTCCCCTCCGCCATCAAGGAGTAGGTACAGGAGCCTGAAGGCACACGCTCAGCGATTCAGGAACAGCTCCTTCTCCTCCGCCATCAGGGAGGAGGGACTGGAGCCTGAAGACACACATTCAGCGATTCAGGAACACCTTCTTCCCCTCCGCCATCAAGGAGGAGGTACAGGAGCCTGAAGGCACACACTCAGTGATTCAGGAACAGCTTCTACCCCTCCGCCATCAGGGAGGAGGTACAGGAGCCTGAAGGCACACAGTCAACGATTCAGTAACAGCTTCTTCCCCTCCGCCATCAGGGAGGAGGTACAGGAGCCTGAAGGCACACATTCAACAATTCAGGAACAGCTTCTTCCCCTCCGCCATCAGGGAGGAGGTACAGGAGCCTGAAGGCACACACTCAGCGATTCAGGAACATCTTCTTCCCCTCCGCCTTCAAGGAGGAGGTACAGGAGCCTGAAGGCACACACTCAGCGATTCAGGAACAGCTCCTTCCCCTCCGCCATCAGCGAGTAGGTACAGGAGCCTGAAGGCACACACTCAGCGATTCAGGAACAGCTCCTTCTCCTCCGCCATCAGGGAGGAGGTACAGGAGACTGAAGGCACACCCTCTGCGATTCAGGAACAGCTTCTTCCCCTCTGCCATCAGGGAGGAGGTGCAGGAGCCTGAAGACACACACTCAGCGATTTAGGAACAGTTTCTTCCCCTCCACCATCAGGGAGGAGGTACAGGAGCCTGAAGGCACACACTCAACGATTCAGGAACAGCCTCTTCCCCTCCGCCATCAGGGAGGAGGTACAGGAGCCAAAAGACACACACTCAGCGATTCAGGAACAGCATCTTCCCCTCCGCCATCAGGGAGGAGGTACAGGAGCCTGAAGACACACACTCAGCGATTCAGGAACAGCTTCTTCCCCTCCGCCATCAGGGAGTAGGTACAGGAGCCTGAAGGCACACAGTCAGTGATTCAAGAGCAGCTTCTTCCTCTCTGCCATCAGGGAGGACCTACAGGAGCCTGAAGGCACACACTCAGCGATTCAGGAACAGCTTCTTCCCCTCCGCCATCAGTGAGGTGGTACAGGAACCTGAAGACACACACTCAGCAATTCAGGAACAGCTTCTTCCCCTCCGCCATCAGGGAGGAGGTACAGGAGCCTGAAGACACACACTCAGCGATTCAGGAACAGCTCCTTCCCCTCCGCCATCAGGGAGGAGGTACAGGAGCCTGAAGGCACATGCTCCGCGATTCAGGAACAGCTTCTTCCCGTCTGCCATCAGGGAGGGAGTACAGGAGCCTGAAGACACACACTCAATGATTCAGGAACAGCTTCTTCCTCTCAGCCATCAGGGAGGAGGTACAGGAGCCTGAAGGCACACAGTCAGCGATTCAGGAACAGCTTGCTCCCCTCTGCCAACATTGAGGAGGTACAGGAGCCTGAAGGCACACACTCAGCAATTCAGGAATAGCCTCTTCCCCTCCGCATTCAGGGAGGAGGTACAGGAGCCTGAAGACACACACTCAGCGATTCAGGAACAGCTTCTTCCCCTCCGCCATCAGGGAGGAGGTACAGGTGCCTGAAGCCACACACTCAGCGATTCAGGAACAGCTTCTTCCCCTCCGCCATCAGGGAGGAGTTACAGGAGCCTGAAGGCACACAGTCAGCGATTCAGGAACAGCTTCCTCCCCTCTGCCAACGGGGAGGAGGTACAGGAGCCTGAAGGCACACACTCAGCGATTCAGGTACAGCCTCTTCCCCTCCGCCATCAGGGAGGAGGTACAGGTGACTGAAGACACACACTCAGCGATTCAGGAACAGCTTCTTTCCCTCCGCCATCAAGGAGTAGGTACAGGAGCCTGAAGGCACACGCTCAGCGATTCAGGAACAGCTTCTACCCCTCCGCCATCAGGGAGGAGGTACAGGAGCCTGAAGGCACACATTCAACGATTCAGGAACAGCTTCTTCCCCTCCGCCATTAGGGAGGAGGTACAGGAGCCTGAAGGCACACACTCAGCGATTCAGGAACAGCTTCTTCCCCTCCGCCATCAGGGAGGAGGTACAGGAGCCTGAAGGCACACACTCAGCGATTCAGGAACATCTTCTTCCCCTCCGTCATCAAGGAGGAGGTACAGGAGCCTGAAGGCACACACTCAGTGATTCGGGAATAGCTCCTTCCCCTCCTCCATCAGCGAGTAGGTACAGGAGCCTGAAGGCACACACTCAGCGATTCAGGAACAGCTCCTTCTCCTCCGCCATCAGGGAGGAGGTACAGGAGACTGAAGGCACACCCTCTGCGATTCAGGAACAGCTTCTTCCCCTCTGCCATCAGGGAGGAGGTGCAGGAGCCTGAAGACACACACTCAGCGATTTAGGAACAGTTTCTTCCCCTCCACCATCAGGGAGGAGGTACAGGAGCCTGAAGGCACACACTCTGCGATTCAGGAACAGCTTCTTCCCCTCCGCCATCATGGAGGAGGTTCAGGAGCCTGAAGGCACACACTCAACGATTCAGGAACAGCCTCTTCCCCTCCGCCATCAGGGAGGAGGTACAGGAGCCTGAAGACACACACTCAGCGATTCAGGAACAGCATCTTCCCCTCCGCCATCAGGGAGGAGGTACAGGAGCCTGAAGACACACACTCAGCGATTCAGGAACAGCTTCTTCCCCTCCGCCATCAGGGAGTAGGTACAGGAGCCTGAAGGCACACAGTCAGTGATTCAAGAGCAGCTTCTTCCTCTCTGCCATCAGGGAGGACGTACAGGAGCCTGAAGGCACACACTCAGCGATTCAGGAACAGCTTCTTCCCCTCCGCCATCAGTGAGGTGGTACAGGAACCTGAAGACACACACTCAGCAATTCAGGAACAGCTTCTTCCCCTCCGCCATCAGGGAGGAGGTACAGGAGCCTGAAGACACACACTCAGCGATTCAGGAACAGCTTCTTCATATCCGCCATCAGGGAGGAGGTACAGGAGCCTGAAGGCACACACTCAACGATTCAGGAAAATGCTTCTTCCCCTCCGCCATCAGGGAGGAGGTACAGGAGCCTGAAGGCACACACTCAACGATTCAGGAACAGCCTCTATCCCTCCGCCATCAGGGAGGAGGTACAGGAGCCTGAAGGCACACACTCAGCGATTCAGGAACAGATTCTTCCCCTCCGCCATCAGGGAGGAGGTACAGGAGCCTGAAGGCACACACTCAACGATTCAGGAAAATGCTTCTTCCCCTCCGCCATCAGGGAGGAGGTACAGGAGCCTGAAGGCACACACTCAGCGATTCAGGAACAGATTCTTCCCCTCCGCCATCAGGGAGGAGTTACAGGAGCCTGAAGGCAAACACTCAGCGATACAGTAACAGCTTCTTCCCCTCCGCCATCAGGGAGGAGGTACAGGAGCCAGAAGGCACACACTCAGCTATACAGGAACAGCTTCTTCCCCTCCGCCATCAGGGCGGAGGTACAGGAGCCAGAAGGCACACACTCAGCTATTCAGGAACAGCCTCTTCCCCTCCGCCATCAGGGAGGAGGTACTGGAGCCTGAAGACACACACTCAGCGATTCAGGAACAGCTTCTTCCCTCCGCCATCAGGGAGGAGGTACAGGAGCCTGAAGACACACAGTCAGCGATTCAGGAACAGCTTCTTCCCTCTGCCATCAGGGAGGAGGTACAGGAGCCTGAAGACACACTCTCAGAGATTCAGGAACAGCTTCTTCCCTCTGCCATCAGGGAGGAGATACAGGAGCCTGAAGACACACACTCAGCGATTCAGGAACAGCTTCTTCCCCACCGCCATCAGGGAGGAGGCACAGGAGCCTGAATGCACACACTCAGCGATTCAGGAACAGCTTCTTCCCCTCCTCCATCGGGGAGGAGGTATAGGAGTGATGCACCATCAATAACTCACACTGAGACATAGGCGAGATATCGGCTTTTATTGACTGGAAGAAGGAACCAGGAGTGAGTGTCTATCATACAAGGTCTTGGAGACTGAGGCCGAGCTTCAGGCTGCAGGTCTCCTTTATACAGGGGCCTGTGGGAGGAGCCACAGGAGCAGACAGCAGGGGCGTGTCCCGACAGGCACATAGTTCACCACAAGGAGCCTGAAGGTACACATTCAGCGATTCAGGAACAGCTTCTTCCCCTCCTCCATCAGGGAGGAGTTACAGGAGCCTGAAGGCACACACTCAGCGATTCAGGAACAGCTCCTTCTCCTCCGCCGTCAGCGAGGAGGTACAGGAGACTGAAGGCACACGCTCCGCGATTCAGGAACAGCTTCTTCCCCTCTGCCATCAGGGAGGAGGTACAGGAGCCTGAAGACACACACTCAGCCATTTAGGAACAGTTTCTTCCCCTCCACCATCAGGGAGGAGGTACAGGAGCCTGAAGGCACACAGTCTGCGATTCAGGAACAGCTTCTTCCCCTCCGCCATCAGGGAGGATGTACAGGAGCCTGAAGGCACACACTCAGCGATTCAGGAACAGATTCTTCCCCTCCGCCATCAGGGAGGAGGTACAGGAGCCTGAAGGCAAACACTCAGCGATTCAGGAACAGCTTCTTCCCCTCCGCCATCAGGGAGGAGGTACAGGAGCCTGAAGGCACACACTCAGCGATTCAGGGACAGCTTCTTCCCCTCCGCCATCAGGGAGGAGGTACTGGAGCCTGAAGACACACACTCAGCGATTCAGGAACAGCTTCTTCCCCTCCGCCATCAGGGAGTAGGTACAGGAGCCTGAAGGCACACAGTCAGTGATTCAAGAGCAGCTTCTTCCTCTCTGCCATCAGGGAGGACGTACAGGAGGCTGAAGGCACACACTCAGCGATTCAGGAACAGATTCTTCCCCTCCGCCATCAGGGAGGAGGTACAGGAGCCTGAAGGCACACACTCAACGATTCAGGAACAGCCTCTATCCCTCCGCCATCAGGGAGGAGGTACAGGAGCCTGAAGGCACACACTCAGCGATTCAGGAACAGATTCTTCCCCTCCGCCATCAGGGAGGAGGTACAGGAGCCTGAAGGCACACACTCAACGATTCAGGAGAATGCTACTTCCCCTCCGCCATCAGGGAGGAGGTACAGGAGCCTGAAGGCACACACTCAGCGATTCAGGAACAGATTCTTCCCCTCCGCCATCAGGGAGGAGGTACAGGAGCCTGAAGGCAAACACTCAGCGATTCAGGAACAGCTTCTTCCCCTCCGCCATCAGGGAGGAGGTACAGGAGCCTGAAGGCACACATTCAGTGATTCAGGAACAGCTTCTTCCCCTCCGCCATCAAGGAGGAGGTACAGTAGCCTGAAGGCACACACTCAGCGATTCAGGAACAGCTCCTTCCCCTCCGCCATCAGGGAGGAGGTACAGGAGCCAGAAGGCACACACTCAGCTATACAGGAACAGCTTCTTCCCCTCCGCCATCAGGGCGGAGGTACAGGAGCCAGAAGGCACACACTCAGCGATTCAGGAACAGCCTCTTCCCCTCCGCCATCAGGGAGGAGGTACTGGAGCCTGAAGACACACACTCAGCGATTCAGGAACAGCTTCTTCCCTCCGCCATCAGGGAGGAGGTACAGGAGCCTGAAGACACACTCTCAGAGATTCAGGAACAGCTTCTTCCCTCTGCCATCAGGGAGGAGATACAGGAGCCTGAAGACACACACTCAGCGATTCAGGAACAGCTTCTTCCCCTCCTCCATCAGGGAGGAGGTACAGGAGTGATGCACCATCAATAACTCACACTGAGACAGAGGCGAGATATCGGCTTTTATTGACTGGAAGAAGGAACCAGGAGTGAGTGTCTATCATACAAGGTCTTGGAGACTGAGGCCGAGCTTCAGGCTGCAGGTCTCCTTTATACAGGGGCCTGTGGGAGGAGCCACAGGAGCAGTCAGCAGGGGCGTGTCCAGACAGGCACATAGTTCACCACAAGGAGCCTGAAGGCACACATTCAGCGATTCAGGAACAGCTTCTTCTCCTCCGCCGTCAGGGAGGAGGTACAGGAGCCTGAAGGCACACGCTCCGCGATTCAGGAACAGCTTCTTCCCCTCCTCCATCAGGGAGGAGGTACAGGAGCCTGAACACACACACTCAGCGATTCAGGGACAGCTTCTTCCCCTCCGCCATCAGGGAGGAGGTACAGGAGCCTGAAGACACACACTCAGCCATTTAGGAACAGTTTCTTCCCCTCCACCATCAGGGAGGAGGTACAGGAGCCTGAAGGCACACACTCTGCGATTCAGGAACAGCTTCTTCCCCTCCGCCATCAGGGAGGATGTACAGGAGCCTGAAGGCACACACTCAGCGATTCAGGAACAGATTCTTCCCCTCCGCCATCAGGGAGGAGGTACAGGAGCCTGAAGGCAAACACTCAGCGATTCAGGAACAGCTTCTTCCCCTCCGCCATCAGGGAGGAGGTACAGGAGCCTGAAGGCACACACTCAGCGATTCAGGGACAGCTTCTTCCCCTCCGCCATCAGGGAGGAGGTACTGGAGCCTGAAGACACACACTCAGCGATTCAGGAACAGCTTCTTCCCCTCCGCCATCAGGGAGTAGGTACAGGAGCCTGAAGGCACACAGTCAGTGATTCAAGAGCAGCTTCTTCCTCTCTGCCATCAGGGAGGACGTACAGGAGGCTGAAGGCACACACTCAGCGATTCAGGAACAGATTCTTCCCCTCCGCCATCAGGGAGGAGGTACAGGAGCCTGAAGGCACACACTCAACGATTCAGGAACAGCCTCTATCCCTCCGCCATCAGGGAGGAGGTACAGGAGCCTGAAGGCACACACTCAGCGATTCAGGAACAGATTCTTCCCCTCCGCCATCAGGGAGGAGGTACAGGAGCCTGAAGGCACACACTCAACGATTCAGGAGAATGCTACTTCCCCTCCGCCATCAGGGAGGAGGTACAGGAGCCTGAAGGCACACACTCAGCGATTCAGGAACAGATTCTTCCCCTCCGCCATCAGGGAGGAGGTACAGGAGCCTGAAGGCAAACACTCAGCGATTCAGGAACAGCTTCTTCCCCTCCGCCATCAGGGAGGAGGTACAGGAGCCTGAAGGCACACATTCAGTGATTCAGGAACAGCTTCTTCCCCTCCGCCATCAAGGAGGAGGTACAGTAGCCTGAAGGCACACACTCAGCGATTCAGGAACAGCTCCTTCCCCTCCGCCATCAGGGAGGAGGTACAGGAGCCAGAAGGCACACACTCAGCTATACAGGAACAGCTTCTTCCCCTCCGCCATCAGGGCGGAGGTACAGGAGCCAGAAGGCACACACTCAGCGATTCAGGAACAGCCTCTTCCCCTCCGCCATCAGGGAGGAGGTACTGGAGCCTGAAGACACACACTCAGCGATTCAGGAACAGCTTCTTCCCTCCGCCATCAGGGAGGAGGTACAGGAGCCTGAAGACACACTCTCAGAGATTCAGGAACAGCTTCTTCCCTCTGCCATCAGGGAGGAGATACAGGAGCCTGAAGACACACACTCAGCGATTCAGGAACAGCTTCTTCCCCTCCTCCATCAGGGAGGAGGTACAGGAGTGATGCACCATCAATAACTCACACTGAGACAGAGGCGAGATATCGGCTTTTATTGACTGGAAGAAGGAACCAGGAGTGAGTGTCTATCATACAAGGTCTTGGAGACTGAGGCCGAGCTTCAGGCTGCAGGTCTCCTTTATACAGGGGCCTGTGGGAGGAGCCACAGGAGCAGTCAGCAGGGGCGTGTCCCGACAGGCACATAGTTCACCACAAGGAGCCTGAAGGCACACATTCAGCGATTCAGGAACAGCTTCTTCTCCTCCGCCGTCAGGGAGGAGGTACAGGAGCCTGAAGGCACACGCTCCGCGATTCAGGAACAGCTTCTTCCCCTCCTCCATCAGGGAGGAGGTACAGGAGCCTGAACACACACACTCAGCGATTCAGGGACAGCTTCTTCCCCTCCGCCATCAGGGAGGAGGTACTGGAGCCTGAAGACACACACTCAGCGATTCAGGAACAGCTTCTTCCCCTCCGCCATCAGGGAGGAGGTACAGGAGCCTGAAGACACACACTCAGCCATTTAAGAACAGTTTCTTCCCCTCCACCATCAGGGAGGAGGTACAGGAGCCTGAAGGCACACACTCTGCGATTCAGGAACAGCTTCTTCCCCTCCGCCATCAGGGAGGATGTACAGGAGCCTGAAGGCACACACTCAACGATTCAGGAACAGCCTCTTCCCCTCCGCCATCAGGGAGGAGGTACAGGAGCCTGCAGGCACACACTCAACGATTCAGGAACAGCCTCTTCCCCTCCGCCATCAGGGAGGAGGTACAGGAGCCTGAAGACACACACTCAGCGATTCAGGAACAGCTTCTTCCCCTCCGCCATCAGGGATGAGGTCCAGGAGCCTGAAGACACACACTCAGCGATTCAGGAACAGCTTCTTCCCCTCCGCCATCAGTGAGGAGGTACAGGAGCCTGAAGACACACACTCAGCGATTCAGGAACAGCTTCTTCCCCTCCGCCATCAGGGAGGAGGTACAGGAGCCTGAAGACAGACAGTCAGTGATTCAGGAGCAGCTTCTTCCCCTCTGCCTTCAGGGAGGATGTATAGGAGCCTGAAGACAAACACTCAGCGATACAGGAACAGCTTCTTCCCCTCCGCCATCAGGGAGGATGTCCAGGAGCCTGAAGACACACATTCAATGATTCAGGAACAGCTTCTTCCCCTCCGCCATCTGGGAGGAGGCTCAGGAGCCTGAAGGCACACAGTCAGTGATTCAGGAGCAGCTTCTTCCTCTCTGCCATCAGGGAGGACGTACAGGAGCCTGAAGGCACACACTCAGCGATTCAGGAACAGCTTCTTCCACTCCGCCATCAGGGAGGAGATACAGGAGCCTGAAGGCACTCATTCAGCGATTCAGGAACAGCTTCTTCCCCTCCGCCATCAAGGAGGAGGTACAGGAGCCTGAAGGCACACACTCAGTGATTCAGGAACAGCTTCTTTTCCTCCGCCATCAGGGTGGAGGTACAGGAGCCTGAAGGCATACGCTCAGCGATTCAGGAGCAGCTTCTTCCCCTCCTCCATCAGGGAGGAGGTACAGGAGCCTGAAGACACACAGTCACTGATTCAGGAGCAGCTTCTTCCTCTCTGCCATCAGGGAGGACGTACAGGAGCCTGAAGGCACACACTCAGAGATTCAGGAACAGCTTCTGCCCCTCCGCCATCAGGGAGGATGTACATGAGCCTGAAGACTCACACTCAGCAATTCAGGAATAGCTTCTTCCCCTCCGCCATCAGGGAGGAGGTACAGGAGCCTGAAGACACACACTCAGAGATTCTGGAACAGCTTCTTCCCTCTGCCATCAGGGAGGAGGTACAGGAGCCTGAAGGCACACATTCAGTGATTCAGGAACAGCTTCTTCCCCTCCGCCATCAAGGAGGAGGTACAGTAGCCTGAAGGCACACACTCAGCGATTCAGGAACAGCTTTTTTTGATAATATTGATTCAAAAATTTCCTCATTTGTGTGGCAAAATAAAAATCCTAGGTTAAGCAAACGGCAATTACAAAAGTCTAAAAAAGATGGTGGTCTAGCTTTACCTAACTTTAGATTTTATTATTGGGCGAATAATATTCGTAACCTAATGTACTGGAAACTAGATTTGTATTCACCTGTGTGCCCACAGTGGGTAAATTTGGAATGTAGTGAGGTTAAGGGATATTCTTTATTTTCCGTTCTTGGTTCTTTTCTTCCTATTGATTTAGCCAAATTCAATAAACAGGTATCTAACCCTGTTGTTAAACATACACTACGAATTTGGTTTCAATTTCGCAAATTCTTTAATCTGAAAAACTTTGCTCTGGACAGCCCTATTTTATGTAATTTTTTTTTCAAACCTTCATTGACAGATCAAGCTTTTAGTATATGGAAAAGGAAAGGTATAAAATGTTTTCGTGATCTTTTTTTTGAAGGTACTTTGATGTCTTTTGATCAACTATCCAACAAATTTGAATTACCTAAATCTAATTTTTTTAGATACTTACAAATTAGAAATTTCTTACATAAAATTCTTCCATCTTTTCCTAATTCAACTCCATCGGATTTTTCAGATTTGATTTTTACTTTTAATCCTTGTCAGAAGGGATTAGTAGCTTTTATTTATAACATGATTATGAAGATACAGCCAGAAATATCGGATAGAATTAGACAAGAATGGGAAAAAGAACTTCGATGTAATATATCAACAGATAAATGGGAAAAAATTTTACAAATGGTTAATTCCTCTTCTATTTGTGCTAAACATGCTTTAATACAATTTAAAATTGTACATAGAGCTTATATGTCTAAAGATAAGCTTGCCCGATTTTACTCGCATATTAATCCTCAATGTGACAGATGTCACTTAGAAGTGGCTTCATTGACTCACATGTTTTGGTCATGTCCCACTTTACATAACTATTGGAAGGACATTTTTGATGTCATTTCCTCAGTATGGAATATCGATTTACAACCCCATTTTATTACTGCAATTTTCGGTATACCAAATGA